>NC_041381.1:183496551-183595356 GCF_002162155.2 Triticum dicoccoides
TCGGTGTTTTTTAGCAAGAAAGCTAGGTCTTTATTGATTAATACCAATGTTCACAAGAAAAGCAATTGGGTCATTCGACGTGCCCAATCAAATATGGCGCTCATAAGGGAGAGAAGCACCTGAGCTAGATAACCTATGAGCTTTAGTGTTTGAAGCTCAAGGTTCGAAAATAAAATTACAAGAAGTAAAATAGCAGTTCCTAGGATCTCTCTAATAACACTTCCGTAGCTTCCTCCCACGCCCTGGCGAATATGATTCACAACCTGTTTGCAATCCGATGCGATTTGGAGATGTTGCATACCCAAGTCTTGCGCAAGTGAAATAGCTTCTTGGCAAGCTAAAACTTCCAAACTAGCTGGATCCGCTATGCCTTGGATCGGGTGACCGAGGTCTCCCATGCTCGGAGGCCCGCTCTGCCCCTCGGAGGTTTTGACTCCTTGGGGAGCACCATATGCGTCTCCTCGGTTAAGAGAGCCATAAGTTGGGACCAAGCAAAAATGTCCTTCTGTAGTACACCATGGAGGGGCCTAGCAATAATTCCAAAGTCCTTGACAAATATCCTATAATAGTCACAGAGGCCCAATAAAACCCTAAGTAGGGTAACTGTCGTAGGAGTTACCCAGTCAGCAACATCATCAACTTTAGTTGGGTCAGTGGATACCCCCTCACTAGAGATGATGTGGCCCAGATATTCTACTTGTGAAACAACAAATTGGTACTTAGATAACTTGACACATAGTTGTTCTTTCTGCAAAACAGATAGTATTGCCTCCAAATGTTGCAGATGTTCTTCCAAGGTTTCACTGAAAATGAGAATATCATCAAAGAAAATCATGTGTGTTTCCTAAGAAAATGTGACAATATGTTGTTCATCAAGGCCTAAAAGGTTCTAGGTGCATTTGCTAGACCAAAGGGCATAACTAGACACTCAAAATTCCCAAAATGAGTGACAAAAGTTGTTTGCAAATGTCCTTTTCACTCATTCTGATTTGGTGATAACCAAATCTTAAATCCAAATTTGTGAAAAAAAATTAGCTCCAAATAATTCAGCAATCAGATCTTTAATCACAGGAATGGGATATTTGTTTCTGATGGTCAGGACATTGAGCTTTCTGAAATCTAGACATAATCTCCAACTTTTGTCCTTTTGCCAACCAAGATAGTTGATGAAGCATAAGGGCTTTGGCTCTCTCTGATCATACCAGATTTTAGAAGATGTTGCACTTGGTGTTCCATCTCATTTCTATGCTAATGAGGTAGTCTATAAGGCCTAGAGTAGGGGGGAGTTGTTCCTGGCTTGAGAGGGATTTCATGATCAAAGGCCCTAGCAGGTGGCGGTCCTTTGGGTTCAGCAAAGATAGTAGGGAATTTTTCCAAGAGTTCTGCAACTGGAACAGGGACTTTTGATTTTGTGAGAGCAGAATACGAGTTGGAGGTGTTGAGTAGATAAATAGAAAACCAGCTTCTCCTTTGTTGAGAAACTTTTCCATGGCATTTGCATTCATCTCAGTTGCTTCTGTAGTTGATTCAGAGGCTGGAATGTGAACTTGTTCTTTGCCATCTTTCATAATAGTGATAGATCTGTTGATGTAGTCCAATGTAGTAGGACTGTGTTTTGCTAACCAATCACAAGAAAGCACTATATCATGCCCACACAGGTCTAAAATCCTGAATGTGTGCTGGAATTTGTCTTTCCCCACTGAGAATGTTGTGTCTGGGATATAAGCACCAGACCAAACCACCAGCAACTGCTACAGGTCTTGACTTATCCTTAAGTATGTGTGTGATGTTTTTAGAGCAAATGGCAAATTCATAAATGTGGAGTTGCTCCCAGAGTCTGTTAGAAATATGCCCTAGAGGCAATAATAAAAGCATTATTATTATATTTCCTTGTTCATGATAATTGTCTTTATTCATGCTATAATTGTATTATCCAGAAATCGTAATACACGTGTGAATACATAGACCATAACATGTCCCTAGTAAGCCTCTAGTTGACTAGCTCGTTGATCAACAGATAGTCATGGTTTCCTGACTATGGACATTGGATGTCATTGATAACAGGATCACATCATTAGGAGAATGATGTGATGGACAAGACCCAATCCTAAGCATAGCACAAGATCGTGTAGATCGTTTGCTAGAGCTTTTCCAATGTCAAGTATCTTTTCCTTAGACCATGAGATCGTGTAACTCCCAGATACTGTAGTAGTGCTTTGGGTGTACCAAACGTCACAACGTAACTGGGTGACTATAAAGGTGCACTACAGGTATCTCTGAAAGTGTCTGTTGGGTTGACACGGATCGAGACTGGGATTTGTCACTCCGTATGACGGAGAGGTATCTCGGGGCCCACTCGGTAATGCATCATCATAATGAGCTCAAAGTGATCAAGTGTTTGGTCACGGGATCATGCATTACGGTACAAGTAAAGTGACTTGCCGGTAACGAGACTGAACGAGGTATTGGGATACCGACGATCGAGTCTCGGGCAAGTAACATATCGTTTGACAAAGGGAATTGTATACGTGGTTGATTGAATCCTCGACATCGTGGTTCATCCGATGAGATCATCGAGGAGCATGTGGGAGCCAACATGGGTATCCAGATCCCACTGTTGGTTATTGACTGGAGAGCCGTCTCGGTCATGTCTGCATGTCTCCCGAACCCGTAGGGTCTACACACTTAAGGTTCGGTGACGCTAGGGTTATTAGGAAGACTTGTATGTGATTATCGAATGTTGTTCGGAGTCCCAGATGAGATCCCGGATGTCACGAGGAGTTCCGGAATGGTCCGGAGGTGAAGATTTATATATGGGAAGTTGTCATACGGTCACCGGAAAGTTTCGGGGGCATATCGGTATTGTACCGGGGCCACCGGAGGGGTTCCGGGGGTCCATTGGGAGGGGCCACCTCTCTCGAAGGGCCTCATGGGCCGTAGGGGGCAGGGAACCAGCCCCTGGAGGGCTGGGCGCCCCCCTCCCCTTGGGCCCATGCGCCTATGGTTGGGGGGGGCCTAGTGGGGGCGCCCCCCTTGCTTGGGGGGCAAGCCCCCTCCCTTGCCCCCCCCCCTCTAGATCTCATCTAGATGGGGGCGGCCCCCTTCCCCCTTCCCCTATAAATAGAGGGGTGAGGGGAGGGCTGCATATAACATCCAAAGCGCAGCCCCTCCCCTCCCCAACACCTCTCCTCCTCCGTTAAGTCCTTGGCGAAGCCCTGTCGGAGTACTGCCTCTCCACCACCACCACGTCGTCGTGCTACTGCTGGAGCCTTCTTCCTCAACCTCTCCTTCTCCCTTGCTGGATCAAGAAGGAGGAGACGTCATCCGCTCCGTATGTGTGTTGAACGCGGAGGTGTTGTCCGTTCGGCACTTGGTCATCGGTGATTTGGATCACGACGAGTAGGACTCCATCATCCCCGTTCTCTTGAACGCTTCCACTCACGATCTACAAAGGTATGTAGATGCACTCCTATCACTCGTTGCTTAGATGAACTCATAGATGGATCTTGGTGAAATTGTAGGAAAATTTTTATTTTCTGCAACGTTCCCCAACAGTGGCATCATGAGCTAGGTCTATGCGTAGTTCTCTATTGCACGAGTAGAACACAATATTGTTGTGGGCGTAGATCTTGTCAACTTGCTTGCCGCTACTAGTCTTATTTTGCTTCAGCGGTATTGTGGGATGAAGCATCCTGGACCGACCTTACACGTACGCTTACGTGAGACAGGTTCCACCGACTGACATGCACTAGTTGCATAAGCTGGCTAGCGGGTGTCTGTCTCTCCCACTTTAGTTGGAGCGGATTCGACGAAAAGGGTCCTTATGAAGGGTAAATAGAAGTTGACAAAATCACGTTGTGGTTATTCGTAGGTAAGAAAACGTTCTTGCTAGAACCCAATTGCAGCCACGTAAAAGATGCAACAACAAAGGACGTCTAACTTGTTTTTGCAGCAATTGTCATGTGATGTGATATGGCCAGAAGTTGTGATGAATGATGAATGATATATTGTGATGTATGAGATCATGTTCTTGTAATAGGAATCACGTCCTGCATGTCGATGAGTATGACAACCG
This sequence comes from Triticum dicoccoides, assembly GCF_002162155.2. Taxonomy (NCBI): domain Eukaryota; kingdom Viridiplantae; phylum Streptophyta; class Magnoliopsida; order Poales; family Poaceae; genus Triticum; species Triticum dicoccoides. The sequence continues at coordinate 183,500,627 of NC_041381.1, forward strand.
GCAGGAGCCATAGGAGTTGTCTTTATTTTTTGTATAACCTGTGTGTCATTGAAGAACGCCATGTAAATTACTTTACTTTATTGCTAAACGTGTTAGCCATAGAAGTAGAAGTAGTCGTTGGCGTGACAACTTCATGAAGACACGATGAAGGAGATCATGATGATGGAGATCATGGTGTCATGCCGGTGACGAAGATGATCATGGAGCCCCGAAGATGGAGATCAAAGGAGCTATATGATATTGGCCATATCATGTCACTATTATATTATTGCATGTGATGTTTATTATGTTTATCCATCTTGTTTACTTAGAACGACGATAGTAAATAAGATGATCCCTTATAATAATTTCAAGAAAGTGTTCCCCCTAACTGTGAGCCGTTGCTAAAGTTCGTCGTTTCGAAGCACCACGTGATGATCGGGTGTGATAGATTCTTACATTCACATACAACGAGTGTAAGACAGTTTTACACATGCAAAACACTTAGGGTTAACTTGACGAGCCTAGCATGTACAGACATGGCCTCGGAACACAGAGACCGAAAGGTCGAACATGAGTCGTATGGAAGATACGATCAACATGGAGATGTTCACCGATGATGACTAGTCCGTCTCACGTGATGATCGGACACGGCCTAGTCGACTTGGATCATGTAACACTTAGATGACTAGAGGGATGTCTAATCTGAGTGGGAGTTCATTAAATAATTTGATTAGATGAACTTAATTATCATAAACTTAGTCTAAAACCTTTGCAAATATGTCTTGTAGATCAAATGGCCAACGCTCATGTCAACATGAACTTCAACGCGTTCCTAGAGAAAACCAAGCTGAAAGATGATGGCAGCAACTATACGGACTGGGTCAGGAACCTGAGGATCATCCTCATAGCTGCCAAGAAAGCATATGTCCTAGAAGAACCGCTAGGTGAAGCACCCATCCCAGAGAACCAAGACGTTATGAACGCTTGGCAGCCACGTGCTGATGATTACTCCCTCGTTCAGTGCGGCATGCTTTACAGCTTAGAACCGGGGCTCCAAAAGCGTTTTGAGAAACACGGAGCATATGAGATGTTCGAGGAGCTGAAAATGGTTTTCCAAGCTCATGCCCGGGTCGAGAGATATGAAGTCTCCGACAAGTTCTATAGTTGTAAGATGGAGGAAAACAGTTCTGTCAGTGAGCATATACTCAAAATGTCTGGGTTGAACAACCGCCTGTCCCAGCTGGACATTAACCTCCCGGACGAGGCGGTCATTGACAGAATCCTTCAGTCGCTCCCACCGAGCTACAAGAGATTTTGTTGAACTACAATATGCAGGGGATGGTGAAAACTATTCCTGAAGTATTTTCAATGCTGAAGTCAGCAGAGGTAGAAATCAAGAAAGAACATCAAGTGTTAATGGTCAATAAAACCACCAAGTTCAAGAAGGGCAAGGGTAAGAAGAACTTCAAGAAGGACGGCAAGGATGTTGCCGCGCCCGGTAAGCCAGTTGCCGGGAAGAAGTCAAAGAATGGACCCAAGCCTGAGACTGAGTGCTTTTATTGCAAAGGGAAGGGTCACTGGAAGCGGAACTGCCCCAAATACTTAGCGGACAAGAAGGCCGGCAACACTAAAGGTATATTTGATATACATGTAATTGATGTGTACCTTACCAGTACTCGTAGTAACTCCTGGGTATTTGATACCGGTGCCGTTGCTCATATTTGTAACTCACAGCAGGAGCTGCGGAATAAGCGGAGACTGGCGAAGGACGAGGTGACGATGCGCATCGGGAATGGTTCCAAGGTCGATGTGATCGCCGTCGGCACGCTACCTCTACATTTACCTACGGGATTAGTTTTAAACCTCAATAATTGTTATTTAGTGCCAAGTTTTAGCATGAACATTGTATCTGGATCTCGTTTGATACGAGATGGCTACTCATTTAAATCTGAGTATAATGGTTGTTCTATTTATATGAGAGATATGTTTTATGGTCATGCCCCGATGGTCAATGGTTTATTCTTAATGAATCTCGAACGTAATGTTACACATATTCATAGTGTGAATACCAAAAGATGTAAAGTTGATAACGATAGTCCCTCATACTTGTGGCACTGCCGCCTTGGTCACATTGGTGTCAAGCGCATGAAGAATCTCCATGCTGATGGACTTTTAGAGTCTCTCGATTATGAATCATTTGACACATGCGAACCATGCCTCATGGGAAAATGACCAAGACTCCGTTCTCCGGAACAATGGAGCGAGCAACCAACTTATTGGAAATCATACATACCGATGTGTGCGGTCCAATGAGCGTTGAGGCTCGCGGAGGATATCATTATGTTCTCACACTCACTGATGACTTGAGTAGATATGGGTATGTCTACTTGATGAAACACAAGTCTGAGACCTTTGAAAAGTTCAAAGAATTTCAGAATGAGGTAGAGAATCAACGTGACCGAAAGATAAAGTTCCTACGATCAGATTGTGGAGGAGAATATTTGAGTCACGAATTTGGTACGCACTTAAGAAAATGTGGAATCGTTTCACAACTCACGCCGCCTGGAACACCTCAGCGTAACGGTGTGTCCGAACGTCGTAATCGCACTCTATTGGATATGGTGCGATCTATGATGTCTCTTACCGATTTACCGCTATCATTTTGGGGATACGCTCTAGAGACAACTACATTCACTTTAAATAGGGCACCGTCTAAATCCGTTGAGACGACATCGTATGAATTGTGGTTTGGGAAGAAACCTAAGCTGTCATTTCTAAAAGTTTGGGGATGCGATGCTTATGTCAAGAAACTACAACCTGAAAAGCTCGAACCCAAGTCGGAAAAATGCGTCTTCATAGGATACCCTAAGGAAACCATTGGGTATACCTTCTACTTAAGATCCGAGGGCAAGATCTTTGTTGCCAAGAACGGATCCTTTCTGGAAAAAGAGTTTCTCTCGAAAGGAGTAAGTGAGAGGAAAGTAGAACTCGATGAAGTACTACCTCTTGAACCGGAAAGTAGTGCAGCTCAAGAAAATGTTCTTGCGGTGCCTACACCGACTGGAGAGGAAATTAATGATGATGATCAAGGTACTTCGGATCAAGTTGCTACTGAACTTCGTAGGTCCACTAGGACACGTTCCACACCAGAGTGGTATGGCAACCATGTCCTGGAAATCATGTTGTTAGACAACGGTGAACCTCCGAACTATGAAGAAGCGATGGCGGGCCCAGATTCCAACAAATGGCTTGAAGCCATGCAATCCGAGATAGAATCCATGTATGAAAAAAAGTATGGACTTTGACAGACTTGCCCGATGATCGGCGAGCGATAGAAAACAAATGGATCTTTAAGAAGAAGACCGACGCGGATGGAAATATTACCATCTATAAGATTTTGAAGAAGTTCAAAATGGATCAGTCCAAGAAAGGGTTCTTGCCTGTATTGCAAGGTGTGAGATTGAGCTCGGCTCAATGCCCGACCACGGCAAAAGATAAAGAAGAGATGAGTGTCATCCCCTATGCTTCAGCCATAGGATCTATTATGTATGCCATGCTATGTACCAGACCTGATGTAAACCTTGCCGTAAGTTTGGTAGGAAGGTACCAAAGTAATCCCGGCAAGGAACACTGGACAGCGGTCAAGAATATCCTGAAGTACCTGAAACGGACAAAGGACATGTTTCTCATTTATGGAGGTGACGAAGAGCTCGTCGTAAAGGGTTACGTCGACGCTAGCTTCGACACGGATCTGGATGACTCTAAGTCACAAACCGGATACGTGTATATGTTGAATGGTGGAGCAGTAAGCTGGTGCAGCTGCAAGCAGAGCGTCGTGGCGGAATCTACATGTGAAGCGGAGTACATGGCAGCCTCGGAGGCAGCGCATGAAGCAATTTGGGTGAAGGAGTTCATCACCGACCTGGGAGTCATACCCAATGCGTCAGGGCCGATCAAACTCTTCTGTGACAACACTGGAGCTATTGCCCTTGCCAAGGAGCCCAGGTTTCACAAGAAGACCAGGTACATCAAGCGTCGTTTCAACTCCATCCGTGAAAATGTTCAAGATGGATACATAGATATTTGCAAAGTACATACGGATTTGAATGTCGTAGATCCGTTGACTAAACCTCTTTTGCGAGCAAAACATGATCAACACCAGAACTCTATGGGTGTTCGATTCATCACAATGTAACTAGATTATTGACTCTAGTGCAAGTGGGAGACTGTTGGAAATATGCCCTAGAGGCAATAATAAAAGCATTATTATTATATTTCCTTGTTCAAGATAATTGTCTTTATTCATGCTATAATTGTATTATCCGGAAATCGTAATACACGTGTGAATACATAGACCATAACTTGTCCCTAGTAAGCCTCTAGTTGACTAGCTCGTTGATCAACAGATAGTCATGGTTTCCTGACTATGGACATTGGATGTCATTGATAACGGGATCACATCATTAGGAGAATGATGTGATGGACAAGACCCAATCCTAAGCATAGCACAAGATCGTGTAGTTCGTTTGCTAGAGCTTTTCCAATGTCAAGTATATTTTCCTTAGACCATGAGATCGTGTAACTCCCGGATACCGTAGGAGTGCTTTGGGTGTACCAAACGTCACAACGTAACTGGGTGACTATAAAGGTGCACTACAGGTATCTCTGAAAGTGTTTGTTGGGTTGACACGGATCGAGGCTGGGATTTGTCACTCCGTATGACGGAGAGGTATCTCTGGGCCCACTCGGTAATGCATCATCATAATGAGCTCAAAGTGATCAAGTGTTTGGTCACGGGATCATGCATTACGGTACGAGTAAAGTGACTTGCCGGTAACGAGACTGAACGAGGTATTGGGATACCGACGATCGAGTCTCGGGCAAGTAACATACCGTTTGACAAAGGGAAATGTATACGGGGTTGATTGAATCCTCGACATCATGGTTCATCCGATGAGATCATCGAGGAGCATGTGGGAGCCAACATGGGTATCCAGATCCTGCTATTGGTTATTGACCAGAGAGCCGCCTCGGTCATGTCTGCATGTCTCCCGAACCCGTAGGGTCTACACACTTAAGGTTCGGTGACGCTAGGGTTATTAGGAAGACTTGTATGTGATTACCGAATGTTGTTCGGAGTCCCGGATGAGATCCCGGACGTCACGAGGAGTTCCGGAATGGTCCAGAGGTGAAGATTTATATATGGGAAGTTCTCATACGGTCACCGGAAAGTTTCGGGGGCATATCGGTATTGTACCGGGGCCACCGGAGGGGTTCCGGGGGTCCACCGGGAGGGGCCACCTCCCTCGGAGGGCCTCATGGGCTGTAGGGGGCAGGGAACCAGCCCCTGGAGGGCTGGGCGCCCCCCCTTGGGCCCATGCGCCTAGGGTTGGGGGGGAACCCTAGTGGGGGCGCCCCCTTGCTTGGGGGGCAAGCCCCCTCCCTTGCCCCCCCCCCTCTAGATCTCATCTAGAGGGGGCCGGCCCTCTTCCCCCTTCCCCTATAAATAGAGGGGCAAGGGGAGGGCTGCATAGAACATCCAAGGCGCAGCCCCTCCCCTCCCCAACACCTCTCCTCCTCCGTTAAGTGCTTGGCGAAGCCCTGTCGGAGTACTGCCTCTCCACCACCACCACGCCGTCGTGCTGCTGCTGGAGCCTTCTTCCTCAACCTCTCCTTCTCCCTTGCTGGATCAAGAAGGAGGAGACGTCATCCGCTCCGTACGTGTGTTGAACGCGGAGGTGTTGTCCGTTCGGCACTTGGTCATCGGTGATTTGGATCACGGCGAGTACGACTCCATCATCCCCATTCTCTTGAACACTTCCGCTCGCGATCTACAAAGGTATGTAGATGCACTCCTATCACTCGTTGCTTAGATGAACTCATAGATGGATCTTGGGGAAACCGTAGGAAAAAATTTATTTTCTGCAACGTTCCCCAACAGAGTCCACTAAAGCCATTGCTTGCTTTCCTCCAATTGAAATTAAGTTTGACATGGTGTTAACACTATCAACTTCCATAGCCTTGAGTGAATTTTTCATACATCTGTCCTGAGCATCTTGTGGAATTTTTTGCTCCTCGTCTAATCCAGTCTCCTGATCATCAGTCTGGTCGGTAGGTTCTCCTCCTGTTAACATGTTAATAACAGGAGCTTGCTTACATCTTTGCCCATGAAAGCATCACCTCATCTCCAGCATTTTCCAGGCTCCCTTGCTCTTTGAGTGGTGGTTGGTAATTTTTTTTCCTGGTATTTTAGCTTCAAACCCAGTAGTTTTGAAGTTGTTGTAGTTTTTTTTCGATATCCACTTCTAGTCTGGAAATTAGCGTTCTTGGGAGGGATAGATTGTTCCATATCCACTGGTAACCGACATGCACTAGTAAGTGTAGGAGGTCTAAAAGGTCTCAACTGGAATTTGATGTGAGATCTCATCCCATTTGCATAGCATTTGACGAACCATTATTCTGCCAGAGTAGGGTTTTCCTCCTGCATTTCAGCCATCAGGGACTCAAACGGGTCTATGTATTCAAAAATAGATAGGTTTCCTTGAGTTAAACCTTTCTGTTAAATCATATGACCCTATTGGTGAAAACATTTTAAGCACTTCCTCATAGAACTGGGGCCAAGTAAGATGTTTCTTGAGTAAGCCACATCTTCTAAGCCAAAAATCTGCCTTGTCAACCACATACCATTGTGCCAAACAAACCTTGTAATCGTTTGGTGCTCCTGATATCTGGCAATACTTCTCACACTGCCTGATCCAACCACCAGGATTGTACCCATCAAACTAAGGAAATGCCATCCGAGGGCCCTTAATGATGTTCTTGAGTAATTGTGTTCTCATTTCCTTCTCATAGTTTTTGTAGTACTCGTCCCAAATTGCATTTACTTCATGTGGATTGGACATGGAAAATGTAGTGGTTCTTGCTGTTTTCATTTGAGCAGTAGGGGATGCTCCTTCATATTGAACATCTTGTGGATTGGCTCGACTAAACCCTTGAGGAGCTGATTTTTGTGCTACCTGGATAGGAGGAAGTCTATGAGCATTTAAGAGTGTGTATTGTCGAGTCTTTTCTTGTTCCAATAGGAGGCGCTTGCGCAATTCTTTTGGCAATGTTCTTGGAGGAATGTCAGGTGTTTCCTGTGGAATTTCAGTTGATGGAGCTTGGTCTCTGCTAATCTCATCAGTAGTTGGTTGAGCTGAGGTGGAAGCATTGGAGCCCAATGTTCTCAACATGTCAGTGATAGTGGACAGTTGCTGACTTAGAGGATCTACGGCCGGACTTGGCAAATCCGCCCCCCTATACGCCCGCGGGTGCTTCCGCGGACAGCGCCCACCGACCCCTCGTATGTTGCGCCGCACATCCACATACCTCAAATTTCGATCCTAAAATCCATGCACGTCGATCATACGATACAAATTTTCCTAATTCAAAAGTTCGAAACAAAGCAAAGCAAATCATAGTTCAACAAATTGGACATGCCAAAATGAAATCAATGTCTGAGCATGACGGATGGCCTTGGATCACTGGTCGGACGGCGTAATCTGCCTCGGCGCTCGAATGGAAGGGGTGTAGAGATCCGGGCACGACAGCGGAGACAGCTGCTCCACCATGTCCGAACCTCCCTGCGATGTTGCCACTGCCTCCCTCTCTCGCTGCCGGCGTCACCACAACTTTCGGGCGATGTTCTCTGTCTTGCAAGTCGTAGCTGATGAAGGGACGCCGACGGACGAGGCGGACTGCCTCTTTGTCGCAGCGGTCTGGTTCGGGCTAGAAGACATCTTCGGCGATAGATCGGGACTGGTGGTGAGGATTGGGAGCAAGCGTGGAGGACGGCGAGGGTCCGGGCACAGGAAAGGTTGGAGGGCGGCGGGAGGAGGAAGAAGGGTTTGGTGGATTTGGTGCAATTTTCGATGGGGTCGGGCTGTCGGGTCCGACGTGGCGGGTGCCCCCTTATCTGCCCCATATTTGGGCTGGATATGAGGGGTGTCGGTCAGCTCGGGTGTTTGAGGCCAGTTTAAAGAGCCCGTCTGGATCGAAAAATCGTGACCGGGCTGTTCGACGTGATTTTGCTCCACAAGAGAAGTTAAATGCATTCAGTAGTATTAAAAAAAGTCATGGGTCCATGGATTTTTAGTATGTGACTAATCTAAATTAATTATTTAGAGTTCTTTTTATATGAATGTTAATGCAAGTTACGTGGATGCAAGTTTGATCAAGGGAGGGGTGCGCCCATTTTTCTGATTTTGTACGTACATACATTATTTGATGGGTGATCATCTTTGTATGGGTGAATTGCCAAGTATTTACGTGCTAGCCGGTGCATGCATGCTTTAAAGTTTGGTGTAAAGTTATATACCATGCACATGCACATAGGGTGTGGTAGAAATATTGTACGTATACCTGTGAGTTCCCACGTACCGGCCGGCAAGCTCTCATACATACTTGAATACTCGTATAATCAACAAAAAGAATGAAATGGGTGAGCCTTCGAGACGGTCAGTGAGTCACACGTTTGGCAATCGAATCCGCCCACCTGCCGGCCACTTGGGTAGGAAATTTTGTACCTTGTTTTGCAGGAGTGGGCGTCAAGAAGATCAGCCAAAGATAAACATACGAAGCAAGATCAATACGTTGCCGTCCATATCCCTTCCAAGGAAATCGGCAATGGCCGAACGGCTGCTGCGCGTCATGCAGCCCCTACCTCCTCCTATAAATACACTCACGCGGGGCCAGAGAAAGGGGGACGCTCACATCCATCCTCCGCGCAGCACTTCTTTCATCCATCACGCTGAAACGCAGAAGCACCCGGAGGCTATCAAAGGGAGAAGATCTGAAGCCCGGCGAGATGCAAGAAGCTCTCTGGAGAGTTCTCTCACGCGGTGCCAGATTGTCGGCCGGACAAAGGACGCAGGCATCGACGCGGGCATACACGGAGAGGAGGAAGCGGGCGTACGCCCATCTGCGAGCAAGGGACCTCCGCGGCAACAACATGAACGCTCGACTCACGTTCCCGGAAGGTAGTACTTTGATCTAACTTGCCACTTCTTTTCTTGCTCCCTCATATACAGCATGCATACACACGGGAACTACACAAACGATGTTGAACTGCCGAAGAGGAGGTTAGCGTGATCAGATCGGGCCGCCGCCGGAGATAGAGCCACGGGCGCCATGGAAGACGATGACATGGAGGTCGACAACACCGGGGTCGCCATCACCGCTCACTCCACTTCATCACAAAGGTGCCGTGGGACACGACGACATGGAGCACGCCACGACGCCGCCCACCGTCGATGTCGTCAAGCTGGCCACATGGAGGTCAGCGGCACAGAGATCGCCACCACCACTCGCGCCCACTTCATTACGATGGTGTCACGAAAGATGATGAACAGGGCCACGGTGAACAGGATCATCGCGAAGGAGACACAGCGTATAGGTTTTGCACCACGCTCTTGGACGAGACTCGTCTCTCCCTTCCTGGCGTACAGATCTTTGTCTGAACTGGAGCTCGCCAATGACGCAGCCCGAGACCGGCCTTCATGTCCTTGGTAGACTCGTCCTTGATGAACAGTTCATGAGGTTCAGGTTGCGACGCACAGGTCCTTGACGCACAGATTGCAACGAACAGAGCCACGGGGGACAGGTTCATGACGATAGAGACTCTGACGTATAGGTTTCGCGCCACGTTCTTGGAGGAGGCAGTGTGGCAGAACCGAAGCTCGTTGATGATGTGGCCTGAGACTCGCCTTTTCCTTCATGGCGTACATATCTTTGTTTGAACTGGAGTTTATTGTTGCCGCTCTCTTTCTCTCTCAGCTCGTGGACGGAGGTGGAAGAAGAAGATGGACACAGGACACAAGAAATTTTCCTCGGCCGGTGCAAGAACGCCGCCATGGGCGCACGAACGCCCTAATCTTTTCTTTGTATTCACAGGCTACATCACGGCTCAGTTTACAATAGGCATCAGTACAGAGGTATTTAAGTCTCCGGCGCACTCACACAGGGCGCTGCCCACCCCTCCTACTCGCGCGTGCACGACCTGCATGCCTGGCCGGCAGCGCTCACTACGCGCACGACCAGGAGCCACTAACTCCACGTACGCATACATGACCGGCCGCTGCTCTCGGCCACTAACCCCACTCCACAAAGCTAGCTAGCTAGCTAACAACCTGCATGCATCTAACAAACTCACACACATACGCCACGGTGCCCTGCACAACCAGCGCGCACTCTGATCACCACGACCACCGTGTGGCTTATTCCTAACATTCTCCCCCTAAGCCCCGACCTCGCCACCCATCCTGACAAGACTCCGGCCTCTCGTCGACTGCCACGGAGAACGCCCTTCTTCATCTCTGGCGACACACGCCACAGCTTCTCTTCCTAGCGCATCAATGGCCTTGATTCCCTCGAGCTCGAACTCGACTCCGGGCACTGCCATTACAATGTACACGGGGGGTTTTATACCCAGGGACGCGCCGGGCACGCACCCACGTCCCAGCCTACGTCGAGCCCCGTCCCTCCCGCTCTGCCCGCGCCCCCTCCGACATGCACGCACATGTCTGGGCGCGGTGAGCCCGCGATGGACCAGCTCAATGCGCACACCCCCGCTCGCCAACGGCCACCCTACACCACAGTCCCGCCGCGCCAGACACGCCCGATGCACGCCCATACACGCGCCTGACGCATCTAACACGAGCGTCGCGGCTCCGTGCCACGCGCCTCCACGGTTGTCGCGCCAAGCCGCCGCGACCGCTGCGCCACCACGCAGGTCTTCTGCAACTTCCTTGTCTCCGCGACCACCATGCTCTTCGCACACACGACATCACACCGCACAGCCGCGGACTCGCCGCGCGCCGCAGCCGATGCCTCCATGTCGGCCGCGCACGCCGCGGACGCCACCGCGCGCCACGGCCGTCCCTCGAACCTGGTCGCTCTGATGCCAATTGTTGTTGCCGCTCTCTTTCCTCTCAGCTCGCGGACGGAGGTGGAAGAAGAAGATGGACACCGGACAAAAGAAATTTTCCTCGGCCGATGCACGAATGCCGCCGTGGGCGCAAGAACGCTCCAATCTTTTCTTTGTATTCACAGGCTACATCACGACTCAGTTTACAACAGGCAGCAGCACAGAGGTATTTAAGTCCCCGTTGCACTCACACAAGGCGCTGCCCACCCTTCCTACTCGCGCGTGCACGACTTTAATGCCCGGCCGGCCGCGCTCACTACGCGCACGACCAGGAGCCACTAACTCCACGCACGCATACATGGCCGGTCGCTGCTCTCGGCCACTAACCCCACTCCACAAAGCTATCTAGCTAGCTAACAACCTGCATGCATCTAACAAACTCACACACACACGCCACGGTGCTCTGCACGACCAGCGCGCACACTGATCACCACGACCACCGTGTGGCTTATTCCTAACAGAGTTTGCGAAGATGCAGTCATAGACCGGTTCCCTCCTTCGAGAGGCACACCCACCATGGCAGACAGGTCCATGGCATCGCCTGCGCACAGGTCACTCCTTCGCGTAGCACCACCCCGAGGCGATGCGGCCTCTGCGACATCACCTTCCACGGCCCCGTGAGGTGGCGCCTTTGCCTTGGCGGACTGCCAAATACATGGCGTCTAGCCAAGATGAGGCGCCAACCACCCCGGCCACGCCAATGTGAGCGCGCGCCAGTCTATACACTGTCACCGGTCTCCCTAAACTGTTACTCCCACAAGGAGCAGCCCCTTGCACACCCCGATGAAGCAACCAGGCATCGAGAAGTCCGAACCGAGCGCAAACCATGCCACCCCGACAAAAAATACTCCAACGCCGCCAAGACCGACGAGGCACGACGGCGAGGGCGGGCGTGGCCATCGCAAAGGCCATGCTACTTGCGGCACATGTACCGACGAGGACACGGGCTCTGCCGCCGCCCACACACACCATCATCATCATGCATGGAGAACGTGAAGCGAAGATGACAAAGACGACCACATGGCTTAATCGGAGGTATCCCAGGGAGCAACCCGTAGGAGTAATTAACCGGGAGCCTTCCGAGGCCCCGGAAACCAAGAGACCGCAATCGCCATAGTCAGGCTGGCCGCGCTAGTAGGTCACGGAGCGCATTTGTTTTCCTTATGGGATCTTGTAATTTTATTTCTCCATTGAGATTAATGAAATACTTGTTTCCCATACCTTTTTCTTTGTGTATAATGGTACACTGACACGCCCGCATATTTACTTTTCCCTTTCCCGGTGCAAGAGAGAAATACGCTCCCCTTCCCTTCTCTCGGAGTCCCTAGATATTTTTCTCATGTCAAACAAATTGGCACGCCTGGTGGGACCTGGTTCTCCTCCCATATTTGCTGCACTGTGGTCATCAGAATCGTCTTCGCCCGTCTCCCAATACACACTGCATGCTGCATGACAAGGCATCGGCGAGGATTTCCGTTGATCGAGATCCCTTTCTTACAGGTGGACTCTCATATGGAAGCAACTCGGAGCCAGCAATGATCCATTTTGGATCATTCCCTCCCATGGTCGTCATTGAGCTTTGCGACAAGGTCTACATGCACGAAACTCAAGACCCTGCGCAGTTCCAAACAGTGCAGTCGAAGAAGGCGCAAAGGTGGGAGGCCTCAAAGGCGAAGAAGGAGCATCGCGAGCTAATGCTCGAGGCACGTGCCCTATTGAAGGAGTCAACAAGGGCGGATATGAAAGGAGACGTGGAGGTTGCTCAGCACCTTCGTGCTAAGGCCGCCAACAGGCAGCAAGGGCGGCGTCCCATCACGCCCCTACCCCAATTCCGCACTCGAAGCCTTCATGACCAACTCCATGACGCACCGAGGTCGAGCTCCTTGAAGGTTTGGAGGCCATCTCCCGGAACCTGTGGAAGCTCATGGCGAACTCGTGTTTGTCGGAAAGCCCGCACCCTCTTCGAAACTATAGGAGGAAGTATCGCAAGGTACAACTACTCCACCAACAGATTACCTCACACATCGCTCAGAGCACGGTGCCGGAGGAGGATTGGCCCCTCGGAGCAAGGGACCTAGCGGACAAGGTGTTCACTTACCGGAGCACCTTAACTCCTCCGTACGACTTGTTCCCTGACGATTGGGCGTACGAGCCAACCAAGATCAAGAAGCTAGTAAGGCAGGCCATTATGAAGGAGTTCTGGAAATGGTGTTCACGCAAGGAGCCGGTTCTACCGAGCCCTATAGTCTCCATCAACCTTGAAGATGCTCGAAGGAGGGCATGTGTGCCATGCCTCCACACTTCAGCGGTAGACGGACAGTCTCTCCCCAACGAAAGTAGGTTTTCTATCCTTCTCCATGAAGCACCAGCCCCACGAGACGAAGACCTGTGGCGAGAATTTCGCCAACACCAAGAGCAGATGAACAACATCCAGAGGCGGCTACTTGATCCAGCAGCACCAAGTACATCATCAACACAAGGTGCAGGTGGAGCGAGGCGTCAAGTACCGAGTTATCGCCCTCAACATGAGCGCCACACATTGGCACCTCGGCGACCACCGTCACCAACCAGACACTTTCAGCAATGAAGGCATCCCAACATGCCCCCATGTTGGAACCGATGGTCAAGATACCAAGAGGAAGAAAGGAACACACAACCCACTTAGCAGTGGCGACCACGGGATCCTCCGCGACCGACGCTTCCACCATGACCATCTTCTCCTCCCAGGCAGGGAGATCAACCACAACTACAGGTAATGATGGATAGGACTTCATAATCCACACGACGACCTGCACCGCCACTTCTACCCACGCCACCAGTGCCACTAAGGGCTGGCGGTGTTCCGACGGATAACCAACGCAAGCGCGAGAGACGCCGGAGAAACCGCCAAGTTATATATAAAGAACTCGAGGACTTAGTCCGTCGACACACCCAGGTACGTCTATGACCTGATGGCGCGGTCGTTCAAGAAAATGATAGAATCAGGTTCTGCATCTCCCCCGACTTAGATCGAGCGGCACGAGCGGTATAACTGCCTGCTTAGTCGTTTGGCGCCGAAACCGCGCAACTCCTCCACAAGCAGCATAGAGCAAAGGGGCAAGGAGATGCCTTCTTCATCCCTTCCCCCAAAAAATGGTGAACAGTTGAAGGCGGCCACGACACCACCCCCATTGGAGGACCCGAAGATGCCGCCCACTTCGGCCACGCCGATGGACAACATTGAAGTAACCAAGCCTACAACCTCCACTGATACGTCTCCGTCGTATCTACTTTTCCAAACACTTTTGCCCTTGTTTTGGACTCTAACTTGTATGATTTGAATGGAACTAACCCGGACCGACGCTGTTTTCAGGAGAACTGCCATGGTGTTGTTTTTGTGCAGAAAATAAAAGTTCTCGGAATGTCCTGAAACTCCACGGAACACCTTAGAAAAAACAATAAAAAATCCTCGCAAAAGATGAAGACCAGGGGGCCCACACCCTGCTCACGAGGGTGGGGGCGCCCCTCCCCCCCCTTGACGCGCCCCCTACCTCGTGGGGCCCCTGGTGGCCCTCCGACACCAACTCCAACTCCATATATTGGCTTTCGGGGAGAAAAAATCAGAGAGAAGAAATCATCGCGTTTTACGATACGGAGCCACCACCAAGCCCTAATCTCTCTCGGGAGGGATGATCTGGAGTCCGTTCGGGGCTCCGGAGAGGGGGATTCGTCGCTGTCGTCATCATCAACCATCCTCCATCACCAATTTCATGATCCTCACCATCGTGTGTGAGTAATTGCATCGTAGGCTTGCTGGACGGTGATGGGTTGGATGAGATTTATCATGTAATGAGTTGGTTTTGTTAGGGTTTGATCCCTAGTATCCATTATGTTCTGAGATTGATGTTGCTATGACTTTGCTATGCTTAATGCTTGTCACTAGGGCCCGAGTGCCATGATTTCAGATCTGAACCTATTATGTTTTCATGAATATATGTGAGTTTTAGATCCTATCTTGCAAGTCTATAGTCACCTACTATGTGTTATGATCCGGCAACCCCGAAGTGACAATAATCGGGACCACTCCCGGTGATGACCATAGTTTGAGGAGTTCATGTATTCACTATGTGCTAATGCTTTGTTCCGGTTCTCTACTAAAAGGAGGCCTTAATATTCCTTAGTTTCCAATAGGACCCCGCTGCCACGGGAGGGTAGGACAAAAGATGTCATGCAAGTTCTTTTCCATAAGCACGTATGACTATATACGGAATACATGCCTACATTACATTGATGAACTGGAGCTAGTTCTGTGTCACCCTATGTTATGACTGTTACATGACGAACCGCATCCGGCATAATTATCCATCGCTAATCCGGTGCCTACGAGTTTTCCATATACTAGTTCTCGCTTATTTACTTTTCCGTTGCTACTGTTACAATCACTACAAAATACCAAAAACATTACTTTTGTTGTCTTTACTTTTGTTACCGATACCACCACTATCATATTACTTTGCTACTAAACACTTTGCTGCAGATACTAAGTTTTCAGGTGTGGTTGAATTGACAACTCAGCTGCTAATACTTGAGAATATTCTTTGGCTCCCCTTGTGTCGAATCAACAAATTTGGGTTGAATACTCTACCCTCGAAAACTGTTGCGATCCCCTATACTTGTGGGTTATCAAGACCTTTTTATGGCGCCGTTGCCGGGGAGCATAGCTCTATTCTTTGAGTCACTTGGGATTTATATCTGCTGGACACTATGAAGAACTTGAAAGATGATCGAACTACTATTTTGCCCTCAACTACGAGAGGAGGTAAGGGACTGCCATCTAGCTTTGCACTAGATTCTCCTTTTGTTATGAGTAAGTTTGCGACACCTAAACCTACTACTGCTATGAATTCTGATATGTTGCATGTTATTGATGATGCCACTTCTGCTATGCACGATACTTATGATGAAACTACTTCTATGCTTGATACTACTGTGCCACTTGGTGAATTTCTTGATGAGCAAATTGCTAGGTCTAGAGAAAGAGAAATTATTGAACCTGAACACGATGATGTTAGTGATGATGAACCTATGCCTGCTATTCCTGAGGGTTATCTTTTTGATGCTGAATCTTCTGCAGCTATTCTTGCTTGCCAGGATAAACGTGAACTTAAGAGGTTGCTAGTTAAATGGAGTAAAGAATCTTTTTAGAGATAGAATGAAACCCGACCCTGCTTTTGCTACTTCACCTATCTGTGTTCTTGATCGGGATTATTATGATTTTTCTGTTGATCCAGATATAATTACCTTGGTTGAATCTGATCCTTTTTATGGCTATGAATCTGAAACTGTTGTGGCACGTCTTACTAAGTTAAATGATATAGCTGCCCTATTTACTAATAATGAGAGATCGCGCTACCTTTATTTACTCAAAATATTTCCGTTCTCATTAAAGGGTGACGCTAAGATATGGTTTAATTCTCTTGATCTTGGTTGTGTGCAAAGTCCCCATGATATGATTTATTACTTCTCTGCTAAATATTTCCCTGCTCATAAGAAACAAGCTGCCTTGAGGGAAATATACAATTTTGTGCAAACTGAAGAAGAGAGTCTCCCACAAGCTTGGGGGAGGCTTCTCAAGTTACTTAATGCTTTGCCTAATCGTCCTCTTAAGAAACCTGAAATATTTGATATCTTTTATAATGGACTAACTGATGCTTCCAGAGATTTCCTGGATAGTTGTGTTGGTTCTCTTTTCAGGGAAAGAACACCGGATGACGCTGAAATTATATTGAATAATATGTTGGCAAATGAAAATAATTGGGCACCTCCCGACCCACCTCCTGAGCCAGTTCCAGAGCCAAGTACTAAGCCTATTCCTAAACCAACTCCGAAGAAGAGAGGTGTTCTATTTCTCAGTCCCGAAGATATGCAAGAGGCAAAGAAATCTATGAAAGGAAAAGGTATTAAAGCTGAAGATGTTAAGAATTTACCTCCTATTGAAGAAATACATGGTCTTAATTTACCGCCTGTTGAAGAAGTATATGATCTCAATTACTTATTTACTGAAGAACATCCCGATATCCCGACACAGGTAGTAAAGGTAAATTCTCTCTATAGATATGATAAAGCTGAAGTCCCTCCTACTAAAATTGCTAGTCAGTGCTTGGATGAGTTTGATGACTTTATGTTTAAGCAAGATGACTTTAATGCTTATTTTGGTAGACAACTGAAACAGAATACCTTTATGATTAAACGCTTGGGTGATTATATGGCTGATATTAGAGGTGAACTTAAACTTGTTAGCAAACATGCTTCTATGGTTACCACTCAAGTAGAACAAGTACTCAAAGCTCAGAAAGAAGTGCTTGATGAAATGAATAGTAAGAAAAATGATTATGCTGTTAGAGTGGCTACTAGAACTGGTAGAATGACTCGGGAACCTTTGTATCCTGAAGGCCACCCTAAGAGAATCGAGCAAGATTCTCAAAGAAACAATATTGATGTACCTAGTTCTTCTAAAAGGAAGAAAAAGAAAAATGATAGGACTCTGCAAACTTCTAATGAACCTATTGCTGAACCACCTGAGAATCCGAATGATATCTCTATTTCTGATGCTGAAACACAATCAGGTGATGAACATGAACCTAGTGATAATGTTAATGATAATGTTCATGTTGATGCTCAACCTAGTAATGATAATGATGTAGAAGTTGAACCTGCTGTTGATCTTGATAGCCCACAATCAAAGAATCAACGTTATGATAAAAGAGACTTTGTTGCTAGGAAACATGGTAAAGAAAGGGAACCATGGGTTCAGAAACCCATGCCTTTTCCTCCGAAACCATCCAAGAAAAAGGATGATGAGGATTTTGAGCGCTTTGCTGAAATGATTAGACCCATCTTTTTGCGTATGCGATTAACTGATGTGCTCAAAACAAATCCTTATGCTAAGTACATGAAGGATATCATTACTAATAAAAGAAAGATACCTGAAGCTGAAATTTCCACCATACTTGCTAATTATACTTTTAAGGGTGGAATACCAAAGTAACTTAGAGATCCAGGAGTACCTACTATACCATGCTCCATTAAAAGAAATTATGTTAAAACTGCTTTATGTGATCTTGGAGCCGGTGTCAGTGTTATGCCTCTCTCTTTATATCGTAGACTTGATTTGAGTAAGTTGACACCTACTGAAATATCTTTGCAAATGGCTGATAAATCAACTGCTATACCTGTCGGTATTTGTGAGGATGTGCCTGTTGTGGTTGCAAATGTTACTATTTTAACGGACTTTGTTATTCTTGATATTCCCGAGGATGATAGTATGTCTATTATTCTTGGAAGACCTTTCCTTAATACTGCAGGGGCTGTTATTGATTGCACCAAAGGCAATGTCACTTTTCATGTTAATGGCAATGAGCACACGGTACATTTTCCGAGGAAACAACCTCAAGTTTATAGTATCAACTCTATTAGAAAAATTCCATCGATTATATTTGGAGGTTTTGAATTTCCTCTCCCTACTGTCAAGAAAAAGTATGATATTCTTATTGTTGGGGATTTTCATATCCCCGTTGAGGTAACTTAGTGTCATTCGAAATTTCTCCGGTTCCGTGATTATTCGGAATGAGTTTGTTAACAAGACTTGATCAACCTTGTTAGTGGGTTCATTTTGATGATCACGAGATGGATGAAACTAGAAGCACAACCTTCTGTACCCTCTTTATATTTCCTGTTATTTAGTAGAAATAAAGTAAAATACTATTTTTTTGTTTGTCTCCTGACTTATCCGTGCAATATAAAAATATCCCGAAAATAAAAATCCTCAGAATGCCATGCCAATTTAATATGATTTTTTCGGGAATATTTGAGAATTTACTGTGCAAAAATTACCACGGGGGGAGCTGCCACCTGGCCACGAGGGTGGAGGGCACGCCCTACCCCCTTGGGCGCGCGCCCCTGCCTTGTGGGCCCACGGTGGCCCTCCTCCACTTATTCCTGCACCCATCTTCTTCCTCAGCCTCACACAAACACGAAAAACCAACTCAAGCACGAGTTCCGGCCCCCGTTGCTGTGATTTTCGATCTCCTTGCTCAAAGCACCTCTCGCAAAACTGCTTGGGGAGATTGTTCCTTGGTATGTGACTCCTCCATTGGTCCAATTAGTTTTTGTTCTAGTGCTTTATTCATTGCATATTCATGCTGCATAGGTGACCATGTTCTTGAGCTTGCATGTCAAATTTATATGGTTCCAAGTAGTTCCAATGCTTGATATAGGCCCTAGGCACTTGTGGGAGTTGTTGCTATCAATTTTATTGAAGTTGGTTCACTTTTATTTGAAGTTACTAAAAATTTCAGATTGTTTCAGAAATAATGAAGAGACTTTTGAGGGGCTCGTCGAGCCGAAGCCCTAAGGAAAAACAAAAGGAAGAAGAGGAGAAGCCCAAATTTAATTTGCCTCGCACCGCGGAGGTCCAGCCGTGTGAATGGCCTTCCGATGACTTCTTGAGGAGAGCTGGGATTTATGAAGATTTATATCTATTGATTGAGAATGTTGGCCTCACCAACTTCCTCCACGACCAACGTCATCAGTATCTCTTACTCACAAATACTTTGTGCAAAACTTCTACTTTTTCCCTAAGAAATCACCTCCAACAGTAGAGTTTCATTTATATGACGTTGTGAAAGAGATGACATTAGCTGAATTCTGCGAGGTTTGCAGAATACCCTTTGAGGGCACCTTAGATGAACCCCACCGTAACGAAGTAGAAGCTTTTATTAACACTATCACGGTGGGAGAAACTAGGAAGGTTTCTGACGCGGGGATCACTAGCATACATTATCCTGTTTTACGCTACTTTGCCTTATTTGCTAGTCGTTGCTTGATTGGACGCGGGAACTGTGGGAACCTCAGTATTCCTGATATTATTATTTTTCTCCATGGTTTATACTGCAATAGCTCTGTTAGTATGGGTGGAATTGTTGCTAGACGGTTAAGTCTGAACCGCACTAAAGGCCCCATCTTTGGAGGCATTTATGCTTCTCGCCTTGCTGAACATTTTGAAATACCTATTAGGCACGAGGAGAAAGAAGAAACAACGTTGCCCCATGCTTATTTAGATTATAAGAGTATGATAGCGCATGATTTTCTTGTTAAGAGTCGCGATGGGGAGCTCAAATATAAATTATACTTTGATAAACATCACCCTGAGACTATTACTTTGCCTGCTCCTTCTTTGTTTAACTTGTCTGCAGAACCTCACATCGTTCCGTGGTTGGTTGTTCAAGCCTATCGGAACCCTGCACCAGCCCCAGAGCCGGAGCCACAAGATGAGCCTCCACGACTATCTGTTTATTCTTGGGATCCAGAGGAGGCTGCCAGCCAGTGGCAGTTAGAATGTTCTTCGTCACACTAGGACCCCAGCTACACTTACGGATATCCGCCAGGCTATCCCTGGCAATAGACCAACTTAGGCCAAAAGCCTAAGCTTGGGGGAGTACGTATTTCCCACCGACATTACATTCATGTTCACACACACACTTATTGCTAGATGTCGATGCTCATATTTTTTCACTGTAATATCCATGCTAGTTTATTTTCTTTTTCCTGCTTTCTTCTTGTGTGTTTGATAAACTTTCAGAAAAACCAAAAAATTAGTTAGTTTATTTTTCATGCTTGTAGTGGAATTAAAAAGAAAACCCAAAAATATTTCCCGTTCTTCTTTTTACTTGTTGGGAGCTTTCCCGTGTAAATAGTTTTTATTTCTTTTCCTTTCTTTGGGGGTCGAGAAGACCATATTGAAAATGTTTAGTGGCTCTTATATGCATGATTCTTTATTTAACTTAGAGCCCATATTACTTGTCTTCTCTCTTGAGTTGAATGCTTGCAGATTCCAGCTTAGTCCAATGCACATGCACTCTTATTATTATACACACCGTTCGGTCGTGCAAGTGAAAGGCAATAATGATGATATATGACGGACTTATTGGGAAGAGAAAAGCTGGTATGAACTCGACCTCTCTTGTTTTTGTAAATATGATGATTCATCGTTCTTGATTCAGCTATTATGAATTAAACATATTTGCAATGACATTTAGAGATTATAGTTGCTTGTGCCATGCTTGATTAGCTATGAGTTATAATGGTTTACCTTGCGTGCCAACATGCTATTAGAATGATTATGATGTGGTATGATGGGATGGTATCCTCCTTTAAATGTATTGAGTGACTCGACTTGGCACATGTTCACGCATGTAGTTGAATCAAATTAACATAGCCTTCATGATATTTATGTTCATGGTGGATTATATCCTACTCATGCTTGTATTCGGTGTAAATTAATTTTAATGCATGTTTACGACTGTTGTCGCTCTTTCAGTTGGTCGCTTCCCAGTCTTTTGCTAGCCTTCACCTGTACTAAGCGGGAATACGGCTTGTGCATCCAAACTCCTTAAGCCCCAAAGTTATTCCATATGAGTCCACTATACCTACCTATATACGGTATTTATCCTGCCATTCCAAGTAAAATTGTATGTGCCAAACTCTAAACCTTCAAACAAACATTCTGTTTTGCTTGCTCGAATAGCTCATATGTCAACTAGAGCTGCCCTTATCTTCCGTGTTAGGCGGGTTATTCTCAAGAGGAGTGGACTCCGCTCCTCATTCATGAGAAAATGGCTGGTATCCAGGATGCCCAGTCCCATGCTTTATGCAAACTAAATCAAAATAACTGCAAACAAAACTCCCCTTGGGACCCGTTGAATATTGGAGGCACTCGTTGTTTCGAGCAAGCCATGGATTGATGCTTGTGGAGGAAGGGGAGTATAAACTTTACCATTCTGTTTGGGAACCGCCTATAATCTGTTTAGCATGGAAGATATCGTCGTCTTTTAGTTGCTATGTTGACAATGAAAGTATGCCGCTCAAAATATAATTTATCTCTATTTCAAAACTGAGCTCTCGCACCTCTACAAATCCCTGCTTCCCTCTGCAAAGGGCCTATCCATTTACTTTTATGTTGAGTCATCACCCTTCTTATTAAAAAGCACCCGCTGGAGAGCACACTGTCGTTTGCATTCATTATTATTGGTTTATATTGGGTATGACTTGACTGGATCTCTTTTACCATGAATTACAATGTTTAGTCAGTCCTTGATCTTTAAAGGTGCTCTGCATTTATGTTTTGTGGTCTCAGAAAGGGCTAGCGAGATACCATTTTGTTATATCATGTTATGATTATTTTGAGAACGTGTTGTCATCCGAGTTTTGCTATTATGGCTTGCTAGCTGATTATGCTATTGATATGAGTAATTGTGAGACCTACGTGTCATTGTGAGTATGGTTAGTTCATAATAATTGCTCAAACTTGAATGCTGGCTTTTCATGTTTACAACAACAAGAGCAAACAGAGTTTGTAAAAGTTTTTCTTTTTCTCTTTCAGTTTGTCAACTGAATTGCTTGAGGACAAGCAAGGGTTTAAGCTTGGGGGAGTTGATACGTCTCCGTCGTATCTACTTTTCCAAACACTTTTGCCCTTGTTTTGGACTCTAACTTGTATGATTTGAATGGAACTAACCCGGATTGACGTTGTTTTCAGCAGAACTGCCATGGTGTTGTTTTTTGTGCAGAAAATAAAAGTTCTCGGAATGTCCTGAAACTCCACGAAACACCTTAGAAAAAACAATAAAAAATCCTCGCAAAAGATGAAGACCAGGGGGCCCACACCCTGCTCACGAGGGTGGGCCCCCCTGGGTGCGCCCCCTACCTCGTGGGCCCCCTGGTGGCCCTCCGATGCCAACTCCAACTCCATATATTGGCTTTCAGGGAGAAAAAAAATAGAGAGAAGAAATCATCGCGTTTTACGATACGGAGCCACTGCCAAGCCCTAATCTCTCTTGGGAGGGCTGATCTGGAGTCCGTTCGGGGCTCCGAAGAGGGGGATTCGTCGCCGTCATCATCATCAACCATCCTCCATCACCAATTTCATGATGCTGACCACCGTGTGTGAGTAATTGCATCGTAGGCTTGCTGGACGGTGATGGGTTGGATGAGATTTATCATGTAATCGAGTTAGTTTTGTTAGGGTTTGATCCCTAGTATCCGTTATGTTCTGAGATTGATGTTGCTATGACTTTGCTATGCTTAATGCTTGTCACTAGGGCCTGAGTGCCATGATTTCAGATCTGAACCTATTATGTTTTCATGAATATATGTGAGTTTTAGACCCTATCTTGCAAGTCTATAGTCACCTACTATGTGTTATGATCCGGCAACCCCGAAGTGACAATAACCGGGACCACTCCTGGTGATGACCATAGTTTGAGGAGTTCATGTATTCACTATGTGCTAATGCTTTGTTCCGGTTCTCTATTAAAAGGAGGCCTTAATATCCCTTTGTTTCCAATAGGACCCCGCTGCCACGGGAGGGTAGGACAAAAGATGTCATGCAAGTTCTTTTCCATAAGCACGTATGACTATATACAGAATACATGCCTACATTACATTGATGAACTGGAGCTAGTTCTGTGTCACCCTATGTTATGACCGTTACATGACGAACCACATCCGGCATAATTATCCATCGCTAATCCGGTGCCTACGAGTTTTCCATATACTGGTTCTCGCTTATTTACTTTTCCGTTGCTACTGTTACAATCACTACAAAATACCAAAAACATTACTTTTGCTGTCTTTACTTTTGTTACCGTTACCACCACTGTCATATTACTTTGCTACTAAACACTTTGCTGCAGATACTAAGTTTTCAGGTGTGGTTGAATTGACAACTCAGCTGCTAATACTTGAGAATATTCTTTGGCTCCCCTTGTGTCAAATCAACAAATTTGGGTTGAATACTCTACCCACGAAAACTATTGCGATCCCCTATACTTGTGGGTTATCATCCACCAACAACGAAGTGGCTCCTGAGGCTATATCCAAGGCCGCTCTCCAACCAGACCCAACACTTCCCATGAATCCTCCTCTTGTTCCCTATGATAGGTTGGACCAAGATGGGGATGCTAACAAGCTTCAGCACAAGGCAGACAAAACAAAGGAACCAGGTGAGAAGAACCTGGCTCTATGTGGCATGCTAGGAGTGCAACCTAGTCAAGAGTCAAGCAATGGATGGTGACCTCCTCGCATCACCCAGGAGTTTGGCTATCCTTCAGATGAAGAGATCATGCCAAACCCGAAGGAGGACTTCGGGAAGACTTTCTTACCCCGCCTCGGCCATGTGCGTGCATGGTTCAAAGGTGCGGAGGGCGGACCCAAGACACGCTCTTTGT
Source organism: Triticum dicoccoides (assembly GCF_002162155.2). NCBI lineage: Eukaryota > Viridiplantae > Streptophyta > Magnoliopsida > Poales > Poaceae > Triticum > Triticum dicoccoides. The sequence goes on from NC_041381.1 coordinate 183,524,837, forward strand.
CATCACAAGAAGGTGCAAGATCCAAGGCCCCATGTCTTCCTATAACTGCAGGCAAAGGATCGCTAGCGGATGGAAGCACTTCACGACATCGAGACATATCACCACTCCGCTACACCGACATCGCGGCTCGTCTTCCTAAAGACCCTAACAAACTTCACCAGGTTGCAAGTCAGCCTGGAGCTAACACGCGAGTGAGGTCATTGCACGTCAGAGTGTAACGGATGGGCCTATTGGAGATGGAGAGCACCAAGACGACCTCGGCGACGAAGAGAGCTTCTCTGACTCATCTTCTTCGCCTTCGTTGGAGATGCACCTGAACTCCCCTCCTTACCAAGACCTTTTTCCGACTGACTTATCAGATTTTGAAGATGGTATTGGAGATCTCCACACTATGCCAGTTCGCATGGTGAACAGTGGCGGTGCTCCCAAAGATCTCCAGGAGCCAGGTGCTGCAAATGCAGTAGCGATGCGTCAAGCTTCCTTAGAAGAACATGTCAGGGACCAGCGTCAGACAATCAACCAGTTGTCGTCAAAGCTTGACCAGTTCATCGAGCTCATGATGAACAACCAAGGTTCTCCGTCACGAGGCGCGCCATAACGGGCGGTGGATCCACAAGAAGAAGAGTTACTTGGTGACGCTCATGTGGTGGTGCCACTTAATGATGTGCGTAAACGCCAAGACCCCAGCCAAGGTTGTCAGAATCACGATTTTGAATCGGATCGGAGCTCTGATGGTAGGATCGCAAATCGTAGAATCTTCACTATCAGGATCGTAGAAACGTAGATTCTATGAAGTAAAATCATAGAATCAGAGGGGTTAGTTTGGATCGTAAAGTCGTAGAATCATATAACAGAATCGCAATTCTGACAACCTTGACCCCAGCACGCACACTCGGCCATTGGTTAGCCCTTTTAGTTCCGGCAATGCGGCGCCAAATGCGAGCATGTTGAAGGACTGCAATGACATTGTTGAAGATATGGTGGCAAAAATTCAAGCAAATGACGATGTATCAAGCCCCTCGCACCTCAAAGAGCGAGCTGGAGAAACCTTATGAGGCATGGCACGACATGGTGGCATACCCCTCAGGGTGGCACCCACCAAAGTTCCACCAATTTGATGGAACCGGTGACGCATGGGAGCACTTGGCGTACTTCGAGGCAGCATGCGGCGACACAGCAAACAGCTCGTCACTTTTCTTGTGCCAATTTTTAGGGTTGCTAAATGGACCTGCATTCCATTGGTACAGCCGTTTACCGGTTGGATCCATTGGAAGTTGGGCGGGCATGAAGGAAGTCTTCAAGAAGCACTTTCTCGCCATGAAGAAGGACTTCTCCATCATCAAGCTAGCGCAAGTTAGACAGCAGCGAGACGAGTCCATTGACGAATACATCATCCGATTTTGCAACAGCTATGTGCGTCTGGCTAGAGAGATGCACCTTGAGGATGCCATCGAGATGTGTGTCCATGGGATGCAACAACATTGGTCACTTGAGGTCTCTTGGTGCGGGCCTAGAACCTTCAGCGCCCTAAGCACGATGGTGGCAGCCACAAAGCTCGAGTTAGAGAAATCACCACAGATAATGGAGCTCTATAAGAATTCCAGCGCATTCGATCCCGCTAAGCACTTTGCCTCGACATCCAAGCTAATCAACAATGGTGGCATGATGACCACACTAGCTGAAACCAACACCACTAGAATCTTCTCGTCTGCACCACAGATCATGTGCCCGTCTTAGGTGCAAGAGGTGAACAGATAGGAGGAAGACAACGCTCGTCGATGCAGGAGCTCCTCAAGAAGCAGTACATCTTTTGACGTGAACTTGTCAAGGACATGTTCAACCAGCTGATGGAGCATCAAGCCTTGAACCTGCCAGAACCTCGAAGGCCCGATCAGGTGAGAATGACTAATAATTCTTTGTTTTGCCCGTATCACAGGTATGTAGGACATGTCATCGAGGAATGCGTCGCATTCAAAGAATTGCTCCAAAGAGTTGTTAACGAGAAGAGGATCAACCTTGACCCCGAAGCCATCAACCCAGTCTACCATGCGGTGAACATGGTGAGCTACAAGTCAGCCCCTTCATCGAGTCAAGGCATGGAGCTCGAAGAAACATGGGTGCCACTAGCCCAAGTCAAGGACCAGCTATCTAACCTCGACGCTGTCGTCGGGACTTCAGAGGGCAACTCCTACAACACCATCATGTCGTTCGGGTTTAAGAACGCTGGTGTGACATACCATCATGCCATGACACGTGTTCTCGGTGCCAAGGGGAAGAAGAGACGAGCATGATTGTATCTTCATCAAGTCCTTAAGGGCGTACCGCATTACAGTCTGTACCCCAACACTTGCTATACGTTTTCTCTCATCTACAGGAGTGAAGTGGTCCTAGCTTCAGCGGTCCATAGCCCACCCAAGATGAACAGGTACAACTTCGTTTCCAAGAGCTGGACACCCTTGAAGAGGAGCGACTTCATGCCCTGCAAAATCTGGAGCTCTACCGCCAGAACATGGTGAGAGCCTATGACAAGCTCGTCAAGCAACGCGTATTCCGGAAGGGCAAGCTAGTCCTCGTGCTTCGGCAGCCCATCGTCATCGTGCACAAGACAAAGGGGAAGTTCGAGCCAAAGTGGGAAGGACCATATGTTGTCGATCAAGTCTATGACGGGGGTGCATACTAGCTGGTTGATTCCCAGGGAGCCCGGCCTATGCCCCCAATCAATGGAAGGTTCCTTAAAAATATTTTTCTTAAAATGTTGTCTCTTTCGTTGCTGTTTTTGCTTTTCCTTGGGGAGACCCCTTTTCAGTGGGCTATCGGATCCATGATGCACTCTTCGTTGCATGTTGTGGATACTTTCTTAGTCTCCCCAATTTTAACGGACTCGGTCCAACAACAAAAAAATGGCTTTCCCTACCACATCATGCTGTTAGTTGAAGTTTTGGCTACCCTGGGACTTGTCGGACGGTGGCACGATGTGTCAAGTTGCAGGCAGAGCGGCTCCTACACCCACAATGCACGACACGTATCAGGTGTATGCTTTCGGAGGCAGCGGAGACGATTACTTGGGCACTTCTGAGCGTCGTGACCCCGCGCCCTTCATGTTTCATGTCATGCTTCATGTTCGCAGGGGCTCGCATCCCAGGGGCGACTATAGGAAAATATTCATGGTGGCTACCTGGCCCAATGCAAGTTGGTTCCGTACGTAGCCACATGACAACCCTGGGGTACGCCACCAAAACCTCCAGATAAAATGCCAGAGGGTTTTCTTAGTCCATAGAGGTGAACAGGTGGCTTCCAAGTTCTCAAGGTGGGTCTTCGAGAAGTCATGAAAGAAGAATCCTCAAGAAGTGCAAGTGGAATTCACAAAAGTTCAAGCAAGTTCATGAAGTTTGTGGCCAATCAATCAATCCACAAAAAAAACAATCCTAAATCTCCAAGAAGCAACCAAAAAAATACCCAAGAGTCCAAGCAGTAGTCAAGTTGTCCCAAACAGTAAGAGACACACTGGAAAGAAGGCGGAAGGTAGATGTTCACCACCCCTCAATAAGGCATGAAGAAAAATCGCCAAGTTGTTCTCCCAAAACCATCTACCCTGAACCTACCATACCCAAGTCTCCGGGTTCATGAGGCATGCGCAGGGGGCATGGCGAGCTATGGGGCCCCCTCCACATGATGATGGGCTAGAATATGAATTTCGATTGCCTCTCGGAAGCATCCCGAAACATGGCATCTTCATACGCATACACCGAGGCTTAAGCAGTTGTTGATTTGTAATCGTCATGGTACTTCGACGATTCCTGATGACAAGTCCTTTGGTAGCCTTCTCGGATGTCACACCTATAGTTGGTGTATAACGGGAAAGCCAACATTTTAAAAACCAACAAAACATCTTTTTTTCCTCTTGGTTCGCTTTGTTTTGTTGGGTGTTTCTGAAGGAAATATGCCCTAGAGGCAATAATAAAGTTATTATTTATTTCCTTATATCATGATAAATGTTTATTATTCATGCTAGAATTGTATTAACCGGAAACATAATACATGTGTGAATACATAGACAAACATAGTGTCACTAGTATGCCTCTACTTGACTAGCTCGTTCATCAAAGATGGTTAAGTTTCCTAACCATAGACATGAGTTGTCATTTGATTAACGGGATCACATCATTAGAAGAATGATGTGATTGACATGACCCATTCCGTTAGCCTAGCACTTGATCGTTTGATATGTTGCTATTGCTTTCTTCATGACTTATACATGTTCCTGTAACTATGAGATTATGCAACTCCTGTTTACCCGAGGAACACTTTGGGTGCTACCAAACGTCACAACGTAACTGGGTGATTATAAAGGAGTACTACAGGTGTCTCCAAAGGTACATGTTGGGTTGGCGTATTTCAAGATTAGGTTTTGTCACTCCGATTGTCGGAGAGGTATCTCTGGGCCCTCTTGGTAATGCACATCACTATAAGCCTTGCAAGCAATGTAGCTAATGAGTTAGTTACGTAATGATGCATTACGTAACGAGTAAAGAGACTTGCTGGTAACGAGATTGAACTAGGTATTGGATACCGACGATCGAATCTCGGGCAAGTAACATACCGATGACAAAGGAAACAACGTATGTTGATATGCGGTTTGACCGATAAAGATCTTCGTAGAATATGTAGGAGCCAATATGAGCATCCAGGTTCCGCTATTGGTTATTGACCGAGAATAGTTCTAGGTCATGTCTACATAGTTCTCGAACCCGTAGGGTCCGCACGCTTAACGTTACGATGACAGTTTTATTATGAGTTTATGAGTTTTGATGTACCGAAGGAGTTCGGAGTCCCGGATGAGATCGGGGACATGACGAGGAGTCTCGAAATGGTCGAGACGTAAAGATCGATATATTGGACAACTATATTCGGAGTTCGGAAAGGTTCCGAGTGATTCGGGTATTTTTTGGAGTACCAGGGAGTTACGGGAATACGGGGAAGAGTATTGGGCCTTAATGGGCCTTAGTGGGAAGGAGCCAGGAGGTGGCGCGCGCCCCTCCCAAGCCCAGTCCGAATTGGACAAAGGGTTTGGGGCGCGGCCCCCCTCTCCCTTCCTTCTCCACTTCCCTCCTTTCCCCCCTTCTCCTAGTTGGACTAGGAAAGAAGGAGTCCTACTCCCGGTGGGAGTAGGACTCCCCTTGGCGTGCCCTCCTCCTACGGCCGGCCTCCTCCTCCCTTGCCCCTTTATATACGGGGGCAGGGGGGCACCCCATGACACACAAGTTGATCTACGGATCGTTTCTTAGCCGTGTGCGGTGCCCCCCTCCACCATATTCCACCCTGGTCATATCGTCACGGAGTTTAGGCGAAGCCCTGCGCCAGTAGAGCATCATCATCGTCACCACGCCGTCGTGCTGGCGGAACTCATCCCCGACACTTTGCTGGATCGGAGTCCGGGGATCGTCATCGAGCTGAACGTGTGCTGAACTCGGAGGTGCCGTACGTTCGGTGCTTGGATCGGTCGGATCGTGAAGACGTACGACTACATCAACCGCGTTGTGCTAACGCTTCCGCTTACGGTCTACGAGGGTACGTGGACAACACTCTCCCCTCTCGTTGCTATGCCATCACCATGATCTTGCGTGTGCGTTGGATTTTTTTTGAAATTACTACGTTCCCCAACAGTGGCATCCGAGCCTAGGTTTTACGCGTTGATGTTATATGCACGAGTAGAACACAAGTGAGTTGTGGGCGATACAAGTCATACTGCTTACCAGCATGTCATACTTTGGCTCGGCGGTATTGTGAGATGAAGCGGCCCGGACCGACATTACGCGTACACTTACGCGAGACTGGTTTCACCGTTACGAGCACTTGTGCTTAAAGGTGGCTGGCGGGTGTATTTCTCTCTTACTTTAGCTGAATCGAGTGTGGCTACGCCCGGTCCTTGCGAAGGTTAAAACAGCACTAACTTGACAAACTATCGTTGTGGTTTTGATGCGTAGGTAAGAACGGTTCTTGCTCAGCCCGTAGCAGCGACGTAAAATTTGCAACAACAAAGTAGAGGACGTCTAACTTGTTTTTGCAGGGCATGTTGTGATGTGATATGGTCAAGACGTGATGCTATATTTTATTGTATGAGATGATCATGTTTTTGTAACCGAAGTTATTGGCAACTGGCAGGAGCCATATGGTTGTCGCTTTATTGTATGAAATGCAAATGCCCTGTAATTGCTTTACTTTATCACTAAGCGGTAGCGATAGTCATAGAAGCAATAGATGGCGTAACGACAACGATGCTACGATGGAGATCAAGGTGTCGCGCCGGTGACGATGGTGATCACGACGGTGCTTCGAAGATGGAGATCACAAGCACAAGATGATGATGGCCATATCATATCACTTATATTAATTGCATGTGATGTTTATCCTTTATGCATCTTATCTTGCTTTGATTGACGGTAGCATTTTAAGATGATCTCTCACTTAATTATCAAGAAGTGTTCTCCCTGAGTATGCCGTTGCGAAAGTTCTTCGTGCTGAGACACCACGTGATGATCGGGTGTGATAGGCTCTACGTTCAAATACAACGGGTGCAAAACATTTGCACACGCGGAATACTCAGGTTAAACTTGACGAGCCTAGCATATACAGATATGGCCTCGGAACACGGAGACTGAAAGGTCGAACGTGAATCATATAGTAGATATGATCAACATAGTGATGTTCACCATTGAAACTACTCCATCTCACGTGATGATCGGACATGGTTTAGTTGATTTGGATCACGTAATCACTTAGATGACTAGAGAGATGTCTGTCTAAGTGGAAGTTCTTTAGTAATATGATTAATTGAACTTTAATTTATCATGAACATTAGTCCTGGTAGTATTTTGCAAATTATGTTATAGATCAATAGCTCGCGTTGTTGCTTTCATATGTTTATTTTGATATGTTCCTAGAGAAAATTGTGTTGAAAGATGTTAGTAGCAATGATGCGGATTGGATCCGTGATCTGAGGTTTATCCTCATTGCTGCACAGAAGAATTATGTCCTTAATGCACCGCTAGGTGACAGACCTATTGCAGGAGCAGATGCAGACATTATGAACGTTTGGCTAGCTCAATATGATGACTACATGATAGTTTAGTGCACCATGCTTAACGGCTTAGAATCGGGACTTCAAAGACGTTTTGAACGTCATGGATCATATGAGATGATCTAGGAATTGAAGTTAATATTTCAAGCAAATACCCGAGTTGAGAGATATGAAGTCTCCAACAAGTTCTATAGCTAAAACATGGAGGAGAATCGCTCAACTAGTGAGCATGTGCTCAGATTGTCTGGGTACTTCAATCGCTTGAATCAAGTGATAGTTAATCGTCCAGATAAGATAGTGATTGACAGAATTCTCTAGTCACCATCACTAAGTTACTAGAACTTCGTGATGAACTATAGTATGCAAGGGATGACGAAAACGATTCCCGAGCTCTTCGTGATGTTGAAATCGACGAAGGTAGAAATCAAGAAAGAGCATCAAGTGTTGATGATTGACAAGACCACTAGTTTCAAGAAAATGGCAAAGGGAAAGAAAGGGAAACTTCACGAGGAATAGCAAACAAGTTGTCACTCCCGTGAAGAAGACCAAAGCTGGACCAAAGCCTGAAACTGAGTGCTTACACTGCAAAGGGAATGGTCACTGGAAGCGGAAATTCCCTGAATATTTGGTGGATAAGAAGGATGGCAAAGTGAACAAGGGTACATTTGATATACAGGTTATTGATGTGTTCCTTACTAGTGTTTATAGTAGCCCTTGAGTATTTGATACTTGTTCAGTTGCTAAGATTAGTAACTCGAAACAGGAGTTACAGAATAAACAGAGACTAGTTGAAGGGTGGAGTGATGATGAGTGTTGGAAGTAGTTCCAAGATTGATATGATCATCATCGCACACTCCCTATACTTTCGGGATTAGTGTTAAACATAAATAAATGTTATTTGGCGTTTGCGTTGAGCATGAATATGATTTGATCATGTTTATTGTGATACGGTTATTCATTTAAAGTTAGAGAATAAATTGTTATTCTGTTTACATGAATAAGACCTTCGAAGGTCAAACACCCAATGAACATAGTTTGTTGGATCTCGATTGTAGTGATACACATATTCATAATATTAATGCCAAAAGATGAAAAGTTAATAATGATAGTGCAACTTATTTGTGGCACTGCCATTTGGGTCATATCGGTGTAAAGCGCATGAAGAAACTCCATAAAGATGGATTTTTGGAATCACTTGGTTATGAATCATTTGATGCTTGCGAACTGTGCCTTTTGGGAAAGATGACTAAAACTCCGTTCTCCAGAACAATGGAACAAACTACTGACTTATTGGAAATAATACATATCGATGTATGCAATCCAATGAGTGTTGATGCTCGTGGCAAGTATTGTTATTTTCTGACCTTCACAAGATGATTTGAGCAGATATGGGTGTTGGGGAACGTAGTAATTTCAAAAAAATTCCTACGCACATGCAAGATCATGGTGATGGCATAGCAACGAGAGGGGAGAGTGTTGTCTACATACCCTTGTAGACCGTAAGCGGAAGCGTTAGCACAACGCGGTTGATGTAGTCGTACGTCTTCACGGCCTGACCGATCAAGCACCGAAACTACGGCACCTCCGAGTTCTTGCACACGTTCAGCTCGATGACGTCCCTCGAACTCCGATCCAGCCGAGTGTCGAGGGAGAGTTCCGTCAGCACGACGGCGTGGTGATGATCTTGATGTTCTACCATCGCAGGGCTTCGCCTAAGCACCGATACGATATTATCGAGGTGGACTATGGTGAAGGGGGGGCACCGCACACGGCTATGAGATCCAAGGGATCAATTGTTGCGTCTTTGGTGCTAGCCCTGCCCCTCTATTTATATGTTGAGCCCCGGGGTCGAAACTTGGAGCACAAGCCTCCTCAAAGTCGGTTTTGCCCGAAAGGCAAGAGTCCCACTCAGACTCCAGGACCAAACGCCACAATCCTTGGCGTCTGGCCCAAATGCCATGGGCCTCGGCATCTGGCCCAGGGCCAGACGCCAGGGTCTCCGGCGTTTGGCCCCCTGGCCTCCGCAAAACTCCTTTTGCACCGACCTAAAGCCTCATGGGCTTGACCCCTTGTCCTAACCATATCATCCAATATATGAATCTTTACGTCTCGACCATTTCGAGACTCCTCGTCATGTCCCCGATCTCATCCAGGACCCCGAACTCCTTCGGTACATCAAAACATGTAAACTCATAATATAACTGTCATCGAAACCTTAAGCATGCGGACCCTACGGGTTCGAGAACAATGTAGACATGACCTAGAACTTGTTTCCGGTCAATAACCAATAGCGGGACCTGGATGCCCATATTGGCTCCCACATATTCTACGAAGATCTTTATCGGTCAAACCGCATAACAACATACGTTGTTCCCTTTGTCATCGGTATGTTACTTGCCCGAGATTTGATCGTCAGTATCCAATACCTAGTTCAATCTCGTTACCGGCAAGTCTCTTTACTCGTTACATAATACATCATTCCGTAACTAACTCATTAGCTACATTGCTTGCAAGGCTTTATAGTGATGTGCATTACCAAGAGGGCCCAGAGATACCTCTCCGACAATCGGAGTGACAAAACCTAATCTCGAAATATGCCAACTCAACATGTACCTTCGGAGACACCTGTAGTACTCCTTTATAATCACCCAGTTACGTTGTGACGTTTGGTAGTACCCAAAGTGTTCCTCCGGTAAACGGGAGTTGCATAATTCTCATAGTTACAGGAACATGTATAAGTCATGAAGAAAGCAATAGCAATATACTAAACGATCAAGTGCTAGGCTAACGGAATGGGTCATGTCAATCACATTATTCTCCTAATGATGTGATCCCATTAATCAAATGACAACACATGTCTATGGTTAGGAAACATAACCATCTTTGATTAATGAGCTAGTCAAGTAGAGGCATACTAGTGACTATATGTTTGTCTATGTATTCACACATGTATCATGTTTCCGGTTAATACAATTCTAGCATGAATAATAAACATTTATCATGAAATAAGGAAATAAATAATAACTTTATTATTGCCTCTAGAGCATATTTCCTTTAGTCTCCCACTTGCACTAGAGTCAATAATCTAGTTCACATCGCTATGTGATTTAACACCAATATTCACATCTGCATGTGATTAATACCCATAGTTCACATCATCATGTGATCAACACCCAAAGGGTTAACTAGAGTCAATAATCTAGTTCACATTGCTATGTGATTAATACCCAAAAGAGTACTAAGGTATGATCATGTTTTGCTCGTGAGAGAAGCTTAGTCAACGGGTCTGTCATATTCAGAGCCGTATGTATTTCGCAAATATTCTATGTCCACAATGCTCTGCACGGAGCTACTCTAGCTAATTGCTCCCACTTTCAATATGTATCCAGATTGAGACTTAGAGTCATCTGGATTGGAGTAAAAGCTTGCATCGTTGTAACTTTTACGACGGGCTCTTTTATCACCTCCATAATCGAGAAACATCTCCTTAGTCCTCACTAAGGATATTCTTGACCCATGTCTAGTGATCTACTTATTAGATCAAAATTGTATTCCTTTGCCAAACACAGAGCAAGGTATACAATAGGTCTGGTTCACAGCATAGCATACTTTATAGAACCTATGACTGAGGCATAGGGAATGACTTTTCATTCTCTTTCTATTTTCTGCAATGCTCGGGTCTTGAGTCTTACTCAACTTCACACCTTGTAACACAGGCAAGAACTCCTTCTTTGACTGTTCCATTTTGAACTATTTCAAAAATTTATCAAGGTATGTACTCATTGAAAAATCTTATCAAGCGTCTTGATCTATCTATATAGATCTTGATGCTCAATGTGTAAGCAGCTTCACCGAGGTCTTGCTTTGAAAAACTTTTATTCAAGTATCCTTTCATGCTATCCAGAATTTCCATATCATTTCCAATTAACAATATGTCATCCACATATAATATTACAAATGCTACAGAGCTCCCACTCACTTTCTTGTAAATACAGGCTTCTTCAAAAGTCTGTATAAAACCATATGCTTTGATCAACTCATCAAAGCGTATATTCCAACTCCGAGATGCTTGCACCAGTACATTGATGGATTGCTGGAGCTTGCACACTTTGTTAGCATTTTTAGGATTGACAAAAACTTTCTGGTTGCATCATATACAACTCTTCTTTAATAAATCAATTAAGGAATGCAGTTTTGACATCTATTTGCTAGATTTCATAAAATGTGGCAATTGCTAACATGATTCAGACAGACTTAAGCTTCGATACGAGTGAGAAAATCTCATCGTATTCAACACCTTGAACTTGTTGAAAACATTTCGCAACAAGTCGAGCTTAGTAGATAGTAACACTACTATCAATGTCCGTCTTCCTCTTGAAGATCCATTTATTTAACATGGCTTGCTAATCATCGAGCAAGTCAATCAAAGTCCATACTTTGTTCTCATACATGGATCATATCTCAGATTTTATGGCCTCAAGCCATTTCATGGAATCTGGGCTCATCATCGCTTCCTCATAGTTCGTAGGTTCATTATGGTCTAGTAACATGACTTCCAGAATAGGATTACCGTACCACTCTGGTGCGGATCTTACTCTGGAAGACCTACGAGGTTCTGTGGTAACTTAATCTGAAGTTTCATGATCATCATCATTAACTTCCTCACTAATTGGTGTAGTAGTCACAGGAACAGATTTCTGTGATGAACTACTCTCCAATAAGGGAGCAGGTACAGTTACCTCATCAAGTTCTACTTTCCTCCCACTCACTTCTTTCGAGAGAAACTCCTTCTCTAGAAAGGATCAATTCTTAGCAATGAATAACTTGCCTTCCGATCTGTGATAGAAGGTGTACCCAATAGTTAACTTTGGATATTCTATGAAGACGCACTTCTCCGATTTGGGTTTGAGCTTATCAGGTTGAAACTTTTTTCATATAAGCATCGCAACTCCAAACTTTAAGAAACGACAGCTTAGGTTTACTGCTAAACCATAGTTTATACGGTGTCGTCTCAACGGATTTAGATGGTGCCCTTTTAAACGTGAATGCAGCTGTCTCTAATGCACAACCCCAAAACGATAGTGGTAAAACCGATAAGAGACATCATAGATCGCACCATATCCAATAAAGTGCGGTTACGGCGTTCGGACACACCATAACGTTGTGGTGTTTCAGGTGGCGTGAGCTGTGAAACTTTTCCACATTGTTTTAACTGAAGACCAAACTCGTAACTCAAATATTCATCTCCGCGATTAGATCGTAGAAATTTTATTTTCTTGTTACGATGATTATTCCACTTCACTCTGAAATTCTTTGAACCTTTCAATTATTTCAGACTTATGTTTCATCAAGTAGATATACCCATATCTGCTCAAATCATTTTGTGAAGGTCAGAAAATAACGATACTTGCCACGAGCATCAACACTCATTGGATCGCATACATCGGTATGTATTATTTCCAATAAGTCAGTAGCTTGTTCCATTGTTCCGGAGAACGGAGTTTTTAGTCATCTTGCCCAAAAGGCACGGTTCGCAAGCATCAAATGATTCATAACCAAGTGATTCCGAAAATCCATCTTTATGGAGTTTCTCATGCGCTTTACACCGATATGACCCAAACGGCAGTGCCACAAATAAGTTGCACTATCATTATCAACTTTGCATCTTTTGGCATCAATATTATGAATATGTGTATCACTACGACCGAGATCCAACAAACTATTTTCATTGGGTGTATGACCATCAAAGGTTTTATTCATTTAAACAGAACAACAATTATTCTCTGATTTTAAATGAATAACCGTATTGCAATAAACATGATCAAATTATTCATGCTCAACGCAAACACCAAATAACATTTATTTAGGTTCAACACTAATCTCGAAAGTATAGGGAGTGTGCGATGATGATCATATCAATCTTGGAACCACTTCCAACATACATCGTCACTTCACCCTCAACTAGTTTCTGTTTATTCTGTAACTCTTGTTTCGAGTTACTAATCTTAGCAACCGAACAAGTATCAAATACTAAGGGGTTACTATAAAGACTAGTAAGGTACACATCAATAACATGTATATCAAATATGCCCTTGTTCACTTTGCCATCCTTCTTATCCACCAAATATTCAAGGCATTTCCGCTTCTAGTGACCATTTCCTTTGCAGTGTAAGCACTCAGTTTCAGGCTTTGGTTCAGCTTTGGGCTTCTTCATGGGAGTGACAACTTGCTTGTCATTCTACTTGAAGTTCCCCTTTCTTTCCCTTTGCCCTTTTCTTGAAACTAGTGATCTTGTCAACCATCAACATTTGATGCTCTTTCTTGATTTCTAACTTCGTTGATTTCAACATCATGAAGCGCTCAGGAATCGTTTTCGTCATCCCTTGCATACTATAGTTCATCACAAAGTTCTACTAACTTGGTGATGGTGACTAGAGAATTATGTCAATCACTATCTTATCTGGAAGATTAACTCCCACTTGATTCAAGCGATTGAAGTACCCAGACAATCTGAGCACATGCTCACTAGTTGAGCGATTCTCCTCCATCTTTTAGCTATAGAACATGTTGGAGACTTCATATCTCTCAACTCGGGTATTTTCTTAAAATATTAACTTCAACTCCCGGAACATCTCATATGGTCCATGATGTTCAAAACGTCTTTGAAGTCCCGATTCTAAGCCGTTAAGCATGGTGCACTAAACTATCAAGTAGTCATCATATTGAGCTAGCCAAACATTCATAACGTCTGCATCTGCTCCTGCAATAGGTCTGTCACCTAGCGGTGCATTAAGGACATAATTCTTCTGTGCAGCAATGAGGATAAACCTCAGATCATGGATCCAATCCCCATCATTGCTAATAACATCTTTCAACACAATTTTCTCAAGGAACATATCAAAAAAAAACATATGAAAGCAATAACGCAAGCTATTGATCTACAACATAATTTGCAAAATACTACTAGGACTAAGTTCATGATAAATTTAAGTTCAATTAATCATATTACCTAAGAACTCCCACTTAGACAGACATCTCTCTAGTCATCTAAGTGATCACGTGATCCAGATCAACGAAACCATGTCCGATCATCACGTGAGATGGAGTAGTTTCAATGGTGAACATCATTATGTTGATCATATCTACTATATGATTCACGCTCGACCTTTCGGTCTCCGTGTTCCGAGGCCATATCTGTATATGCTAGGCTCGTCAAGTTTAACCCGAGTATTCCGTGTGTGCAACTGTTTTGCACCCGTTGTATTTGAACGTAGAGCCTATCACACCCGATCATCACGTGGTGTCTCAGCACGAAGAACTTTCGCAACGGTGCATACTCAGGGAGAACACTTCTTGATAATTAGTGAGAGATCATCTTAAAATGCTACCGTCAATCAAAGCAAGATAAGATGCATAAAGGATAAACATCACATGCAATCAATATAAGTGATATGATATGGCCATCATCATCTTGTGCTTGTGATCTCCATCTTTGAAGCACCGTCGTGATCACCATCGTCACCAGCGCGACACCTTGATCTCCATCGTAGCATCGTTGTCGTTCCGCCATCTATTGCTTCTACGACTATCGCTACCGCTTAGTGATAAAGTAAAGCAATTATAGGGCGTTTGCATTTCATACAATAAAGCGACAACCATATGGCTCCTGCCAGTTGCCGATAACTTCGGTTACAAAACATGATCATCTCATACAAAAATATAGCATCACGTCTTGACCATATCACATCACAACATGCCCTGCAAAAACAAGTTAGACGTCCTCTAATTTGTTGTTGCAAATTTTACGTGGCTGCTACGGGCTTAGCAAGAACCGTTCTTACCTACGCATCAAAACCACAACGATAGTTCGTCAAGTTAGTGCTGTTTTAACCTTCACAAGGACCGGGCGTAGCCACACTCGATTCAGCTAAAGTGAGAGAGACAGACACCCGCCAGCCACCTATAAGCACATGTGCTCGTAACGGTGAAACCAGTCTCGCGTAAGCGTACGCGCAATGTCGGTCTGGGCCGCTTCATCTCACAATACCGCCGAACCATAGTATGACATGCTGGTAAGCAGTATGACTTGTATCACCCACAACTCACTTGTGTTCTACTCGTGCATATAACATCAACGCGTAAAACCTAGGCTCGGATGCTACTGTTGGGGAACGTAGTAATTTCAAAAAAAATCCAACGCACACGCAAGATCATGGTGATGGCATAGCAACGAGAGGGGAGAGTGTTGTCTACATACCCTTGTAGACCGTAAGCGGAAGCGTTAGCACAACGCGGTTGATGTAGTCGTACGTCTTCACGGCCCGACCGGTCAAGCACCAAAACTATGGCACCTCCGAGTTCTTGCCCACGTTCAGCTCGATGATGTCCCTCGAACTCCGATCCAGCCGAGTGTCGAGGGAGAGTTCCGTCAGCACGACGGCGTGGTGACGATCTTGATGTTCTACAGTCGCAGGGCTTCGCCTAAGCACCGATACGATATTATCGAGGTGGACTATGGTGAAGGGGGGGCACCGCACATGGCTATGAGATCCAAGGGATCAATTGTTGCGTCTTTGGTGCTAGCCCTGCCCCTCTATTTATATGTTGAGCCCCGGGGTCGAAACTTGGAGCAAAAGCCTCCTCAAAGTCGGTTTTGCCCGAAAGGCAAGAGTCCCACTCAGACTCCAGGACCAAACGCCACAATCCTTGGCGTCTAGCCCAGACGCCATGGGCCTCAGCGTCTGGCCCAGGGCCAGACGCCAGGGTCTCCGGCGTTTGGCCCCCTGGCCTTCGCAAAACTCCTTTTGCACCGACCTAAAGCCCCATGGGCTTGACCCCTTGGCCTAACCATATCATCCAATATATGAATCTTTACGTCTCGACCATTTTGAGACTCCTCGTCATGTCGCCGATCTCATCCGGGACTCCGAACTCCTTCGGTACATCAAAACATGTAAACTCATAAAATAGCTGTCATCGAAACCTTAAGCGTGCGGACCCTACGGGTTCGAGAACAATGTAGACATGACCTAGAACTTGTTTCCGGTCAATAACCAATAGCGGGACCTGGATGCCCATATTGGCTCCCACATATTCTACGAAGATCTTTATCGGTCAAACCGCATAACAACATACGTTGTTCCCTTTGTCATCGGTATGTTACTTGCCCGAGATTTGATCGTCGGTATCCAATACCTAGTTCAATCTCGTTACCGGCAAGTCTCTTTACTCGTTACGTAATACATCATTCTGTAACTAACTCATTAGCTACATTGCTTGCAAGGCTTTATAGTGATGTGCATTACCGAGAGGGCCCAGAGATACCTCTCCGACAATCGGAGTGACAAAACCTAATCTCGAAATATGCCAACTCAACATGTACCTTCGGAGACACCTGTAGTACTCCTTTATAATCACCCAGTTACGTTGTGACGTTTGGTAGTACCCAAAGTGTTCCTCCGGTAAACGGGAGTTGCATAATTCTCATAGTTACAGGAACATGTATAAGTCATGAAGAAAGCAATAGCAATATACTAAACGATCAAGTGCTAGGCTAACGGAATGGGTCATGTCAATCACATTATTCTCCTAATGATGTGATCCCATTAATCAAATGACAACACATGTCTATGGTTAGGAAACATAACCATCTTTGATTAATGAGCTAGTCAAGTAGAGGCATACTAGTGACTATATGTTTGTCTATGTATTCACACATGTATCATGTTTCCGGTTAATACAATTCTAGCATGAATAATAAACATTTATCATGAAATAAGGAAATAAATAATAACTTTATTATTGCCTCTAGGGCATATTTCCTTCAATGGGTATATCTACTTGATGAAACATAAGTCTGAAATAGTTGAAAGGTTCAAAGAATTTCAGAGTGAAGTGGAAAATCATCGTAACAAGAAAATAAAGTTTCTGCGATCTGATCGCGGAGACGAATATTTGAGTTACGAGTTTGGTCTTCAATTAAAACAATGTGGAATATTTTCATAGCTCACGCCACCTGGAACACCACAACGTAATGGTGTGTCCGAACGTCATAACCGCACTTTATTTGATATGGTGCGATCAATGATGTCTCTTACCGATTTACCAATATCGTTTTAGGGTTATGCATTAGAGTAGCTGCATTCACTTTAATAGGGCACCATTAAAATCCGTTGAGACGACACCTTATGAACTGTGGTTTGGCAAGAAACCAAAGTTGTCGTTTCTTAAAGTTTGGGGCTGCGATGCTTATGTGAAAAAGTTTCAACCTGATAAGCTCGAAACCAAATTGGATAAGTGCGTCTTCATAGAATACCCAAAGGTAACTATTGGGTACACCTTCTATCACAGATCCGAAGGCAAGTTATTCGTTGCTAAGATGGATCCTTTCTAGAGAAGGAGTTTCTCTCGAAAGAAGTGAGTGGGAGGAAAGTAGAACTTGATGAGGTAACTGTACCTTCTCCCAAATTGGAAAATAGTTCATCACTGAAATCAGTTCCAGTGATTCCTACACCAATTAGTGAGGAAGCTAATGATGATGATCATGAAACTTCAGATCAAGTTACTACAGAACCTCGTAGGTCTTCCAGAGTACGGTCCGCACCAAAGTGGTATGGTAATCCTGTTCTGAAAGTCATGTTACTAGACCATGATAAACCTACGAACTATGAGGAAGCGATGATGAGCCCAGATTCCGCAAAATGGTTGGAGGCCATGAAATCTGAGATAGGATCCATGTATGAGAACAAAGTGTGGACTTTGGTTGTCTTGCCCGATGATCGGCAAGCCATAGAAAATAAATGGATCTTCAAGAGGAAGACGGACGTTGATAGTAGTGTTACTATCTACAAAGCTCGACTTGTCGCAAAAAGGTTTTTCGACAAGTTCAAGGTGTTGAATACAATGAGATTTTCTCACTTGTATCGATGCTTAAGTCTGTCTGAATCATGTTAGCAATTGCCACATTTTATGAAATCTGGCAAATAGATGTCAAAACTGCATTCCTTAATGGATTTATTAAAGTAGAGTTGTATATGATGCAACCAGAAGGTTTTGTCAGTCCTAAAGGTGCTAACAAATTGTGCAAGCTCCAGCGATCCATCTATGGACTGGTGCAAGCATCTCAGAGTTGGAATATACGCTTTGATGAGTTGATCAAAGCATATGGTTTTATACAGGCTTTTGAAGAAGCCTGTATTTACAAGAAAGTGAGTGGGAGCTCTGTAGCATTTCTAATATTATATGTGGATGACATATTGTTGATTGGAAATGATATAGAAATTCTGGATAGCATGAAAGGATACTTGAATAAGAGTTTTTCAAAGCAAGACCTCGGTGAAGCTGCTTACACATTGAGCATCAATATCTATATAGATAGATCAAGACGCTTGATAAGTTTTTTCAATGAGTACATACCTTGATAAATTTTTGAAATAGTTCAAAATGGAACAGTCAAAGAAGGAGTTCTTGCCTGTGATGCAAAGGTGTGAATTTGGGTAAGACTCAAGACCCGACCATGGCAGAAAATAGAAAGAGAATAAAAAGTCATTCCCTATGCCTCAGTCATAGGTTCTATAAAGTATGCTGCGCTGTGAACCAGACCTATTGTATACCTTGCTCTGAGTTTGACAAAGGAATACAATTTTGATCTAAGAGTAGATCACTAGACAGCGGTCAAGAATATCCTTACTGAGGACTAAGGAGATGTTTCTCGATTATGGAGGTGATAAAAAGGCCCGTCGTAAAAGCTACAACGATGCAAGCTTTTACACCAATCCAGATGACTCTAAGTCTCAATCTGGATACATATTGAAAGTGGGAGCAATTAGCTAGAGTAGCTCCATGCAGAGCATTGTGGACATAGAATGTTTGCAAAATACATACGGCTCTGAATGTGATAGACCCGTTGACTAAGCTTCTCTCACGAGCAAAACATGATCACACCTTAGTACACTTTGGGTGTTAATCACATAGCGATGTGAACTAGATTATTGACTCTAGTAACCCCTTTGGGTATTGGTCACATAACGATGTGAACTATGTTAATCATATACAAATATGAATATTGGTGTTAAATCACATGGCGATGTGAACTAGATTATTGACTCTAGTGCAAGTGGGAGACTGAAGGAAATATGCCCTAGAGGAAATAATAAAGTTATTATTTATTTCCTTATATCATGATAAATGTTTATTATTCATGCTAGAATTGTATTAACCGGAAACATAATACATGTGTGAATACATAGACAAACATAGTGTCACTAGTATGCCTCTACTTGACTAGCTCGTTAATCAAAGATGGTTAAGTTTCCTAACCATAGACATGAGTTGTCATTTGATTAACGGGATCACATCATTAGAAGAATGATGTGATTGACATGACCCATTCCGTTAGCCTAGCACTTGATCGTTTGGTATGTTGCTATTGCTTTCTTCATGACTTATACATGTTCATGTAACTATGAGATTATGCAACTCCCGTTTACCCGAGGAACACTTTGGGTGCTACCAAACGTCACAACGTAACTGGGTGATTATAAAGGAGTACTATAGGTGTCTCCAAAGGTACATGTTGGGTTGGCGTATTTCAAGATTAAGTTTTGTCACTCCGATTGTCGGAGAGGTATCTCTGGGCCCTCTCGGTAATGCACATCACTATAAGCCTTGCA
Source organism: Triticum dicoccoides (assembly GCF_002162155.2). Taxonomy (NCBI): domain Eukaryota; kingdom Viridiplantae; phylum Streptophyta; class Magnoliopsida; order Poales; family Poaceae; genus Triticum; species Triticum dicoccoides. The sequence goes on from NC_041381.1 coordinate 183,544,586, forward strand.
AGCAATGTAGCTAATGAGTTAGTTACGGAATGATGCATTACGTAACGAGTAAAGAGACTTGCCGGTAACGAGATTGAACTAGGTATTGGATACCAACGATCGAATCTCGGGCAAGTAACATACCAATGACAAAGGGAACAACGTATGTTGTTATGCGGTTTGACCGATAAAGATCTTCGTAGAATATGTAGGAGCCAATATGAGCATCCAGGTTCCGCTATTGGTTATTGACCGAGAATAGTTCTAGGTCATGTCTACATAGTTCTCGAACCCGTAGGGTCCGCACGCTTAACGTTACGATGACAGTTTTATTATGAGTTTATGAGTTTTGATGTACCGAAGGAGTTCGGAGTTCCGGATGAGATCGGGGACATGACGAGGAGTCTCGAAATGGTCGAGACGTAAAGATCGATATATTGGACGACTATATTCGGAGTTCGGAAAGGTTCCGAGTGATTCGGGTATTTTTCGGATTTACCGGGGAGTTACGGGAATACGGGGAAGAGTATTGGGCCTTAATGGGCCTTAGTGGGAAGGAGCCAGGAGGTGGCGCGCGCCCCTCCCAAGCCCAGTCCGAATTGGACAAAGGGTTTGGGGCGCGGCCCCCTCTCCCTTCCTTCTCCACTTCCCTCCTTTCCCCCCTTCTCCTAGTTGGACTAGGAAAGGAGTCCTACTCCCGGTGGGAGTAGGACTCCCCTTGGCGCGCCCTCCTCCTAGGGCCGGCCTCCTCCTCCTCCCTTGCCCCTTTATATACGAGGGCAGGGGGGGCACCCCATGACACACAAGTTGATCTATGGATCGTTCCTTAGCCGTGTGCGGTGCCCCCCTCCACCATATTCCACCTTGGTCATATCGTCGCGGAGTTTAGGCGAAGCCCTGCGCCAGTAGAGCATCATCATCGTCACCACGCCGTCGTGCTGACGGAACTCATCCTCGACACTTTGCTGGATCGGAATCCGGGGATCGTCATCGAGCTGAACGTGTGCTGAACTCGGAGGTGTCGTACGTTCGGTGCTTAGATCGGTCGGATCGTGAAGACGTACGACTACATCAACCGCGTTGTGCTAACGCTTCCGCTTACGGTCTACGAGGGTACGTGGACAACACTCTCCCCTCTCGTTGCTATGCCATCACCATGATCTTGCGTGTGCGTAGGAATTTTTTTTAAATTACTACGTTCCCCAACAGTTTCTAGTTGTTGCGCTTCCCCAACGTCTCTTGCAGCCAATGAAAAGGTACTTTTGGCATTGCCGATGACAACTGAGGGAGTCCTGGATTAGGGGGTGTCCGGATAGCCGAACTATCACCTTTGGCTGGACTCCTGGACTATGAAGATACAATATTGAAGACTTCGTCCCGTGTCCGGATGGGACTTTCCTTTGCATGGAAGGCAAGCTTGGCAATACGGATATGTAGATCTCCTACCATTGTAACCGACTCTGTGTAACCCTAACCCTCTTTGGTGCCTATATAAACCGGAGGGTTTTAGTCCGTAGGACGAACAACAATCATACCATAGGCTAGCTTCTAGGGTTTAGCCTCTCTGATCTCGTGGTAGATCTACTCTTGTACTGCCCATATCATCAATATTAATCAAGCAGGAGTAGGGTTTTACCTCCATCGAGAGGGCCAGAACTTGGGTAAAAACATCGTGTCCCTTGTCTCCTGTTACCATCCGCCTAGACGCACAGTTCGGGACCCCCTACCCAAGATCCGGTGGTTTTGACACCGACATTGGTGCTTTCATTGAGAGTTCCTCTATGTCGTCATCTTTAGGCCCGATGGCTCCTCTGATCATCAACAACAATGCGGTCCAGGGTGAGAGCTTTCTCCCCGGACAGATCTTCGTATTTGGCGGCTTTGCACTGCGGGCCAATTCGCTTGGCCATCTGGAGCAGATTGAAAGCTACGCCCCTGGCCATCAGGTCAGATTTGGAAGTTTGAACTACATGGCTGACGTCCGCGGAGACTTGATCTTCGACGGGTTCGAGCCACAACCAAGCGCGCCGCACTGTCACGATGGGCATGATCAAGCTCTGCCGCCGAACAGTGCCCTGGAGGCCGCACCAGTGTCCGCTCCGACCCTTAGCTCGGAGCCGACTGCGCCGATCGAGGACGGGTGGCTGGACACCGCCTCGGGGGCTGCAATCTCTATGGTGATTGAGCCGAACACCATCCCTGTCCTTTGCAAGGCTCGTAACTCCAAGGTGTCGGACTCCTCTCCGTACTCCGAACCTTCCGCGCCCCTGCCAATTGAATCCAATTGGGCGCCGGTCATGGAGTTCACCGCCGCGGACATCTTTCAGCACTCGCCCTTTGGCGACATCCTGAATTTACTGAAGTCTCTCTCTTTATCAGGAGAGCCCTGGCCAGATTATGGTCAGCAAGGTTGGGATGCGAACAACAAAGAAATTCAAAGCCCACCCACCACCCACTTCGTAGCCACTGTCAAAAGTTTAAACAACGTGCTCGATTTCGACTCCGAAGACATCGACGGTGTGGACGACGATGTAGGAGATAAGCATGAACCAGCACCTATAAGGCATTGGACAGCCACCTCATCTCACGATGTATACATGGTGGACACACCTAAAGGAAGCGACGACGAGGAACAACGGGACGCCACGAGGGATCATTCCCTCGAAAAGCATTCAAAACGGCGACGTAAGCACCGCTCAAAATCCCGCCTCGACAAAGACAGCAGCCATACAGACCCAGCCATAGAGCAAGGCGAACCGGTGGACGATGAACATGCCATCGAGCAACCGTCCGAACAGGACAACCTGGATAAACAATCCGTCCCCGGTGAATATAATAGTCCGGACGATCTCACGCCGGACAAGTTGCTAGAGCAGAAGAACCTCCACAAAAGGCTCATCGCCACTATGCGTAGCCTGAGAAAGCAGAAGCGGAAGCTCCAAACAGCGGAAGATGCGCTCAGAATCAGATGGAGCAAAGTACTCAACACTGCAGACAAATACGGCGATAGTCGCCAAACAACGAGCTACCCGAAGCGAAAGCTACTGCCCGAATTTGATGAGGAGGCCATAGAGCCCCCGCAATCAAAGAATAAGGAGACCACCCGGTCGGATAGACGACCCCATGGCAAACATAGAGCGGCAAACGGCACTGCACACAAGCCGGCACGCGATCCGCACACGGATTCGCATCAAAAAGATGGCCCAGTTAGATCTATCTACGGGCCAAGAAAGCAAGCTCTAGTAAGCAATGCAACACATCAAGTATCCGAATATTACGGTACACCTAAATATAGGGGTGCCGCACACCCCCTATGTTTCACCGATGAGGTTCTGGATTATGAATTTCTAGCGGGATTCAAGCCCGTAAACATAGAGGCATACGACAGAACAACAGACCCTGGAGTCTGGATTGAGGATTACATCCTCCACATACACATGGCTAGAGGAGATGACCTCCACGCCATAAAATACTTACCCCTCAAGCTCAAAGGGCCAGCCCGGCATTGGCTCAAAAGCCTCCCCGAAAACACCATTGGAAGTTGGGAAGAGCTCGAGGATGCTTTTCGGGCAAATTTTCAAGGGACCTATGTCCGACCTCCGGATGCAGACGATTTAAGTCACATAACTCAACAACCCGGAGAGTCGGCCCGAAAATTCTGGAACAGATTCCTTACCAAAAAGAACCAAATAGTCGACTGTCCGGACGCCGAAGCCTTAGCAGCTTTCAAACACAACGTCCAAGATGAATGGCTCGCCAGACACCTTGGCCAAGAAAAGCCAAGAACAATGGCCGCATTAACAAGCCTCATGACCCATTTTTGCACTGGAGAGGATAGCTGGCTGGCAAGATGCAGTACCAGCGACCCAAGTACATCCGAAGTCAGGGATGGAAACGGGAAACTGCGACGCAGCAAGGACCAGCGCCGGACCAAGGGAAACAGCCCGAAGAGCACGGCAGTCAACGCCGGATTCAAAATCTCTCGGCAGAATCATAAAAAACTGCCCCTTAAGGATAACAGGGACGAGCTATCTAACTTAAACAAAATTTTGGACAAGATATGCCAAATCCACAGTACTCCCGGGAAGCCTGCAAACCATACCCACAGAGATTGTTGGGTCTTCAAGCAGTCCGGCAAACTCAACGCCAAACACAAGGGGCTCGACACACCAAGCGAGGACGATGACGAACCCCACAAGCAGAGCACTGGAAAACAAAAGAATTTCCCACAATAAGTCAAAACAGTAAACTCACTTCACGTGACAAAAGGGAAAAGTAGAGCGGTGCCCATAGAGGTACGTGCCATACGGCCTATCCCAGAGGAGTCCCGCCACTGGTTGTTAAAACCAATCACCTTCGACCATCAGGATTACTCTAGAAGTATCCGGTATGCAGGATGGACTGCCTTGATATTAGATCCGATAATTGACGGACTCCAATTTACACAAGTCCTAATGGACGGCGGCAGTGATCTAAACCTGCTATACCAGGACACAAGCCGCAAAATGGGGATAGACCCAGCCAAAATTCACCATAGCAACACTTCCTTTCAAGGGGTAATGCCAGGCCCATATGCCCATTGTACGGGCTCTCTACTGCTAGAAGTTGTGTTCGGCTCACCCGACAACTTCCATCGTGGAAAGTTAACCTTCCACCTCGCCCCGTTCACAAGTAGCTACCAAGCACTACTGGGACGCGAAGCTTTCGCCCGCTTTAACGCAATACCACATTATGCATCCCTTACACTTAAAATGCCCGGTCCGCGAGGCATCATCTCCTTAAAGGGAAATACCGAGTGTTCCTCGAGCACGGAAGACGGTGTGACTGCCTTGACAGCCACACACTAAGCCGGTGTCACCAATCAAAGCACCTAAACAGGTCATTCAGACCCCGGACACGGCTAGACGAGTCCGGCGTAAACATACAAGGGCTTACTAGCCGCATACCCCTGTACAAGGGGCTCCGCACATGTACAACAAGAGACAATAAAGCTCAATTTTATTCATTCTTTGAATTGTACTTTGTTTATTTAATATAACATACATTTTTGCACGATCTTTTTCAACTAAGTTCCTCTCTTTTACAGATGAACACCGTGCTACACCCGTCCAGGATACGGTACAACGGAGACACAGGCGCAGACGTGCAGTAGGGACCTGTGACAAGGATTCTTTTCAGATTAAGACCCTGCGTAAACCTTTTTTACTGTCTCTTGTTGATACACATCCCCTGGTTTCTTGCTATAACCGAGGAGGAGGCTGGCGTTTTGGCATGGGCCACGTCAGAATTTTGCGCGTACCTGGACACCAGGGGCTTATTACCAAGGGCGTTGTTCGGCCCATTTTCATAAAGACCGAATACCTTAGGGAGTGTTCGGCGTCTCGAGTTAGGCCTTATATGCATCAGCTCCGAATCATGTCTTTGGTCAAATGTTGGGTTTGCCCAGCTCCTGTGTTTTGTTGCCTTACGTTCCGCTCTATCGGCTAAGGCGGCACTAGGAGAACTACTGCGATTATGCCCCGGTTCGGCCAGGCGAGCACCTCAGTAGAGAAAGCCGAAAACTGACTGTCATGATATAGCGTGAGACTGGTCAACCACTCGATGACCAGCCGGAATCTATAGGATTCCTCCGCATTGACGAAGGGTCGTTTCCCGGTCAGGCACATACGCGCCCTGAATTCGGGTGAGCGCGGTGCCCCTAGGGGCTATATAGTAGCCCCACTGTCAAACTCCTATGGCTAAGTGGAAGTGATAAAGCATTATAGTCCGGTTGCCTAGTTTGCTGCGCTACCACCTCCTTTATAGGACCAAGACGTTGGATCAAGTGTGAAAATGCGCCTTTTGCAAACACCCCCGCATTATATGAGAGGGGGCTGAAGCCGAAGACTGCCATCTTTCAGGTTATATATACATATACATTAGCGGCCGCACAGGAGGTATTTTAATTCTTGAAAGGCACAAGTATAAAAAGCTTTTATATTCCATCGATACATTGTTTCACAATAATACATGTTATTCGAACATAATATCCTTCGAGCACTGCGTCTCTATTAAACGAGCGCCCTGCAGAACTCCTGAAAATAGTGCTCGACAGGTACTCGGCTTCCGTCCGAATCTTGGGATGCAACATTGGTGGCCTTCATCTCCGCCCAGTATGTCTTGACACGGGCAAGAGCCATACGCTCACCCTCTATGCATGCCGACCTCCTGATTGCATTGATATGCGGCACCGCACTAAGGAACTGCTGCACCAAGCCAAAATAACTCTTCAGCTCGGGCCTTTTCGGCCACAATAGACTCACGAAATCCTTCATGGCAAGTCCGGATAACCTATTCAGCTCCGCCCATTCGGCCAAGCGATCGGTTAATGGAAGTGGGCGCTCTGGATTATGGAACTGCAACCAAAAAACCTTTTCCATTTTGTGATCCTTTTGATCTCGGAAGTGTTCGGCCGCGTCCGCGGCACTTGCCGCCAAGTCCAGATAAGCATCCTCCACACTCCACAGCCGGTCCAACTGAGCATATTTAGGATCCACGAATTTCCTCCGCAGCAGAAAGGGCTTTCCAGCCGCGATATCTCCGGCCTGATGCAGCTCCTTCATAGCTCTCATTCCAGAGCGAGCATCCTTGGCCTCGGTACTAGCCTTCTTCAGGTCCTCTTGCACCGCTCGATCTTCTTTTTCAAGGAGCTTGCAGCGGTCGGCAGCATTCTTCAACTTCACGGCCATCTCGGCCATTTCCTACTTGCTTCGGCAGTGAGCGGCTTGTTCGGCTTTTAGCTCTTCGGCCGCCTTTAAGGCAGCCGCATCACTCTTTCTGGCCTTCTCCTTGGCTTGGGCGAGCTCCACCCGAAGGTTCTCCATGGCAGCGGCACCATCTGCATCAAGCATACATGTTGTAAGGCACGGGCATCAAGCTCCCTTACCAGGTGTCCGCAGAGAAAATGCATACCTTGTGACTCGTCAAGTCACCTATTAACAAGCGCGATGTCGGCATCCGCCATGTCAAGTTGCCGCTTTAGTTCGGCACATTCATCAGTCCGGCTAGCCACCGGACCCTTCGCCACCTACATAGGAAGGGCGACACATTATACCTGGGATTATGATCCTCGGCGCGTTGTCATTTTTGACAACACACCGAGCCTCAGGGGCTACTATCTACACAGGGCGCATTTTATATGCGGAACTGTCAGAAGGTACATCATTTTGCGTACCTCAAATCCTGTCAGTAAACTTCTGACGGCTTCGTGCAATCCGCTCTCAGCGGATGAAATCCTTTCAATCACCGTTGTTTGACGAAGTTTTGTACTAAAAAGGAGAGGAATTTTTGGGAGTGCAGGATAAACATGGAAGAGTATATGTACACACATGATGGACTAGTGCATGCACAAAATAGTTAATCTCTTGATTGAGTCTTGTACATGGTGCATGGTAATTTTGCCTACGTACCTACATGCATGCATGAGGGCGGTAATATGTACAGCGGAAATAGATGCCTCGGTTATACGTGGCGGCCGCAATGACGGACATACAAATAAGCATATGAACACCCGCACATATGATAGATTGATGGTTATATTTTTGAAGTCTAGATGTGCACTCGAAAGTGTCGCGGCTGGTGCAAGACAAGTCAAAGCTATTACATCAAGCATTGGTGGAGTCCAACGAGCCGGGAGGACTGCAGCATATACACCAGGGAGGCTGTGGTTAGCTAGCCTCACCGTTGTTGGAAGCTGATACAACACAGCTCCATGGCCAGTATGAAGCAAAGACCCGGAGAGTAAAAGTTAAAAAAGGAGATATATCACAAAAGCTATCATTTTATTGATCGATGATACAAAAGTTCATTGGGACTAATCAAACTTTGTTCTGGATGAGCTAAGACAAATTATATTTAACTAAGATAGAATCTATTTGAACTAAGTGCAGCTTTTGCAGAGCAGACCATGATCTCTAGTCCGCTCCCTCACTCGGGAGCTTTGTACGCGAGGACTGTAGCGATCTCCGGAAGTGTTCCCCCGGCGGCCAGGAAGGCAGTCGCCTCAGCACGGTGTCTTTCGTACGACTCGGCCACCTTCGAAGAAGTCCAAATGGCATCCTCGTGAGCTTCAAGATGGCGGGAGCTAGAATTCATCATGTTAGCTAGGACGCCTATGCACTTTTCAGCCAGTGCCGCCATCTCGGTTTCCTTCTCGCAAAGGGACTTGTACTCCTCGGCAAGCTGTTGATGTTTGCCAGCAAGTGTGTGATGTTCTTCAGCCAACTTCTTTTGTCTGTTGCAAATGGAGGCAAGGTCGGCAAGACGTCCCTCTAGGCACGGTCCTTCCTTCTTGAGGCGGCGAAGTCCTTGAGTAATCCCCGCATGAGCTGCATCGAGTTTCTCCAGCAGAGACGACACTTGCGCCGGCGCGGGTGCTGATGTGTGGGAGGTGGCAAGACCACCCTTTCCGCCCAGACGAGCCACCACTGCTTCAAGATGGCGAATCAGAATCTCAAGGTCTGGCGGGACCTCGTTTGCATACGGGATCTTCCACATACTTATCACAGACACTATTCTAGGTATGGTTAGCTCCTCATTGATGGGCTGCTCCCTTAACGCCTCTTGTATATCTTTGAGTCCTATGGAGATATACTTTGCTGTTGTTCCGGGCGGGAGGACAAGGCTTGGCGTTGAGATGTTGTTAGCTAGAGGGACTTTGAGCTTCTCCAGTAGAGTACTTTCTCTGGCAAGGATGTTCTGGTGTCTCTCAAGTATTGCCTGGAGCTCCTTTGCTTCAGGGGAGTAGAAGTCTTCTAATTTAGTTGACTTCTTTGTGACATCTGAAAAAGAAAGAGAGTCAAGAGAGCATATAAAAAAGATAGACAGAATATGCAAGAGGGCTGGGGTAGTATACACATACCAAAAGCAGACGATCTTGGCCTATTCACAATCACCCCATCATTTTTGTTGTTGTTAGCTCCTGGTGACCCTTTTTTGTTTGCTTCAGTGGTCCCAGTTGATGTTGCTAGAGAAGCAGGTTTTGTCACCAGGAAGGTGGATTTGGCTATGAGATCGTTCCCTGCCGCAGTGGAAGAATTCGCAGCTGGATCACTCGCTGATGGTGATGTGTGTTTCGCCGCCGAACTAGACCCAGTTGGAGGTGCTGATTTGGTGACCAGATCGTCTGGGTCCATGCCTTCCATCACCTCGTTTAGGAGTCACTCCACATCGTGACTCATAGGCACGTGCGGTAACACATCTCCGAGCTTGTCCTGCATGCACACATGATATACGCGGGATTAAAGGAAGAAATACATTCATACAAGTTTTATTTGTTCCTGGTATTATTACTATTTTCTTTACCTCCAGGTTCCCTAGTGGCGGAGCATCGGCGTCAAGGGAGAGGACCGTCCTGTCAGAATTTTTGGAGTTGCGGCTAGGTTGATGTCGCGAAGACCATGGTGCACTCGGCAACGGAGGCGTCAAGCATGTATACTCCACACTGCTAGAGCTACCTTTCGACCTGCTCGGCGGTGGGGGAGGAGTCGAGTCACCTTTGCTTTTCTTAGTACCACTCGTCGAGATGTCAGCATCTCGGCTCCACCCAGACCTCTTTCCCATGGTATCCTGATGACACGGGGGAAGACAACAACTACAAAATTAGCAGGAGACCAAGAAACACATGTTCTGCTTGCATGTATTCAAGACGTGCATAGGTAAAGCAATGCATTGGCTTGTGAAGAGATAACGAAGTTGTACCTTTTGTTTTTCTTCCAATAGGACGTGTCGTCGACAATGGGTGAATTTGTGTGCTTTGAGACGATGCCCAGGATCTCATCTTTAAAGGAGCTCATATGATGTTTACATGGAAAGATCCTTGTGAGAGCCCTGGTCGGACGCGTCAAGAAATAGCATCACCGGGAGCTTTGGTCTACGTTGAGGATGTAGCTTCCTTGTATAAAAATTGGAAACTGAACTTGCCTTGTAGGAAGATGTCCGAGGGCGACTCATTATTCATCGGCAAAAAGAGTATTATACGAGAGATTTGGTTTATTATCATATGCACTTACCTTATGCATGCATGTTCAAGAAAAAGAAGGTTTGCATGTACGTGGCTAGCTTTGCCTAAACTTGATACGTATATATGTATTCGGGTATCTCGGCCGGCCGATAAGCTTGCCGGTGTACGTATACCCGAACACCCGTACAATACTTGGTTAACTTGCCTTTTTTATCTAAACCAATACAAAGGCTAGTTTGGATACATGTATGGGTTTTACGTGTTATTTTCCTTTGGTGTTATTAAACAGGTATACATGGACATGGCATGTTCTGATCTCCCGAAGAATCACGCGTTCGGTCTGGAGCTAGCTAGCTAGGTATGTTACGATTTGTGTTGCAGCCTTGCAGGGCAAGAAGAACGATGGCATAGAAAGGCAAGTTTTAAGATGGAAACCCCAAATATTGGAAGGTTTGCGCCGACGTGCAACCCAAAGGGTTTGGCTCCTCCCTATAAATACCAAGGACTTTGGCACCCATAAGAGACAACTCACGCGAAAGGAGAACTCGCGCACGCCCAGAACCCACGCGGCTGCAACATCACCTAACGCATCCATCCGGCCGGCTTGTACAAGTGCAAGGGACCCCGGCGGCAGCAACATGAACATGAAGCTCACGTTCCCCTATGGTGAGATGATTGTCTAATTTTTCTTTCTTCTGTTTCTTCCTCACATCCAGCATGCATGCACCATACACAGAGAATACTGGGAGTATGTACCCGATCCCGCTGTCGTCGTCGGAGGCGATTTCACCGGACCATGAGTCTACACCGACACCGTCAGACTATGTCTATGTCAAGCTCTTCATCTTCAAGCGTCATGTTCTTGGTTGAAGATGACCCAGGAGCAGCCAGAGCTCACCAATGACGCAGCCCAACCGCTAGCCCTGGTGCTCCACTACGGCGGCCTACCTGGTCCCAACGAACAGGTCGCTACGCACAGATCATGGCGAACAGGTCTCGAAGAACAGGTCCATGATGTTCCAATCACGGTGTACACACTCCGATGCACCGGTCCTCGGTGAATAGGTCACTGGTGCACAGGTCCATGGTGCCCTGAACAGCTCTCGCGCCCTGCTTCCCAGAGAAGACGGCATGGCGGAGCCGGAGCTCGCGACGATGTAGCCCGAGACAAGTCCATGACGAACAGGTCTCTCCGGTGCACAAGTTCATGGCGTTACGACCACAGTGCACAGGTCCATGGCGTTGCGATCCCGGTGGACAGGTCCATGGTGCCTCGGACAGGTCTCGCGCCTTGCTTCTTGGAGGGGACGGTGTGGCGGAACCGGTTCTCACGACGATGCAGCCCGAGACCGGTCCCACCTATGAAGGCGCACCCACCATCACGTACAGGTCTCGGCGTGCTACTTGTCTCGGTAAACCACCGAATACGGCGTTTAGCCGAGACGAGGCACCCACCATGACGGACAGGTCCTCGACGTATAGGACTCGATGTACAGGTCCATGGCGTCCCCGGCGTATGGGTCCCCTTTCGGTGTAGCACCCACCCAAGACAATGAAACCTCTACAACATCTCTTCATGAGTTCGCCGAGTGGCGTCCTTGACAAAACGGACTGCCATAGACTTGGCGTTCAATCAAGTGAGACACACCTATCACGGCGCACAGGTCATTGGTGAACAGCTTCCGGCGTACAGGTCCACGGCGTCGCTGGTGTACAGGTCCCCTTTCTATGGCCATGTGAGGTGGCATCCTTTTCCTTGGCGGACTGCCGTAAACTCGGCGTCCAACCGAGACGAGGTGCCAACCACACCGGCATTGCCGATATGAGCGAGTGTTGGTTTTACACCGACGCTGGTCTCCACAAAACAATACTCCTGCGAGGCAACCCCTTGCATACCCCGACGAAGCCGCATATCGGCAAGAAGTTCGAGTCAAGTAGGACCCATGCAACTTCAACACCGACTACATCAACGTTGTCAAGACCGATGAGGCGCGACAGCAAGGGCGGACATAGCTAGCATAAAGCCATGTTTTGAGCGGCACGTGTACCGACGAGGACACGGGCTTTGCCGCCGCCCACACCACACACACACCGTGATCATCATGCATGGGGAACGCGAAGCGAAGACGACGAAGACGACCACACGGCTTAATCGGAGGTATCTCGCGGAGCAACCCGCGGGAGTAATTAACCGGGAGCCTTCCGAGGCCCCGGGAACCAGAGACCACAATCGCTATAGTCAGGCAGGCCGCGCTAGTAGGCCACGGAGCGCATATCGGGAATTTGTCACAACCTAGCTAGTCATGCATTAGAGTGTTGCATCATGTTTACTCTTTCATCAGAAACTTGAAATGGGGATGACAGAACCCCCAGTCCCCTCTGAAACCAACTAGGGTTTACTAAAATAATTTTCAATGAACCTGAAATGCCCTTCTAAAATGCCCATCATTTTTGTCTTGGTTCAGAACCTCTGCCAAAAGTGGTGCACATTTTCCTAGGCCATCTTAGGGTTTTTGAATTAATTCATAAATATTTGAATTTGGGCATTTAAAATAATATAAATATTTAAATGCTCAAATATCTCCAAACTAAAATGTTTCATGTTGGAAATAATCCAACTATGGGCCAGGAATAGTTTGGTGATTTTGAACTTGCCTAGGTATTTTATTTAATTCAACAAAGTTGCAGATATATTAAATAAAACAAAAATAGAAAAATATATAACAGGAGGAGCTTACCTGGGCTCCTCCACTGTGCGGCCCAGCCAGCTGGCTGGCCCAGCCGGCAGCCGGCCCAGCCCACCTCCCTCCTCTGTCGTCTTCGCCCCGACAGAGGGAGGGGAGTGTGGCCGGCGCGCGCGCACGGCCACCGCGCCACGCCACCTGCTCGCCTGCTTGCCTGGCCTCCCCTCCTCGCTCGACTCCCTGGACGACGCCACGCCCTCCCCCCTGCTCTCTCTCACTCTCCCCCGGCTCTCCTCTCCTCTCCCTCGCTCTCTCTCTCGCCCGGCCGAACACCACACTCGCCGCCGTTCGCCATAGCCACCGTCTCCGACCACCCCTCGCTCCCCCGACTAGCTCAGGAGCTCCGCCACGACTCCCTCTTCCTCCCCACCGCTCCACAGCTCCCCGGAAGCCCTGCATCGCCGCCACGTCGCCGTTCCCCTCTTCGGGCTCCGACCACCGTCGCCGTCGAATTCGCCGTCTCCAGCGCGTCCCCGAGCCCACTTCGACGCCCACTGCAACCGCGGTGAGCTACGCCACCGTTTCCCCCTCTCCTTCCCCTCGTTCCCTCACCGTAGCCACCTCCCCACCACGGCCGAACCTCCGCCGTCGCCGAGCTCGCCGTCGACGCAGCTCCGGTGACCATTTGGTCACCCCGGCGAGTCCAACAAGTTCGCAAGACCCCGTAGAGCATCCCTAGCGCCTCGCTTTGCTCGACTTCGAGCTCCAGCACCGTTCCCGTGCACGACCGAACCCCGGCGGCCGCAGCCGAGCTCGCCGCCGTCGACTCCGGCCACCCCGACCCCAACGGGCTCCGCCAAGAGCTGCGGGTTGGCCTCAGCTCCACTCCGGTGGTCTCCGCAGTCCGTTTGGTGACCGAAATGACCAAAACCACTTCCGCCGCCGCGTCGGGCTCGCCGGCGGCTAAACGCCGGTGCAGCCGACTCGGGTTTGACCACGGGTGGGCCCTGGTTGACTCCCCTGAGTCAATGACAGGTGGGGCCCAGCCCTGTTAATTAAACGGGATTAGTTTTAATTAAGTTTTAATTAAAATAATCACCCTGACATGCGGGACCCACTGTCAGGTTTGACCTGGACCAGTTCCGTTGACCTGCTGATGTCACACTGACGTCAGGCTGACGCAGTAATTGATTTTCTGGATTTAATTTAAATCAGGAAATTCCAGAATATTATTTAAACTTCAAAAATTCATAACTTTTATTCTGTAACTCCAAATTGGACAAATTATATATGAAAAATGATCAGAAAAATCCAATCTATCCATCTGTGCTATTTTCATGCATGATCAAACAAGTTAAATTGATGTTTTAAGCAGAACAAGAAAAGGCACTTTAAAAGGCCATATTTGAATTTGGAATTTGAATCTTTGATTCAAATTTGTTCAAACCCTTCTGGCTTTAGTTGCATTAGCCCAATACACTCATATTGCCATGTTTCATGCATGCATCATATTGTTGCACATTGTTTGGTGATGCTTGTGTATCGATGCCCTTTGCGACAGGTTCTGTCCCCGAGGAGTACCGTGATTACCCTAACGAAGAACCGTATCCGTGCATCGAACCATCAGGCAAGCAACCAACCATTTGATCATATCGATACAATCCCATGTTCTCGCTCCTGCTCTCTTTTACTGCATTAAGACAACGCGTTTCAAACTGCTGTGTGCTACGGTAGTTGAACCCATTTCCTCTGCATGACCTGTCATTGCCACAGTAACTAGATGAAACCCACTAGCATGTGTAGGAGTTGTTTGAGCCATATGTATGTGTTGTTCCTACCTTGCTATGCCTGCTATGCTTAGAGTCGTGTCAGGTCTGGTTCATCTGGGTGATGGGCTAGAGTGAAATGTTTATCTCGGTAATGAGAGTGGTGTGGTGAACACGATTTGGTAAAGGTATCGATGAGAGGCCATGTAGGAGTATATGGTGGGTCGTTTCATTGAAGCCGACCTTAAGCACTGAGATCTGTATGCGTGATTTAAGATACAGCTACTACCATGCATTGGGCCCTGAAATATGACCCCGCTCGACTTCTTATTCACCCTAGCTCTCTGTCCAGGAGTTGCAAGTAGTTTCTGGTGTTTGTAGCCTACTGGAGGCCGTGGACAGCGCTGACCGTAGGGGTGGGCTGTGATGCGGTAGGTACGTGGCACGGTGTACCGAATACCCGTTAGGTATCTCGGGAACCCTGTTCACATCGTTCGGGGCCGTATGGGAAACCCCGGCCGGACTCCCTGCGGATGGAACCTGAATAGGCGATAAACCTGGACTAGAGGCTTAAGTGTTTAGGTAGGTCGTGGTCTACACCCACGTCGGCTTTCGCTTGAAGTCTGCCGAGCACATGTCGTGTGCAGACGCTAAGTGGTGGAAACATGTATGAAGAAGTACACCCCTGCAGGGTTATCATAATCTATTCGAATAGCCGCGTCCGCGGTAAAGGACTACTGGGTTGCCTATACAGTTCATAGACAAGTAAATGGAAACTGTTAAAAGCCTCAAGATAAGTGTGAGTGCCGAGGATGGCTCTTCCGTAGGAAGACGGAGGTGGATCCTCGGTAGTGTATTGAAGTGGTGAGTAGTGGACTCGTGTGCGCAAAACCATTTCAAGTTGGATTATCGTAGGATAGCCTAGCCAAGAGTCAAAGCTGGCTTGCTGCAATAACTCCACCAACCCTTCTTGATACGATGCATGTATGTAGGATCTGATGTAAGTCTTGCTGAGTACCTTTGTACTCATGTTGCTATAATCTACATTTTTACAGAAGACGCTGCAACCCCTTCTGATGGGTTCTATGTAGACGTTGACATCAACGAGTAGGCTAAAGACCCAGGTGGTGACCCTGAGCTTGTGAAGGACCACGTAGTATAGCTAGGCTTTCCAAGCCTCTTTTGTTTTACTAGTTGTCTGTACTCAGACAAGTTACTTCCGCTGCTAGTTTGTATGACTGTATGACTTGTATGTTGGGTCGTGAGACCCGTACCTTTGTGTATGTTATGTATGGCTCACTGAGCCTTAAATAAAGTACTTGTGTCGTAGAGTCATGTTGTGATGCTTCGTTGTATTTGCACATATCGAGCATATTGTGTGTATGATTGAAATGCTTGGTATGTGTGGGATCTGACTATCTAGTTGTTTATCTTTAGTAGCCTCTCTTACCGAGAAATGTCTCCTAGTGTTACCGCTGAGCCATGGTAGCTTGCTACTGCTCTGGAACACTTAGGCTGGCCGGCATGTGTCCTTGTTCGTTCCTGTGTCTGTCCCTTCGGGGAAATGTCACGCTTTGAGTACCGGAGTCCTGTTAGCCCGCTACAGCCCGGTTTACCGGAGTCCTGCTAGCCCAGTGCTACAGCCCGGACCCACTTGCTGATGACCGACACGTTCGAAGCTGGGTCATGGATGCCTGTCCCTGTAAGTCTGTGCCACTTTGGGTTTACGACTAGTCATGTCAGCCCGGGCTCTTTATCATATGGATGCTAGCGACACTATCATATACGTGAGCCAAAAGGCGCAAACGGTCCCGGGAAAAGGTAAGACGACACCCGTGGGAATACCGTGCGTGAGGCCGCAAAGTGATATGAGGTGTTACCAGCTAGATCGATGTGACATCGAGTCGGGGTCCTGACAGCGTTGGTATCAGAGCTGGACTGCCTGTAGGTTCTCCAAGCCAAACTGGTCGATGTTGAGTCTAGAAATTCTTTAGTTATATGTAGGGGAATTGCTTGTGGGATGGAACGTAAGGCTCTTTTTACTCCTTTACCTTATGACTTTCTGATCTGAGTCAGTCCATTCTTCCACCGGGGGTTAAGGAATTAGGATCTGTTCTCTCTATCAGGATCACGAGTTACTAATCAGTAGTACCTTATAAGTTTGATGGATACAAGCCTAGTTCAGTTCTACTACCACATTATGTTGTTAGAATGGATCCAGAACTTTGATATGATGATGTTGAGTGTGTATGAAATCCTTTGTCAAATGTCTCAAAATCCTTCTTGAGCATTTACAGCTGTTATGCTGCCGAAATTTTGCTAGAAATTCTAATGCCCTTGCATTATGATTGTGCTTTCAGATGGCCACTCGCGACCTCAATCAAGTGGTTCGCCTGACTCGATGCCTAGATGTACCCGGCCATACTGCTAAGTTGGTCAGGGTAATGACTGAGGCTGGATATCGCTGGTATCCCGAGTACACGGTCGAAGAGCAATTCCGAGATTTTAATCAGAGCCAGTATCTCTGCACTGTCAGGATATTTCCATCTTATCCTGGATCCACCGAGCCTCTTCACTGCTCCTATGGACTCGGGGTTACCATTGAGATGGCTGTGCAGGACGCCGCCTACTCTATGATGACCATTATGCGAGTTAGATCTGGTATATTTCGGGACTCTGATTTCCGGTATATGCCAGGATCACTTCCGGGAGCACAAGGGTATCTCCAGGCTATCTATGCTGACCCCACTCAGGAGGATTCACGGACTCGCACCACTGCTGAGATGCTCGAGGATAAGGACCGAGAAAATCGGGCCTTAAGGCTAGAGCTCTTCAACACCCGTGCTGACCACTGGGCCACTTTGACTCGGTTCGCACCGGCGGTGCAAGCTGGATATTCAGATATGCGCGATCTCTATCCTGTGAGATCTGCTCTGCCAGACGTGATGGTTTGGCGTGATGTAGGAGGCATCACCCCACCTCGCGGTCCCCGCAGGCCACCGTTTGTTGGTCCAAGGCCTCATCCTAGCCCCTATGGTCCACAAGCTCCGCGAGACCGTCTGTTTCCGGATGATCATGTTGAACTCCCAGGCTATGGAGGTGACTTTTACGAGGACTACTACGGATCGGTCTGAGCTAGTGGTAGTATCACTAGTTCGCACTAGCTGTGTCGTCTATCGTCCCGCGTGACTCGTGGGATATGACCTAGTTTGTACTCCTTCCGGAGGTGTAGAAAAATGATGTATAGGAGCTTGGAATGCCTCCGATGAGATGTAATCCTCTTTTCACCGTAATAGTACTTTGTTTGGTCTTGTACTAAACCCTGTATGGTGTGTATGACGATGGAATAAAGAAGCAGTTTCTGTATCTACCATGTCATACGGATGATCATCTTGCATTCCGAGTTATTTCTTACATTATAAATCCTATGTCGGAATTTTACCATCCTGACTAAAACATTGTCTTGATTTCCTAGGATGGTCAACACGCGCGCTAACCCTGCTTCTCAAGAGCAGGCCGAAGGCAGTGAAGCCAGGGATGTAAATCTGCCTCATCCTCCTTCACTAGCCGAGGTGATGATGGAAGCTGAGAGAAACAAGCGGGAGACGAACCGTTTGTTGGAGCGTATTGAACAGAATACAGCACACCATCAGAGGGCTAACGTGGTGTCACTCAGTGATTTTATCAAATTGCATCCACCCACGTTCCACCACTCCGTCGAGCCTCTCGACGCTGATGACTGGCTTCGCAGTATCTCCCATAAACTGCGTTCCGCGCTGGTAGCGGAGGCTGACAAGGTCACCTTTGCTGCATATCATCTTGAAGGCCCCGCCAGTCTATGGTGGGAGAATTATGGAGCTATGCGCCCAGCGGGCCATGTCACTACTTGGGCTGAGTTCAGCGAGGCTTTCCGTGAACATCACATTCCGGAGGGTCTCATGGACCGTAAACGTGAAGAATTTTGCAGTTTCACCCAAGGCCGACTTTCTGTGGATGCTTACAGCAGGGAGTTTGGTAATCTCGCCCGATATGCAACTGAGGAAGTGTCTACTGACGCCAAGAAGCAAGCAAGGTTCCGTAAGGGCCTTAGTCCTGAGCTTCGCCGTGACCTCCGTCTGCATGAGTGCACATCTTTTTCGAAACTTGTCAACAAAGCCATCAGTGCTGAAACTGGTCAGACTGACTATGACGCAACACGCAAGCATGGACGTGACACGGGTTCCTCATCCGGTGCTGGTCCTCAGAAGCGCCGCGTGTGGGTACCCAACACCGCCCTGCCACCCAGGTTCACACCGAGGCCATCCTTCCAGGCGCCTCGCCCCGTTCAACAGTCTGCTCCAGCCAAGCCCTATGGGGGTCCAACTAACAATGCTCCTCCACGTACCAGTTCCGTGACTTGTTTCAAGTGTGGGGAATCTGGTCACTATATGCGTGAGTGTCCCCAGACCAACCCCAATCAATCTGCTAAAGCTGTTGGCCGTGGCAAGCCGACAGGGAAAGTGTTCCATGCTAAACCGGTCACCGCTTCGCGTGGCCATGTCAACTGTATCTCTGCCGAAGAAGCTCAAGAGGATCCCAACGTCGTTCTCGGTACACTTCTTGTTAACTGCCACCCGGCATCTGTTCTTTTCGATACAGGAGCCTCTCATTCTTTTATATCTGAAAATTATGCTCGCTTGCATAGCATCGCATTCGGTGATATGCCAACCTCTATGGTAATCCAAACTCCGGGATCCAAATGGCAAACTTCTAGAGTAAGCCATGGGAACGAAATCCAAGTCGACAGACTTGTTTTCCTCGCGTCTTTGATAGACCTTAAATCTTCAGATATTAATATCATTTTGGGTATGGACTGGATGTCAGCTCATCAAGCCAAAATTGATTGCTTCTCTAGGACTGTTCAACTCACCCATCCTACGGGGAAGATAGTCAATGTCTTGACCCGAATAGCCAAGCGACAATTATATTCTCTTAACGCCAGCCCTTTGCCAGACCTTGAGGACGTTCCGGTAGTCCGTGACTTCCCGGATGTCTTTCCAGAGGAATTGCCAGGTGTTCCACCTGACAGGGATGTTGAGTTTGTAATAGACCTCATTCCAGGAACCGTTACGATTGCTAGAAGACCTTATAAGATGGCACCCCTAGAACTAGCCGAGCTTAAGAAACAACTCGATGAGTCCTTGAAAAAGGGTTTCATCCGACCTAGCTCATCTCCGTGGGCTTGCCCCGTCCTATTCGTCAAGAAGAAGGATGGTACGGACCGGATGGTTGTAGATTACCGACCTGTCAACTTGGTCACAATCAAGAACAAATATCCACTTCCCAGGATCAACGACCTGTACGATCAGCTCGCTGGATCCTCAGTCTTCTCCAAAATGGATTTGAGGTTGGGCTACCATCAAATCAAAATCAGAAACGGGGACATTCCTAAAACGGCCTTTGTTACTCGTTATGGCCAATACGAGTACACCGTCATGTCCTTCGGTTTAACCAACGCTCCAGCCACCTTTTCTCGGTTAATGAACTCAATCTTCATGGAGTATTTGGATAAATTCGTCGTGGTTTACCTCGATGATATACTCATCTACTCCAAGAACGAGGAAGAACATGCCGAACATCTAAGGCTAGTGTTACAGAAACTCCGAGAGCATCGCCTTTATGCCAAATTTTCTAAATGTGAATTCTGGTTGTCAGAAGTGACCTATCTGGGTCATGTAATATCTGGTAAAGGTATTGCTGTTAACCCTGAGCGAGTTCAAG
The DNA here is from genome assembly GCF_002162155.2 of Triticum dicoccoides. Classification (NCBI taxonomy): domain Eukaryota; kingdom Viridiplantae; phylum Streptophyta; class Magnoliopsida; order Poales; family Poaceae; genus Triticum; species Triticum dicoccoides. The sequence continues at coordinate 183,564,775 of NC_041381.1, forward strand.
CCGTCCTTAACTGGACTCCACCTGAATCGGTCAAGCAAGTTCGGAGCTTTCTGGGCTTAGCGAGCTATTGTCGTCGCTTTGTCGAGAACTTCTCCAAGGTTGCTAAACCCCTAACCGAACTCCTCAAGAAAGATAAGAAGTTCGAATGGACTCCACAATGTGAGCACAGCTTTCAGGAACTGAAAAGACGCCTGACTTCTGCTCCCGTACTGGTACCGCCAGACTTTTCTAAGGACTTTGCTATCTACTGCGACGCCTCGCGACAAGGACTAGGTTGCATTCTCATGCAAGATCGACACGTAATTGCCTACGCTTCACGGCAATTGCACCCACATGAGGAGAATTATCCTACTCATGATCTAGAGCTTGCAGCCGTAGTCTATGCACTTAAGACCTGGCGACATTACCTCCTCGGTAATCGTTGCGAAATATTCACTGATCACCAAAGTCTGAAGTATATTTTCACCCAACCGGATTTGAATCTCAGGCAGAGACGTTGGGTTGAATTGATCACAGACTTCGACTTAGGAATAACCTACACCCCAGGGAAAGCCAACGTCATGGCTGATGCGCTAAGTCGTAAATCTTATTGTAACAATCTGATGTTACAACAAAGTCAACCGCTTCTCCATGAGGAATTTCGAAAGCTTAACCTTCACATTGTTCCTCAAGGATTTCTCTCCACCTTGGTGGCGAAACCTACTCTTACGGATCAAATCATTGCTGCCCAGAAGCGAGATAAGGGAATAGCTAAGATCAAGGAGAACATTGCTAGCGGAGGTGCTAGTTGTTTCTCCACAAATGATCATGGTGTTGTGTACTTTGAGAACCGTCTAGTGGTTCCCAAGAACCAGCATCTACGGCAGTTGATCCTTAAGGAGGCTCATGAATCTCCTCTCACTATTCATCCCGGTAGTACTAAGATGTATCAGGACCTACGCCAGAGGTTTTGGTGGACTAGGATGAAGAGAGAAATTGCTCAGTATATTGCTAATTGCGACGTCTGTCGTCGTGTAAAAGCAGAGCATCAACGGCCTGCTGGCACCCTTCAACCCCTATCTATTCCTGAATGGAAATGGGATAAAATTGGTATGGATTTCATTACCGGTTTTCCCAGGACCAAGAGAGGGAATAATGCTATTTTCGTCGTGGTCGATCGTCTTTCCAAAGTAGCCCATTTCTACTTATACATCTCCCGAATAGTGTCTCTTCATGGTGTTCCTTTGGAAATTAACTCGGATCGAGGAAGTCTTTTCACCTCTCAATTTTGGGAAAGTTTCCAAAATGCTATGGGAACTCGTCTCTCCTTTAGCACCGCTTTCCACCCTCAGTCGAGTGGTCAAGTGGAACGCGTCAACCAAATTCTAGAAGACATGCTTCGAGCCTCTGTTATCTCATTCGGAATGGACTGGGAGAAGTGCCTTCCATTTGCCGAATTCGCTTATAACAACAGCTATCAATCTAGCTTGGGTAAAGCCCCTTTTGAAGTTCTCTATGGACGACGATGTCGAACACCCCTTAACTGGTCAGAGACCGGGGAAAGACAATTCTTTGGCCCGGATATGATTCAGGAAGCAGAAGAGCAAGTTCGTATCGTTCGTGAAAAGTTGAAAACAGCCCAATCTCGTCAAAAGAGTCAATATGACCGAAAACATAAGGCTATGACTTTCGAGGTTGACGAGAAGGCTTATCTTCGGGTCACCCCTCTGAAGGGAACCCATCGTTTCGGTATCAAAGGCAAATTGGCTCCTCGTTACATTGGACCTTTTCGCATTCTTGCCAAACGAGGAGAAGTTGCCTACCAGTTGGAACTACCTCCGCACCTCTCCAGAGTTCACGATGTCTTCCACGTTTCTCAACTCAGGCGTTGCTTCTCGGATCCTATCCATGAAGTGGACCACGAAACGCTTGATCTCCAAGATAATCTTACATATCGAGAGTACCCCGTTCGTATCCTCGATCAGGCCGAACGTACCACCCGACGTCATAATATCAAGTTTCTCAAGGTTCAATGGTCGCACCATTCTGAGGATGAAGCAACTTGGGAAAGGAAGGATCGTCTTCGACTCGAGTACCCCGCCTTCTTCCCGGAGGAACCCAAATCTCGGGACGAGATTCTTTTGAGTGGGGGTGAGTTGTCACAACCTAGCTAGTCATGCATTAGAGTGTTGCATCATGTTTACTCTTTCATCAGAAACTTGAAATGGGGATGACAGAACCCCCAGTCCCCTCTGAAACCAACTAGGGTTTACTAAAATAATTTTCAATGAACCTGAAATGCCCTTCTAAAATGCCCATCATTTTTGTCTTGGTTCAGAACCTCTGCCAAAAGTGGTGCACATTTTCCTAGGCCATCTTAGGGTTTTTGAATTAATTCATAAATATTTGAATTTGGGCATTTAAAATAATATAAATATTTAAATGCTCAAATATCTCCAAACTAAAATGTTTCATGTTGGAAATAATCCAACTATGGGCCAGGAATAGTTTGGTGATTTTTGAACTTGCCTAGGTATTTTATTTAATTCAACAAAGTTGCAGATATATTAAATAAAACAAAAATAGAAAAATATATAACAGGAGGAGCTTACCTGGGCTCCTCCACTGTGCGGCCCAGCCAGCTGGCTGGCCCAGCCGGCAGCCGGCCCAGCCCACCTCCCTCCTCTGTCGTCTTCGCCCCGACAGAGGGAGGGGAGTGTGGCCGGCGCGCGCGCACGGCCACCGCGCCACGCCACCTGCTCGCCTGCTTGCCTGGCCTCCCCTCCTCGCTCGACTCCCTGGACGACGCCACGCCCTCCCCCCTGCTCTCTCTCACTCTCCCCCGGCTCTCCTCTCCTCTCCCTCGCTCTCTCTCTCGCCCGGCCGAACACCACACTCGCCGCCATTCGCCATAGCCACCGTCTCCGACCACCCCTCGCTCCCCCGACTAGCTCAGGAGCTCCGCCTCAACTCCCTCTTCCTCCCCACCGCTCCACAGCTCCCCGGAAGCCCTGCATCGCCGCCACGTCGCCGTTCCCCTCTTCGGGCTCCGACCACCGTCGCCGTCGAATTCGCCGTCTCCAGCACGTCCCCGAGCCCGCTTCGACGCCCACTACAACCGCGGTGAGCTACGCCACCGTTTCCCCCTCTCCTTCCCCTCGTTCCCTCACCGTAGCCACCTCCCCACCACGGCCGAACCTCCGCCGTCGCCGAGCTCGCCGTCGACGCAGCTCCGGTGACCATTTGGTCACCCCGGCGAGTCCAACAAGTTTGCAAGACCCCGTAGAGCATCCCTAGCGCCTCGCTTTGCTCGACTTCGAGCTCCAGCACCGATCCCGTGCACGACCGAACCCCGGCGGCCGCAGCCGAGCTCGCCGCCGTCGACTCCGGCCACCCCGACCCCAACGGGCTCCGCCAAGAGCTGCGGGTTGGCCTCAGCTCCACTCTGGTGGTCTCTGCGGTCCGTTTGGTGGCCGAAATAACCAAAACCACTTCCGCCGCCGCGTCGGGCTCGCCGGCGACTAAACGCCGGCAGCCGACACTAACTTTGACCACGGGTGGGCCCTGGTTGACTCCCCTGAGTCAATGACAGGTGGGGCCCAGCCCTGTTAATTAAACAGGATTAGTTTTAATTAAGTTTTAATTAAAATAATCACCCTGACATGCGGGACCCACTGTCAGGTTTGACCTGGACCAGTTCCGTTGACCTGCTGACGTCACACTGACGTCAGGCTGACGCAGTAATTGATTTTCTGGATTTAATTTAAATCAGGAAATTCCAGAATATTATTTAAACTTCAAAAATTCATAACTTTTATTCTGTAACTCCAAATTGGACAAATTATATATGAAAAATGATCAGAAAAATCCAATCTATCCATCTGTACTATTTTCATGCATGATCAAACAAGTTAAATTGATGTTTTAAGCAGAACAAGGAAAAGCCCTTTAAAAGGCCATGTTTGAGTTTGAAATTTGAATCTTTGATTCAAATTTGTTCAAACCCTTCTGGTTTTAGTTGCATTAGCCCAACACACTCATATTGCCATGTTTCATGCATGCATCATATTGTTGCACATTGTTTGGTGATGGTTGTGTGTCGGTGTCCTTTGCGACAGGTTCTGCCTCCGAGGAGTACCGTGATTACCCTAACGAAGAACCGTATCAGTGCATCGAACCATCAGGCAAGCAACCAACCATTTGATCATATCGATACAATCCCATGTTCTCGCTCCTGCTCTCTTTTACTGCATTAAGACAACGCGTTTCAAACTGCTGTGTGCTACGGTAGTTGAACCCATTTCCTCTGCATGACCTGTCATTGCCACAGTAACTAGATGAAACCCACTAGCATGTGTAGGAGTTGTTTGAGCCATATGTATGTGTTGTTCCTACCTTGCTATGCCTGCTATGCTTAGAGTCGTGTCAGGTCTGGTTCATCTGGGTGATGGGCTAGAGTGAAATGTTTATGTCGGTAATGAGAGTGGTGTGGTGAACACGATTTGGTAAAGGTATCGATGAGAGGCCATGTAGGAGTACATGGTGTGTTGTTTCATTGAAGCCGACCTTAAGCACTGAGATCTGTATGCGTGATTTAAGATACAGCTACTACCATGCATTGGGTCCTGAAATATGACCCCGCTCGACTTCTTATTCACCCTAGCTCTCTGTCCAGGAGTTGCAAGTAGTTTCTGGTGTTTGTAGCCTACTGGAGGCCGTGGACAGCGCTGACCGTAGGGGTGGGCTGTGATGCGGTAGGTACGTGGCACGGTGTACCGAATACCCGTTAGGTATCTCGGGAACCCTGTTCACATCGTTCGGGGCCGTATGGGAAACCCCGGCCGGACTCCCTGCGGATGGAACCTGAATAGGCGATAAACCTGGACTAGAGGCTTAAGTGTTTAGGTAGGTCGTGGTCTACACCCACGTCGGCTTTCGCTTGAAGTCTGCCGAGCACATGTCGTGTGCAGACACTAAGTGGTGGAAACATGTATGAAGAAGTACACCCCTGCAGGGTTATCATAATCTATTCGAATAGCCGCGTCCGCGGTAAAGGACTACTTGGTTGCCTATACAGTTCATAGACAAGTAAATGGAAACTATTAAAAGCCTCAAGATAAGTGTGAGTGCCGAGGATGGCTCTTCCGTAGGAAGACGGAGGTGGATCCTCGGTAGTGTATTGAAGTGGTGAGTAGTGGACTCGTGTGCGCAAAACCATTTCAAGTTGGATTATCGTAGGATAGCCTAGCCAAGAGTCAAAGCTGGCTTGCTGCAATAACTCCACCAACCCTTCTTGATACTATGCATGTATGTAGGATCTGATGTAAGTCTTGCTGAGTACCTTTGTACTCATGTTGCTATAATCTACATTTTTACAGAAGACGCTGCAACCCCTTCTGATGGGTTCTATGTAGACGTTGACATCAACGAGTAGGCTAAAGACCCAGGTGGTGACCCTGAGCTTGTGAAGGACCACGTAGTATAGCTAGGCTTTCCAAGCCTCTTTTTTTTTACTAGTTGTCTGTACTCAGACAAGTTACTTCCGCTGCTGGTTTGTATGACTGTATGACTTGTATGTGGGGTCGTGAGACCCGTACCTTTGTGTATGTTATGTATGGCTCACTGAGCCTTAAATAAAGTACTTGTGTCATAGAGTCATGTTGTGATGCTTCGTTGTATTTGCACATATCGAGCATATTGTGTGTATGATTGAAATGCTTGGTATGTGTGGGATCTCACTATCTAGTTGTTTATCTTTAGTAGCCTCTCTTACCAGGAAATGTCTCCTAGTGTTACCGCTGAGCCATGGTAGCTTGCTACTGCTCTGGAACACTTAGGCTGGCCGGCATGTGTCCTTCTTCGTTCCTGTGTCTGTCCCTTCGGGGAAATGTCACGCTTTGAGTACCGGAGTCCTGTTAGCCCGCTACAGCCCGGTTTACCGGAGTCCTGCTAGCCCAGTGCTACAGCCCGGACCCACTTGCTGATGACCGACACGTTCGAAGCTGGGTCATGGATGCCTGTCCCTGTAAGTCTGTGCCACTTTGGGTTTACGACTAGTCATGTCAGCCCGGGCTCTTTATCATATGGATGCTAGCGACACTATCATATACGTGAGCCAAAAGGCGCAAACGGTCCCGGGAAAAGGTAAGACGACACCCGTGGGAATACCGTGCGTGAGGCCGCAAAGTGATATGAGGTGTTACCAGCTAGATCGATGTGACATCGAGTCGGGGTCCTGACAGAATTGTATTTGTTATCCTTGTGATTAATAAAATACTATCCCCATCTCTTTGTTTTCATTGTGTACCACGGTACACTGGCACGCCCGCATTTTTTTTCTTTTTCCCCGGCGCATGAGAGAAATCCATACTCCTGCTCTTCCCTTCTCCTGAAGTGCACAATAAGATTTTTCTCGTGTCAAACAAATTGGCATGCTCGGTGGGACCTGGTTCTCCTCCCATCTTCGCAATGATGTGGCCGTCTGAATCGTCTTCGCTCGTCTCCCAACCTGCACATCATGCTGCATGACAAGGCGTCGGCGAGGATTTCCGCTCATCAAGATCCCTTTCATGCAGGTGGAATCTCCCGTGGCAGCAACTCGGAGCCGATAATGATCCAGTTTGGATCGATGCCGCCCATGGTCGTCATCGAGCTTGGCGAGAAGGTCTACATGCATCAAGCTCAAGATCCCGCGCAGTTCCAAACTGTGCAGTCGAAGAAGGCACTAAGGCGGGAGGCTGCCAAGGTGAAGAAGGAGCGTCGCGAGCTAATGCTTGAGGCGCGCGCCCTGTTGAAGGAGTCGACAAGGGCAGATTTGAAAGGAGATGTGGAGGCATCTCAATGCCTCCGCACCAGAGCCGGCAACAGGCGGGCTAGTGCAGCGTCCCTCCACACCCCTACCACGACTACACACTCGGAGCCGTCGAAGCCAACTCCGCGGCGCACCGAGGTAGAGCTTCTCAAGGGTTTGGAGGCCATGTCCCATAACCTGCGTAGGCTCATGGCCAACGCTCATTTGTCGGATAGCCCTCATCCCCTATGCAACTACAGGAGGAAGTACCGCAAGGTACAATTACTCCACCAACAGATAGCTTCCCGCATCGCTCAGAGCACGGTGCCGGAGGAGGATTGGTCCCTCGGCGCCATGGACCTAGCTGATAAGGTGTTCACTTACCGAAGCACCTTAACCCCTTCGTATGACTTGTTCCCTGATGATTGGGCATACGAGCCATGCAAGGTCAAGGAGCTGGTGAGACGCGCCATCATGAAGGAATTCTAGAAGCGGCGCTCACGCAAAGAGCCCATTCTACCAGGCCCTACTGTCTCCCTCAACATTGGCGACATGCGAAGGAGTGCATGGGCGCCATGTCTCCACAACTCGGCAGCCGACGGAAGGTCTCTCCCCAACAATAACAGGTTTTCCACCCTTCGGCATGAGGCACCCGCTCCACGGGACAATGACCTATGGCGAGAATTTTGCCAACTCCAAGAGCAGATGAACAATATCCAGAGAAGGCTCCAAGATCCAACGGCGCCAAGTGCATCGGCGGCTCAAGCTGCGGGAAGGATGAGGCATCAAGCCCCAAGCCATCGTCCTTAACATGAGCGCCAGACTTTGGCGCCTCGGCGACAACCTTAACCAACTCGACACTTCCCACAAAGGAGATATCCCAATGTGCCTCCACGTTGGAACCGATGGTCAAGACATCAAGACGATGAGAGGGACCCCCGGCCCACTCAACAGTGGCAACCACGGGAACCTTTGAGACAGACACTTCCACCATGACCTTCGTCACCTCCCAGGCGGGGACGTCAAGACGATGAGAGGGACCCTCGGCCCACTCAACTATGGCAACAACGGGAACCTTTACGACCGACACTTCCACCGCGACCTTCGTCACCTCCCAGGCAGGGAGATCGGCCACAACTGCAGGCGATGACAGACAGGACTTCATCATCCGGGAGGCGCCCTGCACCAACACTCCTACGCACGCCACCAGTGCAAAGGGATGGTTTCTTTCCAACGGAGAATCAGCGCAAGCGCGAGAGGCGTCGGAGAAACCACCATCTTCTTTATAAAGAACTTGAGGACTTAGTCCTTCGACACACTCAAGTACGTTTACGACCCGATGGTGGGGTCATTCAAGAAAATGACAGGATCAAATTTCGCATCTCCCCCGACTTGGAGCGGCATGAGCGGTATAGCTACTTGCTCAGCCGGTTGGCGCCGAAACCACGCAAGACGTCCACGAGAAGCACTGAGCAAGGGAGCAAGGCGGTTCTTTCTTCATCCCTTCCCCAGAAGAATGATGAATGGGTGAAGGCTACTGCACCAGCACCCCTACTAGAGAATCAGAAGATGCCAGCGCCGACGGCCACACTGATGGAAGGCGTCGAAGAAGCCAAGCTTACGTCCTCCTCCAACAATGAAGTAGCTTCCGAGGGTGCAGCCCACGCTGCCCTCCCACAAGACACAACACTTCCCACAGAGTTTCCTCTTGTTCCCTCTAAAAGGATGGACCAAGATGGAGAAGCTCAAGCCCAGCAGGAGGCTGAAAAAGCGAAGGAATCAACTGAGAAGAATTTTTCCATGTGCGGTACTCTTGGAGTGCAGCCAAGTGAAGGGTCAAGTAATGGATGGCGACCTCCCACCGTCACCGAGGAGTTCGACTATCCTTCTGAAGAGGAGATCGTGCCGAACCCAAAGGCGGACTTCCAGAGGACCTTCCTACCACACCTTGGCCATGTTCGTGCATGGTTCAGGGGTGCCGAAGGGGATGCCAAGACAAGCTCATCAACGTCACAAGAAGCTGCAAGATCAAGAGCCACATGTCTTCCTGTGACAACAAGGAAAGGCCCATTAGGTGGAGAGAGCACTTCACAAAATGAAGATATATACAAGCGACACTATACTGACATTACATCAAGGCTTCCTCAAGACCTTGAAGGATGACGACAAGTTGCAAAACGGCCAGGGGCCTATACAAGATTAAAATCCATCGCTGGTCAAGGTGTGATGGATGGGTTTCCCGGAGATGGAGAACGCCAAGATCACCTTGATGATGAAGAAGATTTCTCCGACTCGTCCTCCTCGCCATCGTTGGAGAGTCGTCCACACTCCCCTCGTTACCACGAACTAGCTTCATCGGTTTTGTCAGATTATGAGGGAGGTGATGAAGACCTCCACACCGCGCCCATTCACATGGTGAATCATGGTGAAAACCTTGTGGATCAAGATCCTGCTGCCAAGTCACCCGTTGATGGCATCCATGGCCCAAGTACTGAAAACATAGCAGCACCACAAGAAGTGTCTCTAGAAGAAGAGGTCAGAAGCCAGCGCTAGACGATTAACCAGTTGGCGTCAAAGCTTGACCAGTTTATTGAGCTCATGATGAACAACCCAAGCGTCCCTCCACAAGGCGCGCTGCAACGAGTGGTCGATCCGCAAGAGGAGGAACTTCAGCTGGGCCCTCCTGCTAGGGTGCCCTTAAATGATGTGCCTCAACACGACCCCAACACACAAGCTCGGCCTTGGGTTAGCCCTGCTGGTTCTGCCAACGCAGTACCACGCGTGGTTATGCTAAAGGACTACCACGACATGGTTGGGGATATGGTGGACAAGAAGTTGAAGCAAATGGCGATAGATCAAGCCCCTCGCACCTCCGAGAGTGAGCTGGAGAAGCCTTACGAGGCATGGCATGACATGATGGCATATCCCGCAGGGTGGCACCCACCAAAGTTCCGTCAATTTGATGGAACCGGTGATGCAAGGGAGAACTTGGCATACTTCAAGGCGGCATGCGGTGACACAGCAAACAGCCCATCACTTCTCCTTCGCCAATTTTCAGGGTCGTTAACCGGGCCCGCCTTCCATTGGTACAGTCGTTTATCAGTTGGGTCCATTGGGAGTTGGGCAGCCATGAAAGAGGTTTTCAAGAAGCACTTCGTCGCCATGAAGAAGGACTTCTCCGTTGTCGAGCTGGCGCAAGTCCGACAATGACGAGACGAGTCCATTGATGACTACATCGTCCGCTTCCGCAATAGTTATGTGCGTCTCGCCAAGGAGATGCACCTCGAGGATGCCATTGAGATGTGCGTCCATGGGATGCAGCAACATTGGTCACTTGAAGTCTCCCGGCGCAAGCCTAGAACTTTTAGTGCCCTCAGCACGGCGGTAGCAGCCACGAAGCTGGAGTTTGAAAATTCACCGCAGATAATGGAGCTCTATAAGAATGCCAGCGCATTTGATCCCGCCAAGCGCTTCGCCTCAACGTCCAAACAAGTCAACAACGGTAGCAGGGCGAAGGCACCAGCCGAAACAAACACCACCGAGGTCTTCTCATCTGCACCGCAAGGCCATGTGCCCATATTGGGTGCAAGAGGCGAACAAGCCGGAGGGAGGCAACGCCCGTCGATGCAGGAGCTCCTCAAGAAGCAGTACGTCTTTCGTCGGGAGCTCATCAAGGACATGTTCGACCAGGTTATGGAGCATCGAGCCTTGAACTTACCAGAGCCTCGGAGGCCTGATCAGGTGAGGATGACAGATAATCCTTTATTTTGCCCATATCACAGGTATGTGGGACATGACATTGAAGATTGTGTCACGTTCAAAGAATGGCTCCAAAGAGCCATTAATGAGAGAAGGATCAACCTCGACCCAGAAGCTATCAACCCAGATTACCATGCAGTAAACATGGTGAGCATGAAGTTACCGTCTCCGCCAAGTGAAGCCACGGAGCTCAAAGAAACATGGGTGCCACTGGCCCAAGTTGAAGACCAGCTATCCAACCTCGTCCTCTCCAAGACGCAGGTATCTCCCTTTCGGCCCCAGGTGACCCCAGCCATTCCCGAAGAGGAGCCTTGGAGGATGGTGCACCGAAGGCCGTACGCAAGGAGGCTTCCACCCCGACATTCTTGTCCGGTTTCGCCAGAACATGCTCCCCCAAGAATTCTAAGGCGGTTCGATCCAAGTCAATGTCGGCCTCTGCCAAGATTTGTCCCTATGTCAGAGGGAGACGAGCCTTTTCCTCGACCGGGGCGTGTGCTACCAACCTTGGCGCAGTTCTTGCCACCCGGCTGGGGGCAGACACCGGCAAAGGAGGTGGAGCAAGTTCAAGAAGGAGCCATCTCACCCCAATCACCAAGCATAGAGAGTTGCAATGTCATCCATGACTACAACGACACTCCTTCTGAAGACGTGTTTACTCCTGAAGAGCAGGCGGTCCTCCACGCCGAAGAGGCAACAAAGGAAGTGTCGTTGGAAGAGCTGAACATGAACCTGCGTGGGGGCAAGGTCCTACCTGAACCACTAAATATCAAGTCGACAAGGGTGCAGAAGCCAGCCGCCCCAAAGGAGGCACCTTTGCAGGGGAAGGAATACAAACACCAGGCCAAGAGAAGATGAAGGCATGTGACGTCGACTACAACATCATTGCCCACCTCAAGCGGATTCCAGCACTTTTGGGTGTGCACGGCGCGCTCATGATGGTACCCGACCTTCGCGAGGCCCTTATCAAGGCGCTCCAAGCCCCGGAACTCTACGAGGTGTCCATGGCAAAACACCATCTTTGCTCCAGCCCCTTGTTCGTGAACGAGATCACATTCGGTGAAGAGGACAAGCTCATAGATGAGGGTGACCACAACCGACCACTGTATGTGGAAGGTAATATCGGTGTTGCACATCTTCGCAGGATCCTCATAGACCCAGGGTCTGTCGTGAACATTCTCCCTCTTCGGAGTTTGACACGGGAAGGTTTTATGGTGGACGACTTGGAGGCTACTGATGTGATGATCTGCGGCTTCGACAACCAAGGGAAGCCTACGCTAGGTGCCATTACATTGAAGATCCAGATGTCAACTTTTAGCTTCAAGGTGCGGTTCTTTGTCATCGAGGCGAATACCTCCTACTCTGCCCTTCTAGGAAGATCGTGGATCCATAAGTACCGCGTTGTGCGATCCACCCTCCATCAATGCCTGAAGTTCCTCGACGCTAGCGGCACACAAAAACGCATCATCGGAAACATATCTCCTTATACTGTGCAGGAGTCTCACCATGCAGATGCGAAGTACTACTTCCCCATTGTAGATAGCGACCAGCAGTTGGGGCGCACAACACCCCCGGTGGGTCTCTTGACCAAACCAAGTTTTGGGCCAGTAGCTGAGACGAAGCTCCCAATCATGCCGAGCTTGCCCATCGATGCAAAGGGCTCCTCCTCTCGGAGTCACAGGAGCCAAGTCCGTAGGCGATCATCTTCATCTGCGCGGTACGACTATAGCCCCTCTTCCCAATTGCAGGTAGGGGGCTCTGCTTTGACATCATGTGGAACAGGATCTTCTATGCCTGGTCCAGCGATCCCATTACTGTTGAAGGCAAGGTTCCCGACGTCAACACCAATCATGCTGAGGTCAGCTACAACAATTTCTCAAGAGGCTGCCACTTCTTCATCAGCTTTGGTGCGCCGAGAGCCCATTTGTTTAACACTGGGAAGCTCTGCAGGTGCCCAGGAAGGCTCCACGATGCTAACACGCTGCAATGATGCACCACCACCCATCACGCTATGGGCACGCAACCTTCGGAAGGAAGAACATGCGCCCATACTGATAGCTGATAGAAGAAGAATAAAAGAAGTGGAGGAAGTCGCAAGGGGAGCTCAAGGTGTACAGCCCCCATCGCTCTATGTCTCAGTGACTTCCCCGTTGGAGGTTTGGGCTATCCCCAATTTGTCTGGATCTAGAGTCCAGACCATTTTCTACAAGGTCCCGCAGGTAAAACAATATGATTTTGTATTTGAATTTCCCCAAACTTGCAGTGATCCAGAGGAGGTACTATCAACGATGAAGGCAGATCCCAAGATGGTTCGCTTGTTGGAGAAGGTCGGGATAACTCTTGGGCGGAACAACAGGATGCCTCCGCCACCCTCCATATGCGAGGAATGGTGGAGACAAGCGGAAGACCTCATCAAGCAGAAAGGCAAAGCTCAACCAAAGTTTGGGCTTGGCTACATCAACCTCAATGGCCCTAGCAATGAGGGGAAGCTCAGCTCTGCGCCAGCGCCACAAGAACCAGAAGACAAAGGGCGACCGATGCCAGAAGGAGACTCCTACAACACCGGCATACCTTTTGGGCGCAACATACCAGCATGCCATGATATCCGTCCTAGGTAATCCAATGCACCATACGATGGGATGTTGCATCTAAGACGTCCCCGATAAAGAGGAGGAGCACGATGGAGGAACACGAGTTGACTGCCACACCACTTCCATCTCATCGAGCATTGACTCAGACACTTTGTCCACCGTTCCTCATCAACAACACTCTGCCAACGGTGAGCCAAGTAACGTCGAGGAACTTAGCTCCATATCAGCACCACAGGAGCTAGAAGACGGAGGGCAGCCCACCATCGATGACCTCGTCCAAGTCAACCTTGGAACAGAGGACGACCCACGCCCGACTTTTGTTAGCGCCACGCTGACGGAAGAGGAGCGAGAGGACTATCGAAGCTTTTTGATGGAGTACCAAGACTGCTTCGCCTGGAGTTACAAGGAGATGCCAGGTCTGGACCCTCGTGTCGCCACGCACAAGTTGGCGATTGACCCACGATTCCGTCCCATCAAGCAGCAATCACGACGGTTACGTCCAGAACTTGAAGACGATGTCATCGCAGAGGTCGACAAGTTAATCGCTGCAGGTTTCATCAAGGAGACGAAGTCACGGTGGCTCGCCAATATTGTCCCGGTGGAGAAGAAGAATGAGCAGATACGAATCTGCCAGGACTTCCGCGACCTGAATCGGGCTTGCCCGAAGGATGACTTTCCTCTCCCAATCCCAGAAATCGTCATCGACTCCACCACAGGCCATGGCGCACTTTCATTCATGGACGGTTCGTCAGGCTACAACCAGATCAAGATGGATCCCGATGACGCCATCGACACCGCTTTCAGGACCCCGAAGGGCAACTTCTACTACACTGTCATGCCATTCGGACTGAAGAATGCCGGTGCAACGTACCAGCGTGCTATGACATGCGTTCTTGGTGATTTGATAAATCATTTGGTGGAATGCTATGTTGATGACATGGTAGTCAAAACCAAGGATCGCAAGCATCATCAAGAGGATCTTCGAGTTGTCTTCGAGCGGCTACGTCAACATCAACTCAAGATGAACCCGATGAAGTGTGCCTTTGCTGTTCAGTCAGGCCTCTTCCTCGGCTTTGTTGTTCGTCACCGAGGCATAGAGATCGAGCCTAAGAAGATCAAGGCCATCCTCGACATGCCGCCGCCTCAAGATCTCAAAGAGTTGAGGTCATTGCAAGGGAAGCTAGCATACATCAGGCGTTTCATCTCCAACCTCTCCGGACGCATCCAGCCCTTCTCGAGCCTCATGAAGAAAGGAGCTCCGTTCGTGTGGGATGAAGGATGCCAACGTGGATTTGATGAAATCAAAAGGTACCTCCTTAATCCACCTGTCTTGGCAGCTCCCGTGAAGGGGCGCCCACTCATTCTATACATTGCAGCGCAGCCTGCTTCAATAGGCGCTTTGTTCGCCCAAAACAATGATGAAGGGAAGGAGGTGGCGTGTTATTACTTGAGCCGCACCATGGTGGGGGCTGAGCGAAACTACTCTGCTATAGAGAAGTTGTGCTTGGCCCTAATCTTTGCTTTGAAGAAGCTCAGGCACTACACGTTGAAGCATGAAGTCCAGCTCGTCGCTAGGGCGGACCCCGTGAGGTATGTTTTAAGTCAGCCCGCGCTCATGGGGCGACTTGGAAAATGGGCACTTATTATGATGGAGTTTGACATCACCTTTGTGCCTCAAAAATCAATCAAGGGTCAAGCCTTGGCGGAATTTCTCGTGGTACACCCAATTCCAGACGACTCACCTCTTGTCACGGACCTTCCTGATGAGGAGGTTTTCAACGTCAACCTCGACGCGTCATGGGAGCTCTACTTTGATGGTGCCTCCCGCATGGATGCCAACCCCGATGGTACCCCAAGACGAAGAGCCGGTGCAGGTTTGGTGTACAAAACGCCGCAAGGAGGGGTGATGTATCACTCATTCTCCCTCCTCAAGGAAGAATGCTCCAACAAAGAAGCGGAGTATTAGGCACTCATATTCGGCCTCCTCTTGGCGCTCTCCATGGAGGTTCGTTCTTTGCGGGCTTATGGAGACTCTCAACTCATCATCCGTCAAGTCAACGACATCTATGAAGTTCGCAAGCCTGAACTGGTGCCATACTATGCCGCGGCCCGGAATCTAATGGAAAATTTTCAACATGTTGAAGTGCATCATGTCCCGCGAAGTAGGAATGCGCCTGCTAATGCCTTGGCGAAACTAGCAACGGCATTGGTGCTTCCAGACAATAAAACAATGCAGGTGAACGTGGAAGAAAGGTGGCTACTCCCGGCTGTCTTGGAGCTCATCCCGACAAAATACGAAGTCAATACTGTCATGACGAATGCCGTAGAGGAGGGCGAGTGGCTGCAACCCTTCCTCGACTACTTCAAGCATGGGAGCCTCCCCGATGACCCCGTCTCGAGGCGCCAACTACAACGACGACTCCCTTTCTATATTTTTGAAGCAGGTGTCCTATACAGGCGTTCACATGGACAAGAGGTCCTACTTCGATGCGTAAACCGAAGTGAAGCCGACAAGATCCTACAGGAGATGCATCATGGAGTCTGCAGCGGGCACCAAGGAGGGGCCAAGATGTATCATAGTATACGTCTAGCAGGATACTACTGGCCCGGCATTATGTCAGATTGCCTTCGGGTGGCTAGATCGTGCCACAATTGTCAAGTTCATGGTGATTTCAAGCACAGGCCGCCAGTCCCTCTTCACCCTACCATTCCCTCTTGGCTATTCGATGCCTGGGGAATCGACGTCATCGGTCCTATCGACCCTCCATCTTCCAGGGGGCATCGCTTCATCCTCGCCGCGACGGATTACTTCTCGAAGTGGGCGGAAGCTGTCCCGTTACGAGAGGTGAAGAGTGACAACGTCATCAACTTCCTAGAGAGAAACATCATATATCGCTTTAGGATACCTCATCGGATCACCTCCGACAATGGCAAGGCCTTCAAGTCCAACAAGATGTACAGGTTCACGGAGAAGTACAAGATCAAGTGGAACTACTCCACCGGCTACTACCCTCAAGCTAACGGCGCGATCGAGGCTTTCAACAAGACGCTCGACAAGATACTCAAGAAGACGGTGACAAGGAATCAGAGAGACTGGCATGATTGTATCTTCGAGTCCTTATGGGAGTACCGTGTCACAGTCCGTACCCCAACACAGGCGACTCCGTTTTCTCTCGTTTACGGGAGCGAGGCGGTCCTACCACTGGAGGTCCAGCTACCCTCTTTGAGGGTGGCTATCCAAGATGAATTCACCCACGTTGAACAGGTACAACTGCGGTTTCAGGATCTCGACGCCCTTGAAGAGGGGCGACTTAATGCCCTACAGAACCTGGAGCTTTACCGCCAGAATATGGTGAGAGCTTACGACAAGCTCGTCAAGCAACGCGTCTTCCAAAAAGGCGAGTTGGTTCTCGTGCTCAGGCGACCCATCGTCGTGACGCACAAGACGAAGGGCAAGTTCGAGCCAAAGTGAGAAGGGCCATACGTCATCAAGCAAGTCTACGACGGGGGAGCGTACCAGCTCGTCGATTCCCAGGGAGTCCAACCTATGCCCCCAATCAACGGAAGGTTCCTCAAAAAATATTTTTTCTTAAAATTTCCCTCTTTTGTGGCCTTTTGGTTTTTCATTGGGGAAACTTTTTCTGTCGGCTTTCGGATCCATGATGCATTCTCCTTAGCATTTCGTGGATATACCTAGTTTTCCCCAATTTTTACGGACTAAGTTCAACAAAAAAATGGCTTTCCCCTATCGCACTACGCTGTTGATTGAAGTTTCAGCTACCCTAGGACTTGTTGGAGGGCGGCACAATGTGTCGATTTGCAGGTGGAGCGGCTCCTACCCCCACAATGCACAACACGTATCAGGTGTATGCTTCTGGAGGCAGCGGAGATGATTACTTGGGCACTTCTGAGTATTGAGACCCCGCGCTCTTCATGTTTCCCGGCATGCCTCGTGTTCACAAAGGCTCGCACTCCAGGGAAGACCATAGGAAAAGATCATGGAGGGCTGCCTGACCCAACACAAGTTGTTTCGGTGCGTAGTCACATGGCAACCCTGGGGTGCGCTACTAGAAGCCCCAAATATAAGTGCTAGAGGGTTTTTCCTAGTCCATAGAGGTGAACAGTTCCCTTCCAAGTTCCCAAGGTGGGTCCCGAAGAATCCTGGAAGAAGAGTCCCCAAGAGGTTCAAGCCGAATGTCAAAAAAAAGTCCATGAAATCCGCAGCCAATCAATCATCCATGTGAGCAATCAAGATGCAATTCCGAAAGTACAAGAAGCGAATTCAAGAAAGAAAATTCCAATAGTCCAAGAAGCAATCAAGCGGTCCCAAGCAGTAAGGAACCCATTGGAAGGAAGGCGGGAGATAGCTGTTCACCACCCCTCAATATGCATGAAGAAAAATCGCCAAGCCGTTGTCCCAAAACCATTTACCCTGAACTTATCACACCCAAGTCTCTGGGTTCATGGGGCATGTGCAGGGGGCATATTGAGTTGTGGGGGTCCTCAGTATGATGATGGGCTAGAGTATGAATTTCCGTTGCCTCTCGGAAGTACCTTGAAACACGGCGTCTTCATACACGTACACCGAAGCTTATTTAAGTCGTTGAGTTGCAATCGTCAAGGTCTTTCGACGGTTCCCAATGACAAGTCCTTCGGTAGCCTTCTCGGATATCACGCCAATAGCTGGTGTATAACGGGAAAGCCAACATTTTAAAACCCACAATTTTTTCCCTCTCTTTGTCGCCTGTTTTCGTTTGGTGTTCCTAGTGGTGCTCCTCCAACATCTTTTGCAACCATGGAGAGGCACTCCCTGTCATCGTCGACGGCTTTCCGGCAACAACCGCTACATCAAACTACGTCCTAGGTGTTTGGGTGTAGTAATACCCATGCATCCCTGACAACACCGACGACAGCCCGACAACCAATGGTCTACACCGACACGCACGATGGGCGCCAGAAGTCAACACCTGCGCTCATGAATGTCGGGCCGTTTCGTCTCCACAACCCCATCTCCGACAACAATGAAGCATGGGGGCAACGTCAACCCCTCAGTTATCCGCAAGGCCGATGGCGTCCCGGTGCACAACCAGAATTGTCACGCCATGGATGGTGTGACGGTTCGCTCAACAAAGGGGAGCTATCGACGGTCTACCGATGCCTCGCCTACATCAACACAAGGAGATCACGGGAGCAGTGCAATGCGCCAGAGCGGCCAGCGTGAATCTGTGAAACCCTCCAATCAAGTCAGCTGGCGTCGTAGCAGCTAGACGGTCGTGACGAGATTGGTAAATAACTTTTTTCAGGATAAGGCATGATGTTTCGCCATGGAATGAAGACGGAATAGGCTTGCTTTTATTGACAGGCATCGTGCCTATTATACGATCCAACGAGCACCCTAGAGACCATCAGGTGTGGATGGACATGCCTACACTAATTTACATCACTATCAACGAATGATCTTCGGAATGACGCTCAATATCACGAACCTCGGGTCAATACCTCTCTAGGCTGCACACATGTTGACACTCCAATTCGTTACACAGAAAGAAAAATGTTTTCACCAAACTAAGTTCGATCGCTTCACACTCGAACTTTATTTGGTGAGGGGGCATTTCTTTGACGAAGTTTTGTACTAAAAAGGAGAGGAATTTTCGGGAGTGCGGGATAAACAGGGAAGAGTATATGTACACACATGGTGGACTAGTGCATGCACAAAATAGTTAATCTCTTGATTGAATCTTGTACGTGGTGCACGGTAATTTTGCCTACGCGTACCTACATGCATGCATGAGGGCGGTAATATGTACAGCGGAAATAGATGCCTCGGTTATACATGGCGGCCGCAATGACGGACATACAAATAAGCATATGAACACCCGCACATATGATAGATTGATGGTTATATTTTTGAGGTCTAGATGTGCAATCGAAAGTGTCGCGGCTGGTGCAAGACAAGTCGAAGCTGTTACATCAAGCATTGGTGGAGTCCAACGAGCCGGAAGGACTGCAGCATATACACCAGGGAGGTTGTGGTTAGCTAGCCTCACCGTTGTTGGAAGCTGATACAACACAACTCCATGGCCAGTATGAAGCAAAGACCCGGAGAGTAAAAGTTAAAAAAGGAGATATATCACAAAAGCTATCATTTTATTGATCGATGATACAAAAGTTCACTGGGACTAATCAAACTTTGTTCTCGATGAGCTAAGACAAATTATATTTAACTAAGATAGAATCTATTTGAACTAAGTGCAGCTTTTGCAAAGCAGACCATGATCTCTAGTCCGCTCCCTCACTCGGGAGCTTTGTACGCGAGGACTGTAGCAATCTCCAGAAGTGTTCCCCCGGCGGCCAGGAAGGCAGTTGCCTCAGCACGGTGTCTTTCGTACAACTCGGCCACCTTCGAAGAAGTCCGGATGGCATCCTCGTGAGCTTCAAGATGGCGGGAGCTAGAATTCATCATGTCAGCTAGGACACCTATCGCTTTTTAGCCAGTGCCGCCATCTCGGTTTCCTTCTCGCAAAGGGCCTTGTACTCCTCGGCAAGCTGTTGACGTTTGCCGGCAAGTGTCTGATGTTCTTCAGCCAACTTCTTTTGTCTGTTGCAAATGGAGGCAAGGTCGGGAAGACGTCCCTCTAGGCGCGGTCCTTCCTTCTCGAGGCGGCGAAGTCCTTGAGTAATCCCCGCATGGGCTGCATCGAGTTTCTCCAGCAGAGACGACACTTGCGCCGGCGCGGGTGCTGATGTGTGGGAGGTGGCAAGACCACCCTTTCCGCCCAGACGAGCCACCACTGCTTCAAGATGGCGAATCAGAATCTCAAGGTCTGGCGGGACCTCGTTTGCATACGGGATCTTCCACATACTTATCACAGACTCTATTCTAGTTATGGTTAGCTCCTCATTGATCGGCTGTTCCCTTAACGCCTTTTGTATATCTTTGAGTCCTGTGGAGATATACTTTGCTGCTGTTCCGGGCGGGAGGACAAGGCTTGGCGTCAAGATGTTGTTAGCTAGAGGGACTTTGAGCTTCTCCAGTAGAGTACTTTCTCCGGCAAGGATGTTCTGGTGTCTCTCAAGTATTGCCTGGAGCTCCTTTGCTTCAGGGGAGTAGAAGTCTTCTAATTTAGTTGACTTCTTTGTGACATCTGAAAAAGAAAGAGAGTCAAGAGAGCATATAAAAAAGATAGACAGAATATGCAAGAGGGCTGGGGTAGTTACACGTACCAAAAGCAGACGATCTTGGCCTATTCACAATCACCCCATCGTTTTTGTTGTTGTTAGCTCCTGGTGACCCTTTTTTGTTTGCTTCAGTGGTCCCGGTTGATGTTGCTAGAGAAGAAGGTTTTGTCACCAGGAAGGTGGATTTGGCTATGAGATTGTTCCCTGCCGCAGTGGAAGAATTCGCAGCTGGATCACTCGCTGATGGTGATGTGTGTTTCGCCGCCGAACTAGACCCAGCTGGAGGTGCCGATTTGCTGACCAGATCGTCTGGGTCCATGCCTTCCATCACCTCGTTTAGGAGTCGCTCCACACCGTGACTCATAGGCACGTGCGGCAACACATCTTCGAGCTTGTCCTGCATGCACACATGATATACGCGGGATTAAAGGAAGAAATACATTCATACAAGTTTTATTTGTTTCTGGTATTATTACTATTTTCTTTACCTCCAGGTTCCTTAGTGGCGGAGCATCGGCGTCAAGGGAGAGGACCGTCCTGTCAGAATTTTTGGAGTTGCAGCTAGGTTGATGTCGCGAAGACCGTGGTGCACTCGGCAACGGAGGCGTCAAGCGTGTATACTCCACACCGCTAGAGCTACCTTTCGACCTGCTCGGCGGTGGGGGAGGATTCGAGTCACCTTTGCTTTTCTTAGTACCACTCGTCGAGACGTCAGCATCTCGACTCCACCCAGACCTCCTTCTCATGGTATCCTGATGACACGGGGAAGACAACAAATACAAAATTAGCAGGAGACCAAGAAACACATGTTCTGCTTGCATGTATTCAAGACGTGCATAGGTAAAGCAATGCATTGGCTTGTGAAGAGATAATGAAGCTGTACCTTTTGTTTTTCTTCCAATAGGACGTGTCGTCGACAATGGGTGAATTTGTGTGCTTTGAGACGATGCCTAGGATCTCATCTTTAAAGGAGCTCATATGATGTTTACATGGAAAGATCCTTGTGAGAGCCCTGGTCGGACGCGTCAAGAAATAGCATCAACCGGGAGCTTTGGTCTACGTTGAGGATGTAGCTTCCTTGTATAAAAATTGGAAACTGAACTTGCCTTGTAGGAAGATGTCCGAGGGCGACTCATTATTCATCGGCAAAAAGAGTATTATACGAGAGATTTGGTTTATTATCATATGCACTTACCTTATGCATGCATGTTCAAGAAAAAGAAGGTTTGCATGTACGTGGCTAGCTTTGCCTAAACTTGATACGTATATACGTATTCGGGTATCTCGGCCGGTCGGTAAGCTTGTCGGTGTATGTATACCCGAACACCCGTACAATACTTGGTTAATTTGCCTTTTTTATCTAAACCAATACAAAGGCTAGTTTGGATACATGTATGGATTTTACGTGTTATTTTCCTTTGGTGTTATTAAACAGGTATATATGGACATGGCATGTTCTGATCTCCCGAAGAATCACGCGTTCGGTCTGGAGCTAGCTAGCTAGGTATGTTACGATTTGTGTTACAGCCTTGCAGGGCAAGAAGAACGATGGCGTAGAAAGGCAAGTTTTAAGATGGAAACCCCAAATATTGGAAGGTTTGCGCCGACGTGCGACCCAAAGGGTTTGACTCCTCCCTATAAATACCAAGGACTTTGGCACCCAGAAGAGACAACTCACGCGAAAGGAGAACTCACGCACGCCCAGAACCCACGCGGCTGCAACATCACCTAACGCATCCATCCGGACGGCTTGTACAAGTGCAAGGGACCCCAGCGGCAGCAACATGAACATGAAGCTCACGTTCCCCTATGGTGAGATGATTGTCTAATTTTTCTTTCTTATGTTTCTTCCTCACATCCAGCATGCATGCACCATACACGGAGAATACGAGGAGTATGTACCCGATCCCGCCGTCGTCATCGGAGGCGATTTCACCGGACCAGGAGTCTACACCGACACCGTCAGACTTGTCTATGTCAAGCTCTTCGTCTTCAAGTGTCGTGTTCTTGGTTGAAGATGACCCAGGAGCAGCCGGAGCTCGCCAATGACGTAGCCCAACCGCTAGCCCTGGTGCTCCACTACGGCGGCCTACCTGGTCCCGACGAACAGGTCGTGATGCACAGATCATGGCGAACAAGTCTCGATGAACAGGTCCATGATGTTCCAATCACGGTGTACAGACTCCGATGCACCGGTCCTCGGCGAACAGGTCACTGGTGCACAGGTCCATGGTGCCCTGAACAGGTCTCGCGCCCTGCTTCCCAAAGAAGACGACATGGCGGAGCCGGAGCTCGCGACGACGTAGCCCGAGACAAGTCCATGACGAACAGGTCTCTCCGGTGCACAGGTTCATGGCGTTACGATCACGATGCACAAGTCCATGGCGTTGCGATCCCGGTGGACAGGTCCATGGCGCCTCGGACAGGTCTCGTGCCTTGCTTCTTGGAGGGGACGATGTGGTGGAACCGGTGCTCATGATGATGCAGCCCGAGACCGGTCCCACCTATGAAGGCGCACCCACCATCGCGTACAGGTCTCAGCGTGCTACTTGTCTCGGTAAACCACCAAATACGGCGTTTAGCCGAGACGAGGCACCCACCATGACGGACAGGTCCTCGACGTATAGGACTCGATACAGGTCCATGGCGTCCCCGGCGTATGGGTCCCCTTTCGGTGTAGCACCCACCCAAGACAATGAAACCTCTACAACATCTCTTCACGAGTTCGCCGAGTGGCGTCCTTGACAAAACGGACTGCCATAGACTTGGCGTTCAATCAAGTGAGACACACCTATCACGGCGCACAGGTCATTGGTGAACAGCTT
Organism: Triticum dicoccoides; assembly: GCF_002162155.2. NCBI lineage: Eukaryota > Viridiplantae > Streptophyta > Magnoliopsida > Poales > Poaceae > Triticum > Triticum dicoccoides. The sequence goes on from NC_041381.1 coordinate 183,587,895, forward strand.
CCGGCGTACAGGTCCACGACGTTGCTGGTGTACAGGTCCCCTTTCTATGGCCATGTGAGGTGGCATCCTTTTCCTTGGCGGACTACCTTAAACTCGGCGTCCAACCGAGACGAGGTGCCAACCACACCGGCATTGCCGATATGAGCGAGTGTTGGTTTTACACCGACGCTGGTCTCCACAAAACAATACTCCTGCGAGGCAACCCCTTGCATACCCCGACGAAGCCGCATATCGTCAAGAAGTTCGAGTCAAGCAGGACCCATGCAACTTCAACACCGACTACATCAACGCTGTCAAGACCGATGAGGCGCGACAGCAAGGGCGGACATAGCTAGCATAAAGCCATGTTTTGAGCGGCACGTGTACCGACGAGGACACGGGCTTTGCCGCCACCCACACCACACACACACCGTGATCATCATGCATGGGGAATGCGAAGCGAAGACGACCACACGGCTTAATCGGAGGTATCTCGCGGAGTAACCCGCGGGAGTAATTAACCGGGAGCCTTTCGAGGCCCCGGGAACCAGAGACCACAATCGCTATAGTCAGGCAGGCCGCGCTAGTAGGCCACGGAGCGCATATCGGGAATTGTATTTGTTATCCTTGTGATTAATAAAATACTGTCCCCATCTCTTTGTTTTCATTGTGTACCACGGTACACTGGCACACCCGCATTTTTTTCTTTTTCCCCGGCGCATGAGAGAAATCCATACTCATGCTCTTCCCTTCTCCCGAAGTGCACAATAAGATTTTCTCGTGTCAAACAACCGTACCCATTAACGCACGGTGATTTTCTGAGATAGACGCTCGCCCGAGCAGATCCTTCAGCTCCTCCGACCGTACACCAGGTGGTGCCGGACTCGTCTGATGGCATTTTTCGAAGGCCAGACGCGGAGGGCTTTGAGGGGACATACGACTGCCTTCCGGCCCCACCGGACTTGGAGAAACCCTCCGCGACGACACCTCAGGGTCGCCCGCCTCGCAAGACCGTACGGCAGGGGGAGGCGTTTCGCTCTCTATCATCTCCGAACAAAGATCCCCCGAAGATGAGCTCTGCTGAGAAGGGCTGAGATCCGAACTACAAGGTAAAATTTCGGTTATCTTCATCAGAAATAGGGCAGGGATATCCTTTATTTAAAAAAAACTCCCCTTTTTACTTACGGCTCGGTGGAGGGCCGATCCCCTTGGGGGCATAATGCGGCCGAGGCATCTCTCGGCGCAGGACCCTCTGACGAAGATTTCTTCCCCCGCTTTGAGACCATGGTCTCCGGGTCTTCAGAGGCGGTCCTCTTCTTCCCTTGGATGGAGGGATTCTCGATCCCTCCTTTCCCGACAGCCTCCTTCGCGGAGGCGGTAGCTTCCTTGTTCCCCCCTTCACCTTCTTCCGAAGGCGCAACCTCCAGCATCCTGGTTAACACGGGATCCGGCGTGGTCTCAGGGAGGGGGGCCGGACACCTGATTAACTTTGCTTTCGCTATCCACTCCTGTTCAAGGAACATCTCTTTTAAAGGGAAAGTTCGTAATAAATATGGGATAGCGTGTCCGGGTACAGGGCTACTTACTTGAGTATCCGGGCGATGGCAGCTCAGACCTGCGTCCTTGGTCAAGTCCGGACACATCGCCTGTGATCCGAAGAAAAGCTTGTACATCTCCACGGGCGTCATGCCCATAAAATGTTGGAGAGCTCGTGGTCCCTCCGGGTTAAATTCCCACCGGCGGAGGGGGCGACATTTGCAGGGCAGGGTGCGACGAATCAGCATGACCTGCGCCACTACGACCAGAGTGATCTCTCTCTCTAGGAGGTCTTGAATGTGGCCCTGCAACAAGGGCACGTCCTTGGGAGGCCCCCAGTCAAGTCCTTTACTGACCCATGACGCCAGCCACGGTGGAGGACCCGAGCAAAAGGCAGGTGGCGCCAGCCATTTGGTGCCCCTGGGAGCTGTGATATAAAACCACTCTTGTTGCCATAGGTTGATCTCCTCTTGGAAAGAGCCCTTGGGCCATGGAGCATCAGCATTCTTGCTTATAACAGCCCCTCTGCACCCTGCCTGTTGCCCCTTGATCATCTTTGGCTCCACTTTGAAGGTCTTGAGTCACAATCCGAAGTGAGGGGTAATGCGGAGGAAGGCTTCGCATACGACAATGAACGATGAGATGTGGAGGATGGACTCCAGATCCAAGTCATGAAATTCCAACCCATAGTAAAACATGAGCCCCCTCACGAAGGGGTCCGTCGGGAAGCCTAGCCCCCGAAGAAAGTGAGATGTGAACACCACACTCTCACCAGGCTTGGGAGTGGGAATAACCTGCCCTTGGGCAGGCAGCCTATGCGAAATTTCCCCGGTTAGATACCTGGCATCTCTTAGCTTTAGCACGTCTTCTTCCGTAATGGAGGAAGGCATCCACCGGCCTTGTAGGTCAGAGCCGGACATCATCGAAGGTCCGAAGCACCTGAATCTGGAGCTTTGGGTGTTGGAACTCGAGGCGAGGGGCGGATTCGATTGAGATTGAAAGAAAGGAGTGGAGCCTTGGTCTCTTTATAAAGAGGTTGAATATAAAGAGCCTTCCCCGTGACCATTCGGGACTCGCCTTCGATAGAGGAGACGTGCCAACCGGCGCGGTTGGGTTACCCACGCCCGTATTGATGAGAATCCCGAAATAAGGGGACACGATCTCTGCTTTGACAAGACGTGCCAAGGAAACCGCCTCGCTAAACGCGCTGAGGTAGGACAGTAAAAATGATTCGAATAAAGTCTTGGCCGTGGTGTGGTGTCACGCCACAGAATACGTCAGCAGATTGAAGTTGTGTAAATATTATTCTCTCTACGGTGGTATGTGGAACTTATTTTGCAGAGCCGGACACTATCCTTGTGTTCAAAATCTTCTATGAAGTATTCGGAGGAGGAACCCGCCTTGCAATGCCGAAGACAATATGCGTGCCGGACTCGTCGTCATTAAAGCCTGGTTCAGGGGCTACTGAGGGAGCCCTGGATTAGGGGGTGTCCAGATAGCCGAACTATCACCTTTGGCCGGACTCCTGGACTATGAAGATACAAGATTGAAGACTTCGTCCCGTGTCCGGATGGGACTTTCCTTGGCGTGGAAGGCAAGCTTGGCGATACGGATATGTAGATCTCCTACCATTGTAACCGACTCTGTGTAACCCTAACCCTCTTCGGTGCCTATATAAACCGGAGGGTTTTAGTCCGTAGGACGAACAACAATCATACAATAGGCTAGCTTCTAGGGTTTAGCCTCTCTGATCTCGTGGTAGATCTACTCTTGTACTGCCCATATCATCAAATATTAATCAAGCAGGAGTAGGGTTTTACCTCCATCGGGAGGGCCCGAACCTGGGTAAAAACATCGTGTCCCTTGTCTCCTGTTACCATCCGCCTAGACGCACAGTTCGGGACCCCCTACCCGAGATCCGCAGGTTTTGACACCAACAACAACCCAATGTCGAGTCTCTACACTAACCAACAACACATGCATCGGGGGCAACCCCGTACGCCTGTGGACGTCGATGATATCCTGACGTCAATCTGCTATTGCCGACGGCATCCCAGCAACCAATCATCTACACCAACGTGAACAATGGGTGTAGGAAGGAGGCACCTGAGCTCATAAGGGTGGTGTCGATGTCACTCTGATACCCCAACTCCCACAACAATGAAGCTTTGGGGCAATATCATCCCCTCGATCATCCATAAGGCCGATGGCGTCCCGGTGTATCACCTAGCAATGCGCTTTTCATGGTGAAAGAGAGTTGTCAATGATCTACCGACGCCTCACCTACATCATCATATGCAGATCATGGGAGCAGTGCAATGCGCCAGTGCGGCTAGCATGAATCTGTGAAACCCTCCGATCTAGTCGGCTGGCACCGCAGCAGCTAGGCGGTCGCGACGAGTTCGGTAAATTCTACTTTGTTTCTAGGACAAGGCATGTTGTTTCGCCACAAAATGAAGACGAAGTAGGGCTGTCTCAGAGACTGGCATCGTGCCTGTTATACGATCCCAATGAGCTCCCTAGATAATGCAAGTGTGGATGGATATACCCGCACTTAGATCACATCGTTACCCTGAGTAATAACCGGTCCTCTTCTAAACGGCACTCAGAGTCGTCGACTCCCCAGCTGACACTTATCTAGTCTGCCCACCGATTGGTGCGCCAAATAAAGAAATACTTTTTCACCAAACTAACTTCGATTCACTTCGCGCTCAAACTTTATTTGGTAAGGGGGCATTTGTTCGACGTGATTTTGCACCACAAGAGAAGTTAAATGCATTCAATAGTATTAAAAAAAGTCATGGATCCATCGATTTTTAGTATGTGACTACTCTAAATTAATTATTTAGAGTTCTTTTTATATAAATGTTAACAAGTTACTATAACGCCCCGGATCAGATGCGCCAGGTGTCTTCCAGCTATTCGCCGTCGTTGCCATGTCATTTGCTTGCGTGTTGCATTTTGCCATGTCATCATCTACATTTCATCTGCATGTTTTTCAAAACTTGCATTCGTTCGGGTTCCGCCGGTTCTCTCCGTTGTCCGTTCTGAGCCCGACCACACTCGCACGCGCCCGTCGCACCTCTCAGACCTTGTTTCATGAGCGGGAGAAAAACGTTCTCGGAATGGGTCGGTATTTTCTGAGTGGCCTTGGTATATCACCGGTAGACCGCCCGTCAAATTTCGCTCCATTTGGAGGTCGTTTGATGCCCCAACGGTTAACCACGTAGCCTGAAACCCTCTTCTCTACATAGCCCACTAATCCCTCCTCCAACCCACCTAGTACCCCCCTCGCGTCTGGAACCGTCCGATCGAGATCGGAGGCTCCAAAACCCCCCTTTAGCACCCTCTAACCCTAACCCCTACCTATTTAAACCCCTCCTCCTTCCATTTTGGGCAGCCTACCCCTTCCCTAACCTTTCCTTTCTCTCTTTACTTTCTTCCTATTTTCTGTTAAGGAAAATATGAATAAGAGGGAGAGAGAAGAGAGTCCAGCCCACCTGGGCCTCCCCGTAGCCCAGCCAGGCCGGCCCATCTGCTTCATGACCCATTAGCTCATGCTAGCCCACCTAAACTTATAACCCTAGCCTCATCCCGATCGATCCCCTCTCCCCCTCGTCCTCCTCCCAGCGCCGCCACATCTCCTCGCTCGGTCCCCATCTCCCCTCGATCTCCTCCCGCGCCGCCTCTCCTCCTGCTTCTCGTCGCCACCAACCCGCCTCGACCTCGCCGCCGGCAACAGCAGCTACTGCACCCTCTCGCCGACGCCGCACCCGGACCTCCCCCGCGCCTCGCCTTCGACCTCGGCTTCCGCGTTCCATGGCCACGAGCGCCACCCGTAGCAGTTTCAGGCCGTCCCCATCGCCGAGTCCCTCGCCGCCCCGCTTGCTTCTCCCAGTCCTGCCAGCGCCATGGCCTCTGCTTCTCCTGCGTTCCCGTCGAAGCCCGCGCCAAGGCCAGTGCCCAGCCACTGCTTCGTCTCGACCGCGCCCTGCTGACGCTGCTCTTCTAGCGCGTCGTTGTCCCTCTGCTGCCTCGCCGGACCTGCTCCATCCTGCGCCATCTCCCTCCCCTTCGGCCTATGTTGTTGTACCTCCGTAGTTCGCGGTTGCCCTCTGCCTCGAGTCCGAGCTCGAGCCCTGCCCGACGCTACATGGACAACCACCTCGCCTGCCTCCTCCCGTCGGCCCTCTCTGCCTGCTGCCGATCTGCCATCTCCGGCCGCCTGCTGTGCTCCACCTCCTGGCCCAAGCTACATCTGTCGCTGCCTTTTCCCGTCGACGTGAAGACTGCAACTGCAACACCCGTGGACGCCAAGTTCCTCTACGACCCGTGTACAACTACGGGGATTTGCCAAGTACCCTTCGGATGCACCAAGTTCGACTATAGGGACCGCCAAGTTCCTCTACCGACGACTCGAACATCTACGAAAACGTGTACCACTACCGTCGACTCGAACATCTATGAACCGTGTACGACTACCATCACCGTGGATCCGACAAGATCCATGTACAACTACTTCCACTACAACCGTCACGAGAACGTCTACTTCCTCTACTTTGAACCTAACTCGATCCGCCCCGAAAATGCACGCTTCAAAGGTATAACCATTGAGCCAATCACCCGTGTACCGAATGCATGTGTGTTGTATGAGATGTTCGTGTTTTCACGTGTCTGAGTTGTCGCTTGCGCGTTCCTCATTTTCCATGCCGTCGACCCATGGGAACCCGGTATTCGGGATCACCCCACCTTCTTTTGCATGTTCCGTTCGTCCACACTTTCTTTTGCACCGACATCTCGACGAGTTGTCGGATCATCGGAGTGTTGCCATTGCATCATTTCCGTTGCCGTTGCCGTGGCACCCCTTTGGTTCCGCCATGTTGACCAAATGCTTCATAACATGCTCATGTCAACATTTTCATAACTGGCATAAAACTTGCATATGTCATCCGCATCATGATAACAACATTTAAATGCTATAAATTGTTGTTTGCATTAAATTACTAAATGACATGTGGGGATTTACCGGAATTGTTGTTTGTTGTTCCGGCCTCATTTAAACTTGCCTAAATAGTTAGTTTAATTATACTTCACCTCTTGCCATGTTTAACAACAGTTAATATTGTTTGGTAGCTTAAACGAGATTAAACTAAATATGTCAATGTGGTGTTTTGTCAATATGCAACTCGTTGCATATTGAGCTCCACTTAACTTGTAGTATTGTTTGTTGCACTTTGCCATGCCATGCCTCATTAAACCGGACATGCATCATACTTGATTGTGCATCATGCCATGTTTATGTGATGGTTGTTTACCATGTTGTTTGCTTCTTTCCGGGTTGCTTCTCTCGATAGCTTCAGTTTCGTTCCGGAGTTGTGAGGATTCGTTCGACTATGTTGGTTCGTCTACTTCATGGTTTCGTTCTTCTTCCTTGCGGGATTTCAGGCAAGATGACTGTCACCCTGTATCTCACTACTATCATTGCTATGCTAGTTGCTTCGTTCTATCGCTATGCTGCGCTACCTATCACTTGTTCTTCAAGCCTCCCAATTTGCCATGTCAGCCTCTAACCTTTTTCACCCTTCCATTGCTTGGCTATGTTACCGCTGTGCTCAGCCCCTCTTATAGCGTTGTTAGTTGCGGGTGAAGTTGAAGATTGCTCCATGATGGATAGGATTATGTTGGGATATCACAATATCTCTTATTTAATTAATGCATCTATATACTTGGTAAAGGGTGGAAGGCTCGGCCTTATGCCTGGTGTTTTGTTCCACTCTTGCCGCCCTAGTTTCCGTCATACCGGTGTTATGTTCCTTGATTTTGCGTTCCTTACGCGGTTGGGTGATTTATGGGACCCCCTTGACAGTTCGCTTTGAATAAAACTCCTCCAGCAAGGCCCAACCTTGGTTTTACCATTTGCCTACCTAAGCCTTTTTCCCTTGGGTTT
>NC_041381.1:183595666-183632210 GCF_002162155.2 Triticum dicoccoides
AGTGCTCCTTCGGGTGCTGGTCCAACCTAGGCGATGTCCGACGCCCCCTGGGCAACCAGGGTCTATGCCAAACCGACGTCTTGCTCATCCGGTGTGCCCTGAAAACGAGATATGTGCAGCTCCTATCGGGATTTGTCGGCACATCGGGCGGCTTTGCTGGTCTTGTTTTACCATTGTCGAAATGTCTTGTAAACCGGGATTCCGAGACTGATCGGGTCTTCCTGGGAGAAGGAATATCCTTCGTTGATCGTGAGAGCTTGTGATGGGCTAAGTTGGGACACCCCTGCAGGGTATAAACTTTCGAGAGCCGTTCCCGCGGTTATGTGGCAGATGGGAATTTGTTAATGTCCGGTTGTAGATAACTTGACACCAGATTCGAATTAAAACGCATCAACCGCGTGTGTAGCCGTGATGGTCTCTTTTCGGCGGAGTCCGGGAAGTGGACACGGTTTTGGGTTATGTTTGACGTAAGTAGGAGTTCAGGATCACTTCTTGATCATTGCTAGCTTCACGACCGTTCCGTTGCTTCTCTTCTCGCTCTTATTTGCGTATGTTAGCCACCATATATGCTTAGTCGTTGCCGCAACCTCCCCACTTATCCTTTCCTTTACCCATTAAGCTTTGCTAGTCTTGATACCCATGGCAATGGGATTGCTGAGTCCTTGTGGCTCACAGATTACTACAACAATAGTTGCAGGTACAGGTTATGCGATGATCATGACGCGAGAGCGATGCTTGCTTGTTTTGGAGTTCTTCTTCTGCTTCTAATTCGATCAGGGGATAGGTTCCAGGTCGGCAGCCTGGGCTAGTAGGGTGGATATTGTTTGAGTTTCTGTTTGTGTACCATCCGTAGTTGGATGTTGATCTCTTGTATGATGTTGATGTATTCGTGTGGCATTGTATGCCTCTTGTATGTATCCCCAACTATTATGTAATGGTACGATGTAATGATATCCACCTTGCAAAAGTGTCTCCAATATGCGCTTCTATCCTTAGTGGGACCTTCGAGTTCCTTTAGGATAAGGTTGCATCTTGGGCGTGACAGTTACGTGGATGCAAGTTTGATCAAGGGAGGGGTGCGCCCATTTTTCTGATTTTGTACGTACATACATTATTTGATGGTTTGTAACTTCACTCAGACGTAACACAACCGCCCTACCTGCCAGCCCTGTTCATACGCCATGGGCGCCAACCGTGGGCGCCAAAACACCCTCTCCTCGCCCGAAATTGCTCTGGGCAAATATTGGCGAGATGCGAGATTAGCATCCTATCCCCAACTGACGAGATGTCCAAATTTTAAACAGGGGCTAAGTTCGTAACTTTCCCATATTTCAGATAGGCGCGTCCCAAAAATATGGTTCCCCGTACATCTCCCTCCATTTTCCCATTCATTGCTAGAACACCATCCCCACACCAGCCTCCTCCGTCTGCCAACCCATCCATCACCGTCGTCCTCCACCCCATCCATCGCCACCGTCCTCCCCCATGCTAGAGCTCCTACCAAAACTGCATCGTCCACTGCTAGAGATGGACGTTTCTCATCCATGGCGACGGACCAGGGCCTTGCACCATGTCCTCTCGCTTCATCAGCACCGTCGTCCTCTTTGCCGGGGCTGCTCACACGACCTTCTCGTCCACTGCAACGGGACTTATCCCCCGATGCACCCGTCTACCATCGCAGATCTGCTTCAACGCCACCGACAACCATCGCACCCCCGATGCCTACACGGCGCCGCAAGAGAGGCGGTACTTCATATCTCCTCAACTTTTTGATCTTAACCAGAAAATAGATCGTAACTTGGTTACTGTACTTTCTTTCCAACTCTTAGAATTTAGTTCTTAGTTCGAAGCAAACAATGGATGCTAAAATAGCATTTCTGCGGTTTGTAGCTTTAAATCTGCCATGGCACAGCCATATTTGGGTTTAATTGATCATGCTTAGGGTTTAATTGATCATGTTGGTTCTGTGGTGGTTTCTTTAATAGAAATCAGAGGGGAAACCCTCTTTTTCTCAAAAAAATTGCTTAGGGTTTCCCCCTTTTATGATCACTATACGATCAGCATACGTTCTTCGTGTCATAATAGCACTCCTCCACCCATCAAGCTAAACAAGCTTAGTTTTTTTGAACACATAAACAAGCTTAGTTGTTCAAATATGAATATGATATTATTAAAACAGAGTCGTTTAATTGGTTAGCTAAATGTTCCTAATTTAGTTTCGAAAATGCATGTTCACCGCTCGAGTGTGTATCTCTACAGGGTGCCCACGGTGGGCCGCGGCCCACCCTGGGATTTTGGGTCGGCCCAGGCCTCGATTCCCCTCTGTTCTGCTATGCTTCCGATCTCTACTCGCCCCCAGGCGCCTGCCTCGCTGGCGAGTTGCCGTCCCCGGGCGGCATGACTCTAGGAGGAGACGCCGGACTAACTGGAGGTCAGGAGCCGCTCACCCAACAGCGTCACCGCTGCCCGGGTGCGCCTTTGTGCCTACCTTCCCAGTCCGCTCAGGGCTCAGGCGTGCAGCAGCCACTAAGCCAACCCGATTTATCCTGAGATACGTCCTCAACACTCACAGCCACTCCTCATTACCCATTTTGTAATTGATTCATTACTCATTAGGCAGGACTATCATTAGGGTTTGTTGTGTACTGAGTGCTACCTACACTTAATGGTTTAGATGTATTTCAGTAATCTTTAGTACCTGTAAAGTTCACAGGGTTTCAAAATTCCGGCCCTAGGAATAGACACTAGTCATTTTGGATTGTTGGTCATAGTGACATTAACCTAGATTACTACTGCAGGCCAGGTTTGTTGACAATTTTACTTGTATTTCTTACTCATTCGATATGATATCCAATTATTCGTGTCGATTAATTGCAAACAGTAAGTGCTAGACCAACTTCTTGATTCAGATTTTGGACGGTATCTTACTGTTGTTACAATTCTGCATACTTGTCCTAATAAGCTCACAGGTAATGATTGATTCACTACATCTATGCTTGCCTTGTCACACTGCCGTCAATATTCTTTTAGGGTGGACCACCCTGTTTCAAAATACTGGAACCGCAAGCATGAGCGAATAGTATTTCTCTATGTGAACTCTTCCATCATGTGTGGGCAACAAACACTGCATTGTATAGAAAGAAAGTGTCATTTCCACCTTTTACATAGACTACAATCTTTTACATGGAATACAATCTGCCTACTTGCTTTGTGTCGCACTACCAGCACTCCACCTTTGAAGCTAAACATTATGCCACTCATAATTCCTTAGTTTATTTGTTCAAATACGAATTTGATATGATTCTAATAATCCTACTTCAGTTTTGAAATGTGTGTGCCTATTATAGAGACATAAGAGGTTTGTATTTCTGTGTGTGGTCTGGTCAGCACGGTTGGGGGTGAACTTTTGCATATGCATGGGTTTATAGGAAGACACTCTTCTAGTTCAATCCGCAATGCATTCCATAGATAATCTGACTACTTTTTATGTTTTCATGAATCTCAGATACTGAACAGCATCATAATGATTATGAGCTTGCGCGCATGAAAAGAATAAAGCAGAACAATTCCATGGTTGTCAAACTTGGCATTAAGGGACTGAAATCATGTCTGGATGCAATGCAATGCAAACGCTCATCACCTATAGATTCATGCTCCGAATATGATCCTAACAGTGATTCTGAGCTAGAGGGAGACCTAAGTCAATGTAGCTCCCTAGTGGGGAGTCAGAGGCAAATGCCCTACCTTATTCACCCATCAAGGTGCTTGCTCTAACTTTCCAAGGTTATATTGGTCGCACATATCTTGCAACTGATGCTTTGCATTGCTTATACTTTGTTGCACTGCCATTAGCTTAGTTTACACATCGTGTATGTGAATACGCCCTGCCTATCCATTTTTAGTACATATTCCACCTGTCATCATATCATATTTATCCATTCAAATGTTGTTCTTGTGTATCAGACGTTCAAAAGGAAGAGGGTGATTGCTGATCATGGAGGAGCACGAGCAAAGTATTTGGAAAAGGTAGTGACACCTGATAAATCAAATAGCCCATTAGGTGTAGTTGCAATATCACCTAACCCACAAAACACGGCTCCAACTCTAGCAGACTCTAGCCCTACTACACTGGTCATCTCTGATGCCCCAACTCAGCACACCCCAACTACAATAAACAATATGATGATGCCAGTTGACATACCACCAGCTCTACGATGCAAAAACCCCATTCCAGCAAAGAGTACACCAAATCCAGTTGTCAAATCTCTTTTTGAACGAGATAGAGCCCCAATTGCAGCAAATAGGACCCCTGTTCCATTTTTTCCCAGTTTAGAAGATGAAGCTTATATTGTTGTCAAGAACTTTGTGCGCATCTTTCCTTCATGGAAAGATTATACCGCGCACATAGAACAATTTCCAGTCTTCCTCTGCAACTTACGTGTAAGTAATGTACTAACGTTATTCATGGTAATTACTGCATATGTTTCTACTGACAGAAGACACAAGATTTCATTCTTTTAAATAGGCGAGGACCAAACTGGATTGTCAAGACGAGCAAGGGTTGGTTGCGCTTTTCAAGCACTTGTTGATGAAGTATCATTCCTACCCGAGGCAAGCGCACTTCGATTGCAAGCCTCTAAACGAAATTTCTGTAAAGTCTCTGGTGCTACAGTTATCAGACAGTGACTGGAATAATCTCGTTACACAATGGTCTCGTCTACAGCGTAAGGTACTATCTATGATATCACATCACAATTTGAACTACATTTCTACATGTGCCTTAATGTCTCACTTGTACGAAAACTATTTGCAGAAGAACATTCATTCTCAAGGGACCACAAAATCTCGCAACTATACTGCACACTTCATTGCTCTTGTGAGTACCTCTTGCCCTGTATGACCATACTTACTTTCATAGCTAGTTGATTATGTAGCATCACTGCACATGTTAGCCTCGTTATCGTCCATTTGGTGGACATTATAAGATCCGTATGGACTCTTGCATAAATTTAGAATCAACCCAATGCTTTTGAAGAGGTTTAGCTCTACAGTCCTCTTGTAAGGACTGAACGTCGTCTATCACTGTACTTGCATTAACATCTACTCCCTCCATCCCATAATATAAGAACGTTTTGTATAGTACACCAGTGTTCAAAACACTCTTATATTATGGGAAGAGGGATTGGTTCATTGTGTAGCATTCTGCATCTTATCTCCCTCGCCCACCATTTACTAAAGAATACCATATCTATATTTAATCTTACCAAAAAGTTGAATACACAGACAATGCCAGTGCAGAAGTGTAGCCCATTGCTCTTGTTAGTACATTTTGTCCTCTAACGCTTGTACTTCCAGGGATTGGTAGTTGATTATGTAGCATCAATCTGCATCTTATCTTCATTATCCTCTATCCCTTCCAGTATTATCATATCTATAATTACTCTCTAAAAATGTAGAGTACAGGCAATGCTTATAAAGAAGATTTTGTGCTGAAATTCTTGAGTTATCCTTCCCTTGATATGGAGAAGGGCATTATAAAGTCGGTGTTAACTGTTAATGTAAGTCAGTCCTTCTAAAGCCTTTATCCTCAATTGTTGTTTAATTTGCTCATACTCCCTATCGTTAATTATTGTTTAGTTTGTTGTTTCTATCAAAATGCATGTTCGCAACAACCGTAAGTTCCAAGTTTTACTTGTAAAACCAAATTCCTTATTCATACCATGCACATTACTCAATACTTCCTATATGTATGCTTGTTTTTGTGGATCTATAATCCAGTGTGTGGTGAAGTAGCCCACATATGCACCTTGTCATCTCTTGTTTTATCTTACTGATGTGGCTGATGATATGAACAACATGCCATGCACATTAACCAAAATAGATACAACGATTGTCTTTGCCCTTCATCTATGCTTGTTATGTTGACATGGTAATCCAGTAGTGTGGTGAACCTTCCCGCATTATGAACAATGCCAAATTATGCTATTGATATTTTGAACTTACTCTTTATTTTCTAATTTGACATTGGATGGAATTGGCAGCACAATTATCATCTTTGTTTATACCACATGCAAAACCTGTCATCTCTCTGCTTGTTTCAGGGTGACATGCCTGATGGCATGCACAAGTCCGCTGAAGGCTATGAGATAAACCCAACATATATTGCAGCAAAGAAGGCAAAACATCTTGAAGATAGCGAGACAACCACAAAGTCTTGTCTTGATGCAGTGTTCAAGTTACTTGAGACTAGCAGTCAGACAAGCTCATAGAATTTGCTGTCTGAATCAGTTCGACTTCTTCAGTCCCAAGTTCTAGCAGAAAGGCATCCTGCAACTCAACTTTGACTTGAAGTCCTATCTCTAAGAAAGATCGCAGAGAACACCAACGAGAACCTCATTGCTAAACAGCTACACCTTGAAGGTATGACCGACATGTTAGGCCGGTCTCAAGCCTTGCTCAGCAGCTTGCGCAGCAGTTCCTGTGCAAAGGCTAACCTTTCTTGAACTGTCTTGGAAGTGGTCTTGGTTCAGTATTATTTTGTTATGCTACAATGGTGCCCATTTTTTGTAATCTGCTTCTTCGTTGCGCTTTATGATCACTGGTAGCAAACTTCGATGCCCAGTGGACGTAATATACCATAAATCCTTTATTGTATAGTGTAGGTTTATTCGAAGTTACTATGTCGTAATTTCTTTATTGTATAGAGTAGGTTTGTTCTTAATTCCTACTAGTTACTGCCATCATTTGCTATCTGGAAAAAACCTGATGTAGTCGACCGGGCCGAAACATTCGCCTCTAACAGGCTTGCTTTTTAGCGGGTCACAATTGGGCCGGCCTGCAAATTTCTTGGGCCTGAAAGGCCATTGGGGCCTTCACACCTTACGCCAGGCCCACAACTTACACGGGCCTATATTTGGTCCATAGTTTAGTTCAGCCTTTAGTGGACCCAACGCTTAGTTGGGCCCATGTAGCTTTGGGCCATTAACAGGCTGAATATTCTGCTGGCCTGATACGGCCTAGAAGAAACCATGGGCCTTTAGCAGGCTGAAATGCATGTTGGGCCTCAATTTTCACTAGTCATTGACGGGCCTTCAGCAGGCTGAAATGTAGACCGAGCCTTTTTTGGCCCAGTTATATGACGGACCATTACCAGGCCGAAACATATCTCGGGCCTTAGTTGGCCCACTAATATCATGGGCCTTTAAGATACCGAAAGCTTAGTACATGCATCAACAGGCTGAATTATATGATAGGCCTTTAACAGGCCGAAAGTCACATTGGGCTGAACTGTTGCCACCTTTATCACGGGCCGTTAGAGGGCCGTATGTCGCGTTGCACCATATATGGCCCATGGGCAGCATGGGCCATTCCCAGGCCGAAAGACACACCGGGCTGAAATGGGCCCATGTCTACATCGGGCCTCTAACAGGCCGAAATGCCACTGGACCGTAATTGGGCCCAAATATTCGGTGAACAATTAACGGGCTAGATCTGGCTTCGGGTCGTAAATGGGCCATGTTAAAATAGGTCGTTATTGGGCTGGCCCACTAGTACCCGAGTAAATACTATGGGCCTTTGACTGGGTCGGCCTTTTTAACCTATACGGGCCTCTGTTGGGCCCTACCATGTGTCGACGAATCATAGGCGCCTTCGTTCAAATGAGTGGATGACATCTGTCCCAACGGTGAGCCGACACATGGTTCCTCTGGCCATTGAGAATTTTACGCGTGGAAAATCCCCATTGGTCCAGGTTGTTAACGGGTTATCAAATCCAAACCGGAACCCGATAGCTTAACAGCGACCCGTTATGGTGGATGCCACGTGTCGATCACCCTTGGCGAAAGCACTTCTATGACGTGTGATTTATTGTCATGGAAGTGGACACTTCTGTGATGATAATTTTGGTAATGTCATGGAACACTTCTACGACAGCACAGGTATGACTATCTTGATTCTGTCATAAAATCATCATGGATGTACATGCATGACAGAAAACGTGACCTACTATGACAAACACGTATCATCACGGAAGTGTATTTTTTTGTAGTGCTTGCAGCAGGGGCAGCAACTGCATCCAGAGGCAGGGCTCCTCCCATGCCACCAGCGGAGGTGTGGACCGTCGCCTCAGGAGCAAGCGGAGGTGCCTGCTCTCCAGCGGCCGCCTCAGGAGCGTTCGGTGATGCTTGCTCTCCCACGGCCACCTCAGGAACGCGCGCCGCAGGATCGACGAGCATGGGAGCCACCAAGATGGGGCTCTCACGAGCCCCCCCCCTTGACCCTCGGGGGGCAACCCCCACTCGTCGAAGCACGACATCTTCTCGATGAAGGCCTTCCCGTTCGAGTAGTTGTACAAAGGGCACCCCTCGTTGGGGAGCTCAACTGGCGCGGGGTCACCTGTCAGGAGCTGGAGCACTGTGTGCAACATCTTGGAGGGGAGCAAAGGCACCTGGAGCCTCATGGGGTCATTGGGGGCCCCTGAAGGCCCACATCGGGCGAGAATGGCACTGGAGCAGAGCAATGCGCCGCCGGACGAACTCCCTCACCATCATCGCGGTCATCACCCCTGCCTCCTTCAGCCTGGCCAGTCTAGACAAGATACATGCAAGCCACTGGTTAACAAGCTCCACATGTCCCCAGCCAGAACTCAGCTCCGCCGATGCTGATGGGAGGAGAAGTAGGGGACTGGGCACGGTAGCATCTACACACACCCACTACTTTTGGAACCCCCTGCATCTGGGTGGAGCGTGAAGTCGATGTCGGAGCCAGCTGTCGCCGCCACCGCCTGGAGCGGCACGCACCCCGAGCGTTACCTGCCATCCACCAGGTGGAGCAAGAAGAAATGGCGGAGTAAGGCCACGGACAAGGCGATGCCCATGAAGGCCTCACACAGGAAGGCGAAAGCAGAGAGGAGGACAATGGACCTGGGGTTCATATGCAGCACATGGATCTGGTAGTGCAAGAGCACGACGTTGAAGAAATCTGAAAAAGGGGGGACCAGGCCAGCGAAGAGAGCACAAAGATGAATGGGGATCTCGGTGGCCTCCATGCCAGCCAAGAACCGGGAGGCAGGCCAGACCGTCGTCACCTTACACTCGTTGGAATTGGTGGCAAGGGCTTGCCGGACCTTGTCGAGGCCCTCCCGGTTGATCACTGTGGACCGGACCAGCGCTGGTTCCGGCCCAGGCGAGGGCTCCGGTGGTCACGCGGGCCTTCCCTTTCTTCGCCCTGGGAGCCATGGCGGCGAAATGGATTGGAGCTGGTGTGGAACTTGGTGAGGAAGGTGCAAGCCCACAGGAAGGAAAGGGAGCAGAAGGCGAGCACTGCGAGCGATGATGGCTGGGCCGCGTGTGCCAGGCAGTTGTCAAGTCGGGCAGGCAGCATGGGGAATTGGAGACGCCTACGTCCCATCAAGTGCCATGTGTCGACCCGATCCATAGGCGATTTGGGCCCGCAGCGCTTCGCCCTTGCCCTTTGGCTTCGCCCCGAAGCCAAGTTCGAGTGCGCCTTGGGCCCGAGGGCTATTGTCGGTGTTCTAGGAACCAGGGTACCCGGACTTGCATGCCTGTGGCCCACGGCATGGCTCCCTTGATGACCTAGTATGACCCATCTACAATATCAACAAGACAAGACCCTCGCGAGGGGCCAAGCCTCACGAGGCGGGCGACATCAAGACCTCCGGAGGGGGCGGCCTCCCCAGGCTGGCTCTCGAGGAGCAGAGATTCCTATGCAGGTGCTCAACCTCATGAGGTTGCAATGACGCAAACTATGACGACCAAGGCCAGGCGGGCGCCAGTGGGCACAAAGGAGCATGTTTCCCCTTTGGTGCTAAGGAGGCAAGCGCAGGTGCGGGGTCCCGAGGAATCAGCCAAAGGTTTCCATTCCCGTGAATGAGACCAAGACTGCTAGGACGGCAGGACGGATGTCATCACCGAGCCTACCGCAGCGTCACGACCAGAGGCTTTGCAGGCGAAGACCACCTTTCGTCAGGATAAGATGTACTACTTGTCCCCCTTCAAAATTGGCCACTGTGGGATCCCTTCCCACCTTCATTTTGGGGGAAGAGGACCGAGGCCACTATAAATATAGGTTAGCCACCACCATAGCAAGGGGTCAAATCCCTTCGGCTCACACCCACATCGGAGCAGACCTCGCGAGGTTGTTCTTCCCTTGTATTACTTCATCCTTAGCCCCCCGTGAGGCAAATCCACCACAAAGTAGGAGTAGGGTCTTACACCGCAAGGTGGCCCGAACCTGGGTAAACTGCCGTGTCCATCTTCTTCCTTATTCATCAAGCTAGGCCATGGGGGCGACGAACTGGTTGGCTGAGGGGGTTGAGTTCTTTGCACACGCCCTAGAGTTCAAACCTTTCTTGGGTCTGCGGAGCCCTGAATCCAACAAAAACTATGGCCCCGGGTCTACTTTTATCATATATTAAAATCCAAAAATACTGTCGTGGTTTTGTCACGGCACATGTCCTAGCGTGAGGACTTAGTCGTGAGGCCAACGCATCTAAGTGGTAGCTTGAACGGGGTTGAGCGGGACGAGAGAAGCAAGATTTTACCCAGGTTCGTGTTGGGGAATGTAGTAATTTCAAAAAAATTCCTACGCACACGCAAGATCATGGTGATGCATAGCAATGAGATGGGAGAGTGTTGTCCACGTACCCTCGTAGACCGTAAGCGGAAGCGTTATGACAACGCGGTTGATGTAGTTGTACGTCTTCACGATCCGACCGATCCAAGCACCGAATGTACGACACCTCCAAGTTCAGCACACGTTCAGCTCGATGACGATCCCCGGACTCCGATCCAGTAGGGTTTCGGGGATGAGTTCCGTCAGCACGACGGCGTGGCGACGATGATGATGTTCTACCGACGCAGGGCTTCGCCTAAGCACCGCAACGATATGACCGAGATGGAATATGGTGGAGGGGGGCACCGCACACGGCTAAGGAACGATCACGAAGATCAACTTGTGTCTAGAGGTGCCCCCCTACCCCAGTATATAAAGGAGCCAAGGGGGAGGGGCGGCCAGCCAAGGAGGGCGCGCCAAGGGGGAGTCCTACTCCCACCGGGAGTATGACTCCTTTCTTTCCTAGTTGGATAAGGAGAAGGGTGAAGGAGGAGGAAGAGGGGAAGGAAAGGGGGGGGGGGCGCCCCCCTCTCCTTGTCCTATTCGGACTAGGGAGGGGAGGGGCGCAGCCCACCTCTTGCCTCCTCTCCTCTTCTCCCTTAGGGCCCATGAAGGCCCAATAACCCCCGGGAGGGTTCCGGTAACCCCCCGGTGCTCCGCTAAAATCCCGATTTCACCCGGAAACATTCCGATATCCAAATATAGGCTTCCAATATATCAATCTTTATGTCTCGACCATTTCGAGACTCCTCGTCATGTCCGTGATCACATCCGGGACTCCGAACAACCTTCGGTACATCAAAACTTATAAACTCATAACTGTCATCGTAACGTTAAGCGTGCGGACCCTACGGGTTCGAGAACTATGTAGACATGACCTAGAATTATTCTCGGTCAATAACCAATAGCGGAACCTGGATGCTCATATTGGCTCCTACATATTCTACGAAGATCTTTATCGGTCAAATCGCATAACATCATACGTTGTTCCCTTTGTCATCGGTATGTTACTTGCCCGAGATTCGATCGTCGGTATCCAATACCTAGTTCAATCTCGTTACCGGCAAGTCTCTTTACTCGTTACGTAATGCATCATTCCGTAACTAACTCATTAGCTACATTGCTTGCAAGGCTTATAGTGATGTGCATTACCGAGAGGGCCTAGAGATACCTCTCCGACAATCGAAGTGACAAATCCTAATCTCGAAATACGCCAACCCAACATGTACCTTCGGAGACACCTATAGAGCTCCTTTATAATCACCCAGTTATGTTGTGACGTTTGGTAGCACACAAAGTGTTCCTCCGGTAAATGGGAGTTGCATAATCTCATAGTTACAGGAACATGTATAAGTCATGAAGAAAGCAATAGCAACATACTAAACGATCAAGTACTAGGCTAACGGAATGGGTCATGTCAATCACATCATTCTCCTAATGATGTGATCCCATTAATCAAATGACAACACATGTCTATGGTTAGGAAACATAACCATCTTTGATTAATGAGCTAGTCTAGTAGAGGCATACTAGTGACAATATGTTTGTCTATGTATTCACACATGTATCATGTTTCCGGTTAATACAATTCTAGCATGAATAATAAACATTTATCATGAAATAAGGAAATAAATAATAACTTTATTATTGCCTCTAGGGCATATTTCCTTCAGTCTCCCACTTGCACTAGAGTCAATAATCTAGTTTACATTACCATGTGATTTTACACCAATATTCATATCTGTATATGATTAATACCCATAGTTCACAGCGTCATGTGATCAACACCCAAATGGTTTACTAGAGTCAATAATCTAGTTCACATTGCTATGTGATTAACACCCAAAGAGTACTAAGGTATGATCATGTTTTGCTTGTGAGAGAAGTTTAGTCAACGGGTCTGTCACATTCAGAGCCGTATGCATTTTGCAAATATTCTATGTCTACAATGCTCTGCATGGAGCTACTCTAGCTAATTGCTCCCACTTTCAATATGTATCCAGATTAAGACTCAAAGTCATCTGGACCAGTGCCAAAAATTACATCGACGTAACCCTTTACGACAAACCTTTTTTTTACCTCCATAATCGAGAAATATATCCTTATTCCACTAAGGATAATTTTGACCAATGTCCAGTGATCTACTCTTAGATCAAAATTGTATTCCTTTGCAAAACTCAGAGCAAGGTATACAATATGTCTGGTGCACAGCATAACATACTTTATAGAACCTATGACTGAGGCATAGGGAATGACTTTTCATTCTCTTTCTATCTTCTGCCATGGTCGGGTCTTGAGTCTTACTCAACTTCACATCTTGCAACACAGGCAAGAACTCCTTCTTTGACTGTTCCATTTTGAACTATTTCAAAAATTTATCAAGGTATGTACTCATTGAAAAATCTTATCAAGTGTCTTGATATATCTATATAGATCTTGATGCTCAATGTGTAAGCAGCTTCACCGAGGTCTTTCTTTGAAAAACTCTTATTCAAGTATCCTTTCATGCTATCCAGAATTTCTATATCATTTCCAATCAACAATATGTCATCCACATATAATATCAGAAATGCTACAGAGCTCCCACTCACTTTCTTGTAAATACATGCCTTTCCAAAAGTCTGTATAAAACCATATGCTTTGATCAACTCATCAAAGCGTATATTCCAACTCCGAGATGCTTGCACCAGTCCATTGATGAATCGCTGGAGCTTGCACATTTTGTTAGCACCTTTCGGATCGACAAAACCTTCTTGTTGTATCATATACAACTCTTCTTTAAGAAAACCATTAAGGAATGCAGTTTTGACATCCATTTGCCAGATTTCATAAAATGTGGCAATTGCTAACATGATTCAGACAGACTTAAGCATCGATACGAGTGAGAAAATCTAATCGTATTCAACATCTTGAACTTGTCGAAAACCTTTCGCAACAAGTCGAGCTTAGTAGATAGTAACACTACTATCAGTGTTCGTCTTCCTCTTGAAGATCCATTTATTTAATATGGCTTGCCGATCATCGAGCAAGTCAATCAAAGTCCATACTTTGTTCTCATACATGGATCATATCTCAGATTTTATGGCCTCAAGCCATTTTGCGGAATCTGGGCTCATCATCGCTTCCTCATAGTTCGTAGGTTCATCATGGTCAAGTAACATGACTTCCAAAATAGGATTACCGTACCACTTCGGTGTGGATCTTATTATGGTAGACCTACGAGGTTTTTGTAGTAACTTGATCTGAAGTTTCATGATCATCATCATTAGCTTCCTCACTAATTGGTGTAGGAATCACTGGAACTGGTTTTTGTGATGAACTACTTTCCAATTCGGGAGAAGGTACAAATTACCTTATCAAGCTCTTACTTTCCTCCCACTCACTTCTTTTGAGAGAAACTCCTTCTCTAGAAAGGATCCATTCTTAGCAACGAATATTTTGCCTTTGGATCTGTGATAGAAGGAGTACCCAACAGTTTCCTTTGGGTATTCTATGAAGACGCACTTCTCCGATTTGGGTTCGAGCTTATCAGGTTGAAAACCTTTTTCATATAAGGATCGCAACTCCAAACTTTAAGAAACGATAGCTTAGGTTTACTGTTAAACCATAGTTCATACGGTGTCGTCTCAACGGATTTAGATGGTGCCCTATTAAACGTGAATGCAGCTGTTTCTAATGCATAACCCCAAAACGATAGTGGTAAACCGATAAGAGACATCATAGATCGCACCATATCTAGTAAAGTATGATTACGACGTTCGGACACACCATTACATTGTGGTGTTCCAGGTGGCGTGAGTTTGTGAAACTATTCCACATTGTTTTAATTGAAGACCAAACTCGTAACTCAAATATATGTCTTCCACGATCAGATCGTAGAAACTTTATTTTCTTGTTACGATGATTCTCCACTTCACTCTGAAATTCTTTGAACTTCTCAAATGTTTCAGACTTATGTTTCATCAAGTAGATATACCCATATCTGCTCAAATCATCTGTGAAGGTCAGAAAATAACGATACACGCCGCGAGCCTTAACACTCATCAGATCGCATACATCGATATGTATTATTTCCAATAAGTCAGTAGCTTGTTCCATTGTTCTGGAGAACGGAGTTTTAGTCATCTTGCCCAAAAGGCACGGTTCGCAAGCATCAAATGATTCATAAACAAGTGATTCCAAAAATCCATCTTTTATAGAGTTTCTTCATGCGCTTTACACCAATATGACCCAAACGGCAGTGCCACAAATAAGTTGCACTATCATTATTAACTTTGCATCTTTTGGCATCAATATTATGAATATGTGTATCACTACGATCGAGATCCAACAAACTATTTTCATTGGGTGTATGACCATTGAAGGTTTTATTCATATAAACAGAACAACAATTATTCTCTGACTTAAAATGAATAAAAGTATTGCAATAAACAAGATCAAATCATATTCATGCTCAACGCAAACGCCAAATAACATTTATTTAGGTTTAACACTAATCCCTAAAGTATAGGGAGAGTGTGATGATGATCAATCTTGGAACTACTTCCAACACACATCGTCACTTCACCCTCAACTAGACTCTGTTTATTCTGTAACTCCTGTTTCGAGTTACTAATTTTAGCAACTGAACAAGTATCAAATACTCAGGGGCTACTATAAACACTAGTAAAGTACACATCAATAACATGTATATCAAATATACGCTTGTTCACTTTGCCATCCTACTTATCCACCAAATATTTAGGGCATTTCCGCTTCTAGTGACCATTTCCTTTGCAGTAGAAGCACTCAGTTTCAGGCTTTGGTTCAGCTTTGGGCTTCTTCGTGGGAGTGACAACTTGCTTGTCATTCTACTTGAAGTTCCCCTTTCTTTCCCTTTGCCCTTTTCTTGAAACTAGTGATCTTGTCAACCATCAACACTTGATGCTCTTTCTTGATTTCTATCTTTGTCGATTTCAACATCACAAATAGCTCGGGAATCGTTTTTGTCATCCCTTGCATACTATAGTTCATCACAAAGTTCTACTAACTTGGTGATGGTGACTAGAGAACTCTGTCAATCACTATCTTATCTGGAAGATTAACTCCCACTTGATTCAAGCGATTGTAGTACCCAGACAATCTGAGCACATGCTCACTAGTTGAGCGATTCTCCTCCATCTTTTAGCCATAGAACTTGTTGGAGACTTCATATCTCTCAACTCGGGTATTTGCTTGAAATATTAACTTCAACTCCTGGAATATCTCATATGGTCCATGACGTTCAAAACGTTTTTGAAGTCCCGATTCTAAGCCGTTAAGCATGGTGCACTAAACTATCAAGTAGTCATCATATTGAGCTAGCCAAACGTTCATAACGTCTGCATCTGCTCCTGCAATAGGTCTGTCACCTAGCGGTGCATCAAGGACATAATTCTTTTGTGCAGCAATGAGGATAAACCTCAGATCACGGATCCAATCCGCATCATTGCTACTAACATTTTTCAACACAATTTTCTCTAGGAACATATCAAAATAAACATATGAAAGCAACAACGCGAGCTATTGGTCTACAACATAATTTGCAAAATACTACCAGGACTAAGTTTATGATAAATTTAAGTTTAATTAATCATATTACTTAAGAACTCCCACTTAGATAGATATCTCTCTAGTCATCTAAGTGATCACGTGATCCAAATCA
Organism: Triticum dicoccoides; assembly: GCF_002162155.2. NCBI lineage: Eukaryota > Viridiplantae > Streptophyta > Magnoliopsida > Poales > Poaceae > Triticum > Triticum dicoccoides. The sequence goes on from NC_041381.1 coordinate 183,611,982, forward strand.
ACTAAACCATGTCCGATCATCACGTGAGATGGAGTGGTTTCAATGGTGAACATCACTATGTTGATCATATCTACTATATGATTCACGTTCGACCTTTCGGTCTCCGTGTTCCGAGGCCATATCTGTTATATGCTAGGCTCGTCAAGTTTAACCTGAATATTCCGCGTGTGCGACTATTTTGCACCCGTTGTATTTGAACGTAGAGCCTATCACACCCGATCATCACGTGGTGTCTCAGCACGAAGAACTTTCGCAATGGTGCATACTCAGGGAGAACACTTCTTGATAATTTTTAGTGAGAGATCATCTTAAAATGCTACCGTCAATCAAAGCAAGATAAGATGCATAAAGGATAAACATCACATGCAATCAATATAAGTGATATGATATGGCCATCATCATCTTGTGCTTGTGATATCCATCTCCGAAGCACCATCGTGATTACTATCGTCACCGGCGCGACACCTTGATCTCCATCATAGCATCGTTGTCGTTACGCCATCTAGTGCTTCTACGACTATCGCTACCGCTTAGTGATAAAGTAAAGCAATTACAGGGCATTTGCATTTCATACAATAAAGCGACAACCATATGGCTCCTGCCAGTTGCCGATAACTTCGGTTACAAAAACATGATCATCTCATACAATAAAATATAGCATCACGTCTTGACCATATCACATCACAACATGCCCTGCAAAAACAAGTTAGACGTCCTCTACTTTGTTGTTGCAAATTTTACATGGCTGCTACGGGCTGAGCAAGAACCGTTCTTACCTACGCATCAAAACCACAACGATAGTTTGTCAAGTTAGTGCTGTTTTAACCTTCGCAAGGACCGGGCGTAGCCACACTCGGTTCAACTAAAGTTGGAGAAACAGACACCCGCTAGTCACCTGTGTGCAAAGCACGGCGGTAAAACCAGTCTCGCGTAAGCGTACGCGTAATGTCGGTCCGGGCCGCTTCATCCAACAATACCGCCGAACCAAAGTATGACATGCTGGTAAGCAGTATGACTTGTATCGCCCACAACTCACTTGTGTTCTACTCGTGCATATAACATCAACGCATAAAACCTAGGCTCTGATACCACTGTTGGGGAACGTAGTAATTTCAAAAAAAATTCCTACGCACACGCAAGATCATGGTGATGCATAGCAACGAGATGGGAGAGTGTTGTCCATGTACCCTCGTAGACCGTAAGCGGAAGCGTTATGACAACGCGGTTGATGTAGTCATACGTCTTCACGATCCGACCGATCCAAGCACCGAACGTACGGCACCTCCGAGTTCAGCACACGTTCAGCTCGATGACGATCCTCGGACTCCGATCCAGCAGGGTTTTGGGGATGAGTTCCGTCAGCACTACGGCGTGGTGACGATGATGATACTCTACCGACGCAGGGCTTCGCCTAAGCCCCGCAACAATATGACCAAGGTGGAATATGGTGGAGGGGGGCACCGCACACGGCTAAGGAACGATCACGAAGATCAACTTGTGTCTGGAGGTGCCCCCCTGCCCCCGTATATAAAGGAGCCAAGGGGGAGGGGCGGCCGGCCAAGGAGGGCGCGCCAAGGGGGAGTCCTACTCCCACCAGGAGTAGGACTCCTTTCTTTCCTAGTTGGATAAGGAGAAGGGGGAATGAGGAGGAAGAGGGGAAGGAATGGGGGGGCGCCGCCCCCCTCTCCTTGTCCTATTTGGACTAGGGAGGGGAGGGGCGCAGCCCACCTCTTGCCTCCTCTCCTCTTCTCCCTTAGGGCCCATGAAGGCCCAATAACCCCCGGGAGGGTTCCGGTAACCCCCCGGTGCTCCGGTAAAATCCTGATTTCACCCGGAACCATTCCGATATCCAAATATAGGCTTCCAATATATCAATCTTTATGTCTCGACCATTTTGAGACTCCTCGTCATGTCCGTGATCACATCCGGGACTCCGAACAACCTTCGGTACATCAAAACTTATAAACTCATAATAAAACTGTCATCGTAACGTTAAGCGTGCGGACCCTACGGGTTCGAGAACTATGTAGACATGACCTAGAACTATTCTCGGTCAATAACCAATAGCGGAATCTGGATGCTCATATTGGCTCCTACATATTCTACGAAGATCTTTATCGGTCAAACCGCATAACAACATACATTGTTCCCTTTGTCATCGATATGTTACTTGCCCGAGATTCGATCGTCGGTATCCAATACCTAGTTCAATCTTGTTACCGGAAAGTCTCTTTACTCATTACGTAATGCATCATTCCGTAACTAACTCATTAGCTACATTGCTTGCAAGGCTATAGTGATGTGCATTACCGAGAGGGCCTAGAGATACCTCTCCGACAATCGGAGTGACAAATCCTAATCTCGAAATACGCTAACCCGACATGTACCTTCGGAGACACCTGTAGAGCTCCTTTATAATCACCCAGTTACGTTGTGACGTTTGGTAGCACAGAAAGTGTTCCTCCGGTAAACGGGAGTTGCATAATCTCATAGTTACAGGAACATGTATAAGTCATGAAGAAAGCAATAGCAACATACTAAACGATCAAGTGCTAGGCTAATGGAATGGGTCATGTCAATTACATCATTCTCCTAATGATGTGATCTCGTTAATCAAATGACAACACATGTCTATGGTTAGGAAACATAACCATCTTTGATTAATGAGCTAGTCTAGTAGAGGCATACTAGTGACAATATGTCGGCCCCTCACGGTGGAGGTAAAAGCCTACATCCTGCTTGATTGACATTGATGATGACGATCTCGGTTACAAGGGTGGTGTTTCGCTACCTCTATTTTGAGAGCATCTACTTTGATGTTGACTAAGACTTGTCTGTCTAAGCCCTAAAACTTGTCTCTTGAGACCTGTCCAAACCTCCCTCTTGGGGTGCCTCGCCCCTCCTTATATAAGTTGAAGGGATGGGTTACATGTAGAGTCCAAGTCGGATTAAGACTTAACCTGTTCTGACTTCTCACTGTGGGCTTCTTAACGCATTTGGGCTTCTCTTCGTGGGCTTCTTAACGCATTTGGGCTTCTCTCTGTGGGCTTCTTAACGCCTTGGGCTTCTTAACTCCATGCGACTCATCTATGAGACTCTTCTCCGTGACTCTAGGCATCTGTCGGGTCACAATCTGTCCGCCGGGTTACAATCTGTCGGGTCACAATTTGTCTGCCGACTTATAACTGTCTGTCGGGTTAGAAAATTGTCTGCCAGCTTACAACTGTCTGCCGGGTTAGAACCTGTCTGCCGACTTACAACTATCTACCGGGTTAGAAATTGTCTGCCGGCTTACAATTATCTGTTAGGTTAGAAACTATCGGGTTAAGTCCTGAAATGACTTAACAGGGCTGCTTAAGTCCAGAGATGACTTAATGTCAGGGCGACTTAAACCCAGAAATGACTTAAGCCTTAGGGCGGCTTATCCTTATGAGCCGGGTCTTGGTGGTGGGGAATATCCCTAACAAATACCTTACTGCAATTTTCTTTACTTTATTTTATTTATCTATCTATCACTACAAATTTAATCTTTGTAATTAACCATTGAGGGATTGACAACCCCTTGTGCGCGTTGGGTGCAAGTATTTTGTTATTTTGTGTGCAGGTACTGCTAACGAGGTGTTGCTTGGTTCTCCTACTGGATTGATAACCTTGGTTCTTAACTGAGATAAATACTTATCTCTATTGTACTGCATCATCCTCTCCTCTTCGGAGAAATCCCAACACAACTCACAAGTAGCACAGGGCAACCCAAACAGCCGGGGGCAATAAAAAGGATGACTGCACATCACATGACACCACGACCCGAACCATCGGAATCGGAGCGGGACAACCGAGACAACTCGGGACAGAGTCTAAATACCGGGTAGACATCCCAAAGCACACCATCCAACCAAGGGAGCGTGATGGAAAGAGGTCGCACTAGAACCCGACAGCCACCTAACAATAACAAAACAACTCGTCAGAGTGCGACCTACACGCACGCCAAGCGTGGCACTCACGCATGAGCGATCTGTTTTGGGGTGTCAGCCCAGTCTTTTAGTGCTACGGTCCGGCTGAACAAATGCCTTGCTAGACTTTTAAAATGAACTTTATGAAGTCACCAATAACGATGAGGCAGAGATGAAATACGCTCTACCTCCATTAGTTCCTTTTTCCTCCAAGCGAAATCATTCACAAAACATGATACACGTGACTATTATCGTGCTATATTCGTTACATGGATGCACGGCGACCAGACAACACCAAACAACAGGAACTGCGCAAACAAGAGTACAGGACTACGACCCGAAGATACCGAGAACCAGCCTCCCAAGTGATGTCACATCCGGACACCATCAGTGCACGAAAAGTGGTCAGAATCAGGTCCGAAAACAACAAACCAAGACTACTCGCCAGGCGAGCAGATTATAATCCAACCTGGTGCACAACAGCCAAATGTGCCCTATACAAACCATTCTGAGGACACATGAACCAACAATATATCTAAAGTTAACACGATCGACGCCCGTTACCCATACAGAAGCTGTTAGAGACAAAACATATCTCCTATATCGCCTCCATAGACATCCCCAGGTAAACAGGCTCCATGTTATGTTAGCGATCTGAAACCTGGAGCTCAATTTCAATTGCCTTCCTTAGATCGCCGCCTCGCTTAGCCCCTCCCTCCATTTTCATTGTTCGACAAACGGAATGGACCAAGTCGTCTACCAGGGACCATCATCACACATTGCGAGACCAGTGACCATTGAAAGGAGCAATGACCAACCCCAATCCCAACCAAATTATTGCGATAGCCAACACCGAGAAAATAAACCATACTAAAACCATCGTCACCTAACAAGACGATCAAAGGCAAACCAAAGCGCAGATAACTCACATGACTGGGCAAGAGAAGGTGCCAACGCCACGAGACGACGGATGAATCACATATTTGTGGTCGAGACTAGTGCCTTCAGATAAAGTGCCAAAGGCATGCCATCGTTGGGCGGCAACGACCTCGCCCTGTCCATTGCCTCTCGTGCAGGTTGTGTGACCCCAGGGTGCTACACATTGCCGTTGTAGGCTGTTGTAGAGCGTAAGCAATGTAGTATCATTGGTGTTGCGAAGGAGGGGGGGGGACGGTGCTGCGACCGGTGTTATAGAGCGTTGTCGGTACAACATCGCCGCACAGTGCGGCGCTTGTCCGATCACAACATCATTGCCGCTCATTTGCGTCGGGGTCGCGGTGGGGACATCAATGTCGCAGTTCGTAACATCGCGATAGAGAAGGAACGAATCGAACGGTCATGGAGAGTGCCTTGTTTTTCTTGTCAAGCATTTGACCTGCCGTAACTACCTACACTGACGCGTGGACCCCACCTCGCAGCGCCGTCTTCTTTTCCTCCGCCTCCTCCCCGCTTCGAATCCTCCGCCCCTCGCGTAAACCCCCAAGGCCAGCATAGCCACACTCCACTCTCGCCATCTCCGCCCGCGCTTGCCCGCTCCCCTTCATACCACACACGCCCCGAGCGCGAGCCTCCTAGCCAGCCTCTCGCCTCGCCATGCACTCCGTCTCCATCTCCGCCTCGGCCTCCGCCTCGGCGATCGCCAGCGGAGGCGCCAGATCCAAGGCGGCGGCGGGGCGCCGGCCCGGCGAGATCCGGTTCTGCGGGCTCCGGGGAGATGCTCTCGCGTGCGGCTCGCTGCGGGCCTCACACGCCGCGGCGGCCACCAGGCGCGCGGTGCTGAGGGCGGCTGCGTCGGCGAACGACGCGGCGGGGAGCGGCGACGGGTTCGATTACGACCTCGTAATCATCGGAGCCGGCGTTGGTGGTCACGGTGCCGCGCTCCACGCCGTGGAGGAGGTCAGTGCTGCCTGTGTTCATGATTTTCTGTCAACTTGTCAGAGTTAGACCACGTTACTTTTCATACTCTGCTGGAACTTAGTATTTAATTTGCAAGCTCTGATCAGCAACTGGTGTTGGAGCTGGAAATTTTGTTTGAACATAGTGTTGATGTTTATGTTCTGCTCGATGATTTCATGCAGTAGCTGCAGTGCCCCCCGTGTCGTGATATGTTAAATCGAGGTCTCTTTGAGTTGGTCGAACTATTTTTTTTTTAATTTCAGTGTGCACAAATGGGTGGAATGTATAATTAGCGACTTACACACTTGAAATAAATGAAAACTTCTTTACAGCACCAGCGACTAGTTACTGATCAGTTGTTCTAGTGTTTGTCCATCTTTGGACTGGATGTTGACACACCTGTTGGCAGTGTAGTTGGATTGTTGAAGTTAGTCAACCTTCTCCACATTTGTGATATAACCGAGAAATAGAATTATGCCCATCTTTTTGTTCTGAACTTCTATTCCTTCTATAACATACAAGCAAAGAAGCTTACAGAATTATCAGTATGTCTGACATTGCTTCCATCACTACTTCTCATTTCTTCATGTTTTTATGTTGCCCAATTGGTGCAGGGGTTGAAAACCGCCATTATCGAGGGAGACGTTGTGGGTGGGACCTGTGTGAACAGAGGCTGTGTTCCGTCCAAAGCACTTCTTGCTGTCAGTGGTCGGATGAGAGAGCTTCATGATGAACATCACATGAAGTCCCTGGGTCTGCAGGTATAACTGGATGCGATGATGATGGGTTGAAAACAGGTCATAGAATGTGTTACAACTACATGCATATTGCTAGGCATCAGGAGTATTTGAGTAGGTTCACAAAGTCAACAATTCAACAGTAAGCATAGGAAGATAAACAGCGTGAATTTCAGAATGCCTGTTTCACACTTACCTCATGAAGTGTATAGCCCCTTGATAACTATTTCTAAGAAGTTACCCATGTCAATTCTATTAATCTTCCCTTTTTTGTTCTTCACATTGCTTTGAGTTTTCTATATGTTTAGTTTGCCCTTTATCATGGAGGGAGTACATTTACCAAAAGTATGCTCTATACTTGCAAGTTACAACCATTTCCTGTCGGCATGTGCTGCCTTTTCATTCTTCCATGTTACATCATTTGTCCTGCATAATCAATTAATCGTTGAACATATTCTGGCTTGTATTAGGTTTCTTCAACTGGATATGACAGACAAGCTGTTGCCGATCATGCAAATAATCTTGCCTCCAAAATCCGAAGCAACTTGACTAATTCAATGAAGGCTATGGGAGTGGATATATTAACTGGATTTGGCAAAATTGTGGTATGTCCTCTGTAAATCATTTATTTGATGCGTGTACAATTAGAAGTTTTTTAGTTGTATACAAATTCTAGCAACCTTTGTAAGCTAATACTTCTTGATGAATTACATATGCTAAAGTTTTTTGATTGCATATCCTACAAACAAGCCTGACATAAAAGGTCGCTGACAGTATCTGGAAATGTATTTGCATGTCTAATGCATGCTTGTTGATTTCGCCAAACTTTCCATTGATTGCTGAAGGAAAGCCGAGTTTTAGCTAGTTTTGGAGCCACTGAATGTCCGAGATAGGCATATAATGACTGCAAGCGCAACTGCTTGATTCAACCAGTTGGGTCGTAAATGATATATCATGATCTATTGTTTATGGTGATAGCATGGAATATGTTTGCCTCTGTTTGTGGTGATAGCATGGACAGGGGTGTGTGGAAGTTAGCTATCCACGTGCCAAAACCATAACTAGGTTTCGAGATCGTATGGGTTTCAACTCTAGCCTACCACAACATGTTTGGGATTTAAAGGTTTTCTTGTTGTTCTCTGTTTACAGCCCTACCATGCAGGAATTGTCATACAAAAGTGCATGTATTCAAACCATCAGAATTTCGTTTATTGATTTACTTATTTCCGTCCATGATGTGATCAGGGAAAGCAAAAGGTACGATATGGAAAAGTAGGTTTTCCAGAAAAAGAAATCACTGCAAAGAACATCATCATTGCCACTGGATCAGTTCCTTTTGTTCCCAAGGGCATAGAAATTGACGGTAAGTGCTGATTCTTCTCTTGATGGATCATTCTTCTAGATTAATTACACTACTGATTTGATATTCACAATCTTTTTCCATACTGATCGTATTGATTAAAATTTCGGTTCAACTCCAACCTGCAAACTAAGAACAGAAAACAGACATGTAAGCTATGCTAATAATGTAGTACGATGACCATTTTTCGTATACACTTCAGATTTAGCTGTGGTAGCTTATGTTGATGCAGTTTTTCCTTTTTAATTGTTTTGTAATGTTCCAATTGTCCTCGAGTTTAATTGAAGTGGAGTACATTTTGTTTCTCTAAGTGATACGAAGCAAAATATAATACAAAAAAAAACTGTAGCCATTTCCAACAATTGTCGACTCCATTGCACGTATCTTGACACACTTATTGCAAGCACATTGTATTGATTATCATTTCTTGTTTTATTTCTCTAATACTGTTTGTTATTGTGCAGGCAAGACTGTATTTACTAGTGATCATGCATTAAAACTTGGATCAGTTCCGGACTGGATAGCTATTGTTGGAAGTGGTTATATTGGACTTGAATTCAGCGATGTGTACACAGCTCTAGGAAGCGAGGTAACGGAAAATTCTTGCTGTCAACAAATTTGGAGTGGATTTAATCATGTTTTAGGAATGTCTGAATATATCTGATAGTGTTCCCGTGCACTCACTTCATTCAATGCAGAAACATGGTTACTGGTTACATGATTACTTGCAAAAGATTCCTATCATTTGCATCTTTATTTCTTGTATCAGTGGATCTGTTACACCTGCTTTGCATATGTTATTATTATTTTACTGGCATGCAGAACTCACACCATATTCGACTTCACAAAGTGCTTGAGGATTCTGTTAGATGTTGTAGCAAAATGTTTGGACCAACTGCTGCTTACAGGTGTATGCTGAATTGTATTGTAATGTATGGCCTAAAGTTACACAATTTTGATTGAGCAGGTTACCTTTGTTGAAGCTCTTGACCAGCTGATGCCTGGTTTTGATCCTGAAATCGCAAAATTGGCTCAGAGAGTCCTTATCAATCCAAGGAAAATTGACTATCACACTGGTGTTTTTGCAAGCAAGGTTAATTTCACCATCCACTCTTAACTTTCTCACACAGTAGAATCTTTAGATAAATATATTCATCATGCATTATATGTATATTGAATTGTTGATGCATTTGCCTCAAGATTACTCCGGCAAAGGATGGAAAGCCTGTGTTGATTGAACTCATTGATGCCAAAACGAAGGAACACAAAGAAACCCTTGAGGTAAATTACATTTTAAATATATTTTTGTTCTTGTATACAGGTGTTACAATTGCAGTTCTTCTGGTTATGTTTTTACTAGGGTACAACACATGCACGCTTTGACTATTTCTATCATCTTGTGATGGATGATTTAATCGAATAAATTCTTGCTACATATCTTCCATGCCGCACTTGGCAATATATTGACTATTTATTTTGACGATTCTTGCTTAGTTCATTCATGTAAGTTGGAAATATAAACAACATATTTGCTGCACTTCGACAATGGCTTTTATGTGAGAGTGGAAATTTGTGTGTGTAGGTGGATGCAGCCCTTATAGCCACTGGAAGAGCACCATTCACCAACGGACTTGGCTTGGAAAATGTGAGTACTTGAAAGTGTAACTATCAGAAGAAAATGCTGCAGTTTTATTAGTCATGGATATAATTTGTTTTTTCTTCAGATTAATGTTGTTACACAGCGTGGTTTTATTCCTGTTGATGAGCGGATGCAAGTCACGGATGCTGATGGCAATGTGGTATGTTGCAAAAACAAATTGCTACACTGAACAATTGTCTCCCAATGGCCCGTTTGGATATTTAACATATGATATGCTGTAGGTGCCGAATTTATTTTGCATTGGAGATGCGAATGGTAAACTCATGCTTGCCCATGCTGCCAGTGCACAGGGAATCTCAGGTACTTCCGAAGTTGTTGATACATGCACTTGTGTTGTTGCTACTATGGGTGCTGGTTGCTATAGTTGTGTAATGTGTAATTCTATGAATATGTAGTCGTTGAGCAAATCTCTGGGAGGGACCACATTCTAAACCATTTAAGCATCCCAGCCGCTTGTTTCACTCATCCAGAAATCAGTATGGTTGGGCTGACAGAGGTAAGTTGAAGATCTTAACTCCTAGTTCTGTCTTGTTCATGCATTTTCCATCTATACTAAAAAAACATTATATATTTTTCTTTAATGGAACTAATTTAATGCATTCTGTTACTGCATTTGATATGTACTGTATCTTGAAAAGAGAAAAACATTTGACCAGCGTGTGTTGAATATGTTGCAGCCACAAGCCAGAGAAAAGGCTGACAACGAAGGATTTGAGGTAAGTGTTGTTAAGACCAGTTTTAAGGCCAACACAAAAGCTTTGGCAGAAAATGAAGGCGATGGAATTGCTAAGGTGATTCTGTTTTAACATTAAATTTTCTACTTGTTGCATTGTTTTCAGACTTTGCCCTTGGGGATCACAGTTTTGCATGTGTTGCATCCACTGACATATTTTGAGTTCGACAATGTTTGTCCCTCTTTGTAGATGATCTACAGACCTGACACGGGAGAAATTCTTGGTGTTCACATCTTGGGTTTGCACGCTGCTGACCTCATCCATGAGGCATCAAATGCCATTGCCCTAGGAACTCGGTTGCAAGTGAGTATAGTTGATATTTTCCTTCACTCCTTTCCATTGTTTAGCAGTTTAGTTTATAGTAACACATAATCGCCTCCACCACGCAGGAACTTAAGCTTGCTGTCCATGCACACCCAACATTATCCGAAGTGCTCGACGAACTCTTCAAAGCGGCCAAGGTACAGATCGATGTGTTCACTATTCAGCCGCTTAGAAAAATTCTCGGGCCATGACTCTGAACAGCTGTAAGCCATGCTTTCCTTCCCAACAGGTTAATTCAGGTGTCTCTCATTCTGTAAATGAACCAGTTGCAGCCTAAAGACGGGCAGGAGCGTGAGCCAAATCATCCACCCCAGCCGCTCTTGAAGGTCCTTAGTTTCATCACGAGCCTGCTGTCTTCCCCGCAACGAGATCGGCAACCCTAGCCTGACAAGGAGCTTTTGCAGCCTGCTGGTGCCACATCATGGTGCCCAGGGAAAATATAGTTACACATTTTGTAGCGTGTTCAGATATTATTATTAGTCATGGGGTGGTGATTAGGTTCTTGTTGCCTTCATTTCTTTGTTGTTTCACCTATTGAGTTGTAAGTCTAGCCAGGGTTCTTCAAATAATCAGCGTTGTCGCCGCGATGTATTTTAAGACTGCTCAGTTCAGCAGGATGATGTCTGAAAAGAAGTTTGCAGGTTGAAGGACTCCAAACTCTGCTGTCTTAAGTACTGCCATATATACTCCAGTTTTTTGGATGCAGATTTGGTGCAAGTTGTCGTGCCATAAGTACTAAAATGTTCGAAAAATATCCAATGATTACAAAAAAAAGTTATAACAAGTGGACTTGATTTGTAAGAGTAAATACTAATATTTACTTTAAAAAAAGACTCCGTAAGCTGTCCCTAATTGATTTACTTGCAAAAATATATATTTACCTTAAATTAAAATGACAGGTAAGATAAATGTCATTACACCAAGAAAAGAGGTTATAAAAACACAAAAGAGGCTTTTGTAAGTATCGTCCATTCATCAATAGAAGTTTGTACTCCCTCTGTTTTTATTTACTTTGCATATTAGAATTGACTGAAGTCAAACTTTGTAAAGTTTGATCAAATTTGTTAACATAATAAATCTATACGATATAAAAGTACATTCAATAATAAATCTAATATTGTTGATTTGTTATTGTATATCTTAATATTTTGTTTATAAACTTGGTCCAAGTTTGTAAAGCTTAACTTTGACCAAAGCTAATATGCGAACTAAATAAAAATGGAGGGAGTACCTAATAGAGAGGACAAACCAGTGTTATAGGACAAAAATAAAGCGAGGCAATGCAATCATTTATCCCAACAATGCGACCATTTTCTCCTGATCAATTCTTCAGCCAGCCGGCTAAGTTTTTCTTAAACATAGGCAACCTCATTCTCAGATGTCGTTGAATTGCAAGACAGAGCTGCCAATTGCACGACAACAATGATGATGGTGAGGCTAATGAATGAGACCTCACCAAAGTGGTTATGATAGCCATGCTAAATAACCGACAACATGACAACAACAAACATTGGTGGTTGAGGAATGGGACTTTGTCGATGTAGGAGGTAGAGGTTAATGCTAGTAGCTCACCGGTGGCAGAGAAGAAACCTTGGGTTGAGATTAGAGAGATGAGCATGCGGCGATATGATCGATAGTGGCAGGGGTTTGATCGAGGTAGGCAGTGATGCTATGCAGTAGCAATGCGGCTCGTGGGCAAAAAGCCCGCCCGCTGAGTGGGATAGGAGGAAGATGATGACCATTGGATCTAGATCCAAAGGACCAGGAAAATGGACTTTGATTATCTCCCTCGGTTTGAACTAAAACCACGACGAGTAAATCGGAATAGAGGGAATAGTAATGATGAAGAAAAAGGTATATGAATCGATATCCACCTTTTCCCATTATACTCTGCCGAAAAAATCGCACGAATCCGGCGCACCTGAAAATTCGAAATTTGCGCGCATTCTCGCATTTTGTTCCACTTCCATCCCCGAAACCCCGTCTCCCCTTCCTGTTTCTCCGTCTCGTCACCTCCCGCTTCCACCCCCCACCACACCACTTCCCTCCAGCGACTCCACTCCAGGGCACTCGCAGTTGGTGGACGGCTCAGCCAGCCCTTACGCCCAAAGGAAGCAACCCCAAAACCCTAGACCACACGCGCCGCCGGCCGAGCCCCACGACCCCCTCCGCCTCCGCCACCGCCCTCCCCGTCGCCCACGAGGCGGTAACCCTAACCGCGGCATCCGCCGCCGCCGGAGCAGGAGGAGGACGACGAGATGCCGCGCGAGATCATCACGATACAGGTGGGGCAATGCGGGAACCAGATCGGGATGGAGTTCTGGAAGCAGCTCTGCCTCGAGCACGGCATCGGCAAGGACGGCCTCCTCGAGGACTTCGCCACGCAGGTCCGCCCTCGCCCTCGCCGCACGCCTTCCCCTTGCTCCCTCTCTCCCTCTTCGCCGCCCGATCCGGCGGCTCGACGCTATCGCTCGCTCGGTGGTGGCCTTTTTTCCGCCGCTGGTTTGCTTTGGTTCAGCGAGCGCCGCGGTGTGTTCGATCTGTTCCTCGTTGGGGCACGGTGTTTTAGTACATGAGTTTCAGGGTTTAGTCAAATGGCGCGTGGTTACGTTTCTCAACCTGATAGGCCTGTAAGTGCTAGTATTGTAATTTAACAATTTCACCCTAAAAGGCGAACCTTAATAGATTTCAGTCAACACAATAGCTGCTGTTAGTTTTGATTTGGAGTGTAACAGTCGTTTCTTCAGGGAATTTTGTTATTCATGAACAAGGCACAGTGCCAAAATGCATGTTAAATGCAGGGCGTCTTCAGTCACAAGAAAGCTATTTGGTACATATGAGTGTACATATAAGTCATACCAAACCCAACGGGAACAGCATCTGAGAACCTTGAGAAATACTTTGGCGAGAATGCGTCTTGATTATGCCAGAAAGTGAACCTGGTATCCAAGTATTTTGCTACTTATATTTTTGTTCGAAATTAATTGATGCATCATCTGCTGTTTTCATTTATGGTGTCTATGCTGGTAGCTGGGTTAACACGAGGGTCATAGATGCTTGATTATGCCAGAGTGAACCTGGTATCCAAGTACTTCTGTTTTTGTACAAAATCAATGGATGCATCATCTGTTGCTTCCATGTATCTTGCCTATGCTTGTAGCTGGGTTAAGATGAGTCATAGAGATGTTTTCTCTGCAGGGAGGAGACAGGAAGGATGTTTTTTTCTACCAGGCGGATGATCAGCACTACATACCCAGGGCTCTTCTTATGGATCTAGAACCAAGAGTGATCAATGGAATACAGAACAGCGAGTACAAGAACCTATTCAACCACGAGAATATATATTTGTCTGAGCATGGTGGTGGTGCCGGAAACAATTGGGCTAGTGGATATCATCAGGTGCAGTTGCATCTCTGTGTCTTGGTTTTCATCCAGTAGACTTATAATTGTTACTATAAGCTTACCAACAGTACATGTTTTCTATTGTGTCATGTCCATAAGCCAATTCTGCATTTTGCATTTCAGATACCAGTAGACCTTTTAGATTAATGCTTTATCCTATTCTTAAATTTTAGGGCGAACAAGTCGTTGATGATATCATGGACATGGTAGATCGAGAAGCAGATGGAAGTGATAGCCTTGAGGGTTTTGTTTTATGCCACTCCATTGCTGGTGGAACTGGTTCAGGTAACTGGCTCTCGTAGTTTGATTCCTCCCTTTTCACTTTATCATTCCTTCTTAGTTCTTTGTTAATAGATGTATTGCAAGAGTGTCTATCATGTTGTTCACTATGTACTAGTATTTTATTTAATTGTCTAATGCAGTCCATGTTGCCCTTGTTCAGGTATGGGTTCTTATGTGCTGGAGACCCTAAATGATCGATACAGTAAGAAGCTTGTACAGACATATAGTGTCTTTCCAAACCAGATGGAAACGAGTGATGTTGTTGTCCAACCATACAACTCCCTTTTAACTCTGAAGCGGCTGACACTGAATGCTGACTGTGTGGTTGTTCTTGACAATACGGCTCTTAACAGAATTGCTGTTGAACGTCTTCATTTAGCAAATCCTACTTTTGCACAAACAAACTCTTTGGTTTCCACTGTTATGTCTGCAAGCACAACCACCCTGAGGTATCCTGGATATATGAATAATGATCTGGCTGGCCTTCTTGCCTCCTTGATTCCTACTCCAAGGTGCCATTTTCTTATGACAGGTTATACTCCATTGACCGTCGAACGACAGGTAACTTTGCTTCCCCAGTTGTTACATTTTGAATTTACGTCTTCTGTACTTATTAACTTTCTAGTTGCATTGGCTGAAATTTAGGGCCAGTGTATTTGTGTCAGACTTGCTACATTTTTGTTTTCCGCCTTTTTTGGTGATAAATGCTTGACCTGATTTGAGTATGTGTGCCACCGCAGGTTAACATGATACGCAAGACGACGGTATTAGATGTTATGAGACGACTTCTGCAGGTAATGTTACCCCTGCCCCAGGTTGCTTCCTAATCTCCTTTGTCTTCATGAGTTTGAACCTTTTATCTATTCTATCTTGCAGACAAAGAACATAATGGTGTCATCTTACGCTCGTACCAAGGAAGCTAGTCAGGCTAAATACATCTCCATACTTAACATCATTCAAGGAGAGGTGGACCCAACACAGGTACAGTTCTGTCAAATAGATTTACTCGTTCACTGCTTATGTATGCCAACTTAATTATGATATTGCCAATTGTGGCACTATGCATTCACATAAAACAGTCAAAAAGGTAAAATTTTATGTCTTTGGCTTTGCACTACACATCGCCTTATTCATAGGAAGCAAACCCTGTTTGTCCACTTCAATATATCAGAAGTTCCTAAAAAACATGTAGCACTGTAGATTTTCATCATGACATTGAGCCATAATAACAATTGTATTTACTTATCCCTCAGAGGCTCTTGTTTATCCTGCAAGAGGTGAAAATAGCACGTATTCCCTCCGTAAAGAAATATAAGAGCGTTTAGATCACTAAAGTAGTAATCTAAACACTCTTATATTTCTTTACAGAGGGAGTACATGCATTCCTTTTTGTAAATATATTGCTGTACATATTACATACTAGGTATTTATTGCTCAGTAGCAATTAACTGGAGTTTAATGATGGTTTTTATGTATCCTGTTGATTTATCTATTCTTCAGTGCTTAACTTTGGTCATCTCATGTATTTAGGTCCATGAGAGCCTACAAAGGATACGTGAAAGGAAGCTTGTTAACTTCGTAGAGTGGGGACCTGCAAGCATTCAGGTGAGCACCGAACTAGAGTAAATTTCAGTTTAGCTTCTTGACACTTTAATTTATGAGCATCTCAATTGCTACAGGTTGCATTGTCAAGAAAATCACCATATGTTCAAACCACCCACAGGGTAAAGTGATCTTTCTTGTGATGAACTGCAAAAATGTCTTGCATTTGGGAACCGAGGGTGCATTTTTTTAATGCTAGCATTCTAATAAACAATGTTTTGCCACAGGTTAGTGGTTTGATGTTAGCAAATCATACTAGCATCCGTCACTTATTCAGCAAATGTCTGGGGCAGTATGAAAAGCTGAGGAAAAAGCAAGCCTTTCTTGACAACTACAGGAAGTTCCCGATGTTTGCGGTAAGAACACTATATTTCTTCATTTATTTCTTACTCCCTCCGTCCCAATATAAGACCCTTTTTGACACTAGTGCAGTGTCAAAAACGTTCTTATATTATGGGACGGAGGGAGTAGAATGTTCTAAGGCTTGTGGAATTTATGAATACTTTGCACCTGAAACTCTCGATGTTATTGTTGAAGATCAAAAGCCTGTTTGATAACACAGAACAAAGACACTTTGCTAGCAGTTTTATGTAATGCTGACTGGAAATCGAAGCTATATTATTTTCCTCCAGTAACATAACCACCTATGTGATTTTCTTATGACATACCCTGGAGTACCACATATTATTGTGGGAAGCTTATTCCTTATATGCTGATCACCTGTCTGGCCACAATATGCAGGACAATGATCTCTCTGAATTCGACGAATCTCGAGAAATTATAGAGGGCCTGGTTGACGAATACAAGGCTTGCGAATCACCTGACTACATCAAATGGGGGATGGAGGTACTCTCAAACTCCATTTTATATAATGTGTGTTACATGATATGAGATGATGAGCTTTATGTAATGAAAACAGGACCTTGGAGATGCAAATGTTGCGGCCGCACTTGAGTCGAAGTTAGTTGTGTAAATACCAAGGTAATGTCTCAATATTGGGCACTGCAAAGCCCTAATGTAGTTTGATATATGGGCATATTGACTTGAATAGCTACTCGAAACCTTGCTGAAAAGTTGGATGATTGTTCTCACATGACCTTGTCGAACAATTCCTACATTATTTGCAATCTCCTTTTATTTGGTAGAACGTCGTCATGTGGAAATAGATCTACTCCGGTCGCTGGCAGTTGCATTACTAAATCCTTTAACCCTAGTGATCTTTAACCATTTATTTATGTTTATATTCGTGTAAATAACAAAAGACGCACCTCTTTAAGTCATGACTTCTAAGATCCTCTTTTGTGAAGTTTTATAAGGTTACATTTCAGTATTGAATAACTACAGAAATTTTCCAATTACCAAAAGCAGTTAGGTGACTAGTGTAGTAACACATTGGTCCACAATGAGTGAATAAAGGTTTTTACTTGATGGCATTTCTGATAATTTTTATGTTTGACATGTTCTGCAGAAATTTACCTGACTAAAAGAGCTTTCTGCATGCAGGTCTCGCTGGTTATACAAAGATGCAACTGTAGCTGTCAGATGGACATCAGTCTGCTCAAGCTCAACCCCACCCCAACGTAGTGCTAGTGTGGTACTGAAGCGGTTGACGCAGTTCTCTGCTTTCTTAGACTTTCGCCCTTTTCCGTTAGTTCAGTGTGCCATGTATATTTCGGAATCCACTGCAACCGGGTCTCTATGCTGTTTTGTTTTGCGTGTATACAATCTGTAGTGATGATGCTTTTGGTGCTGTGTGAGGTTTACAGGTTTTCCAAGTTGTTATTGTGCCGACCTTTCTTTACTGGCGATATAACAGTTGCCAGAAATGTAATCTAGTCAGTTTGTATAAACAGTGCATGTCGTATTCTAAAATCTATGCTGTTTGCAGCTTCATTTCTTCTGAAAGTTTTCACTTGTCTCCTAGGCAGCTTATGTATCTTGTCACTCTTGATTCGTTTCCTGTCATACTTGAGTGTACGCCACCTCTCACACTTCGATAGCTTACCTCAGTCTCTTCTCGAGGGTCTATTGTGATAGTTTTGCAAGTGCGTAGTGTAAAAACATGAAAATTTTCAACGGATGATGCAATACACATATAATATTGTCTCTGTAGGCAAGATAAGGTAATTGATACTTTCTCCGTTTGCAAATATAGGTTGTTTTGATATTTTAATATTGGAAATTCAATTCGGCTCCTGGGAGCATGTGCTCCCTTTTAATATGAACTACGTGCGTTGAAATGAGTGAACAAGCACGCTAAAATGTGTCTATATACATCTGATTTAGAGAAAGTCTAAACATTTTATATTTGTGAAGGGAGGGAGTAAGAAGCAGCCACCTTTTTTTTCCTGCAAAGAAAATAATTGAACTTCAATGGCTCGATCAAGTGCCAACTACTACTACGATGGGTGAAACTAATCGGCTATGCTAGGTGTTTCTACGACTAGCGCTACGGGATGGCATCCTCGTCTCGCACGTCTCACACGTCTGACGAGCGATGGCGCGTACTATACGCCGCCGATCTTCAGATGCATACGCTCACGTTCGACGACCGCGAGTTGATTCTACGCCGAGACGCGCTCCGCCTCGTGTTGATCGACGAGCGCGGGGTTACGGTTGACGCGCGGTTTCTCCGCGTTGGGGAACACATCGACATCGGCGACGTCATCTCTCTGCCGTGTCATTTTGCGATGATACGGGAGCGATTATCGGCGACGTGGTCATCTCCTGCGAGCGCGGCATACGGGCCAGATCGAGGCGCGGTACACGGGAGACGGGCAGGCCATCAGGCATGCGCACCGACCCGTGTCGAGGATGTCCAGAGCCCTACCCACCGCCCATCAATGGCGGATGGGCGACACGTGGGAACAGATCACCATGGGGGACCCCACCCCGACCCTGGGGCGAAACCATATGGAGCCGGGGAGGCGGGGGGAAACGCACCATTTTCCCCACCTACCGCCACCACGAGCGCACGAGACGCGCATCTCGCCTTCCTCTTCGGGCATTTGTGGGAGCGTGCTAGGGTTTGCCCTCCCAACTACCCCCCGCACGAATCCTTCGGCTGGTGGCGCGGCAAGGCCGGCGGAGACGACCGCTCCTTCGCCCAGGTAGCTGCGGCGGAGCGGACCGGTGGTGCGCGGCGAGAAGCGATGGGGGAGCGCGGTGGGGGGAGATCCGGAGGGTGGCGGGACAACATGGCGCGGGGCGGATTCGGCGGGGGACGCAAGGCTCCGCTGCCAAATCAGCCTCGTCATATGCCACCACCACCGGCGACTGGTAGTTCGAGATCTGGCGGTGGCGAGGTCGGGGACAGATGGGAAGCCGCCGCACGGGCCATGAGCGGAGCGGCCAAGGAGACGACGACAGGTGCCAAGGAGCCACCTTCACATCCCCCACCTCCACCTCCATCGACTGGGCAAGCTGCAACCAAAAGCACCAACGAGATCTGCATCAACTGCTCCCTCTCAGGTCATTTCGCTCCTTGCTGCCCTACTATCCGCTGTGAGAAATGCAACAAGCTAGGTCATATGGCTCAATTATGTCAAACTCCGAGGCCTTGGGAATGTGTTCCATTCATGTGCGGATTCCAGTCACCTGGCCAGGGTTTTTTCTATATTCCTGATATGTGCGCCGCTAAGCAGAGTGTAGAAAAAACTAACAACGTAGTGATCACTATTGTGGAGGGGGTTGCATCTGTGAAAGAGATTGAACATGAATTTAATGCCATCTTTGCAAAAAAGCCTGGTAAGAAGAAATGGCAATGTACGGCTTGTTCCATTGGCCCTAATAAGTTTGTGATGCGTTTTCCTTATGCTAGTGAGGTTGAGAGAGCATGCTGTTATGGGAAACGTATGCCTTTGATGGAGGGGGCTGTTGTGGTTTGCATTACACCCTGGACTGCATCTATAGGGGCCAAAGGAATATTGGAAAAAGCTTGGGTGAGGGTTCGCGACATTCCTATAGAAAAAAGGTGTACTGAACATGCGGCTTATGCTGGGGCTCTGGTGGGGATAACACTGGAGGTTGATGAATCTAACTATACATAAGCCTGAATATGTCAGAATTTTACTTGGGTGCAGAGAGGTGGAGAGAATTCCCCCCTCGACTGAAGGAATGCTTCGTGAGCAATATTATGACTTCTTTTATGAAGTTGAGAAAATGGTAACATCAGGGGCTAACAAAACCCAGTCCTCCATTGCGGTTGATAGCAGTGCATCTCCTTCCTTCCCCAAGAAAGCAAGGATGGAATCTTATCCTGCTGACTCTACTGGGCAAAGGG
>NC_041381.1:183632611-183690187 GCF_002162155.2 Triticum dicoccoides
GTTGGCTGCTGTTGCTGAGAGTGAAGAAGAAGAGGAAAGTGATGAGGGCAATCATACGGAGTTGCTTATCGAAACCATGGCTAGAGAACATGCTAATGAAAAAATGTCATATTGTGATCCTCAAAATGAGAATTTTACTTGTGAAAAAATCCATGATGAGATGGAAAAGGATGAGATAACTGGATCTCCCACCCATGATGTCGATGGTCGTAAAGGTGCTTGGGGATTTTTGACTCCTGTTCCCCCCTCACCTCTTTATCTTCAGTATGATGATACAACTTATGGGGGTATTATTTCTCCTTTGGCAGATTATGTCACATGGCCATCCGTGCCTCGTATTGTTCCTATCGAGGAAGGGTCTATGGAAGGGGGAGAAAACTGTAGCACTTATACAGTTGAGCCCCCATCTGGGTCACCAACTCATGATAAAATGATCTATGAGGAATATGCCCCACGTAGACAGATGCAGAAACTGGAAAAAGTAGAGGAGGTGGCCACCAACAGGATGAGGAAGCGAGACGCTGAAGGTATGAAAATACCAAGCTCAAAAAACCAGTTTTCTGTTTTGTCTGATTCCGCCATTATACCGCGTGCCTCATTAATGGGGGTGCAAATTCCAGATGATAATTTTGCTGCTATAGATATTCTTCGTGAACTTGAACTTTCTAGAAATCTTTTGCATGATAAAAATAATGATGTGAATCCCCATAAGATAACTATCAATGATGGGATGGGTAATGGTGTACCTCTCTCTTTAACTTGGGATGAGGACAATAAGGATAATGAGGAACCTTTTATCCTTGTTCAGTCTAGACAAAAGAAAAAGAAAAATTACCGCAAAAGATCAGTAGTGACTATATCCCCTAATAAATCTGTTAGGCCTATGACAAGAAGTCAAATGAAAAAAGGAGAGGGTAGGGCTGCTATGGACCCTGGCAGACCTACCAGGTTTAGGGATAAACCCGAACGATATAAATGAAAGGCATTTTTTGGAATTGCAGGGGGCAGGTAAGAAAGGCATGTCTACGTGTCTCATGGATATGATTAGTGCCAACGGGATTGATTTTATTGGGTTACAAGAGACTATGAAAGGGACATATAAGCCATCCTTTTTTAGGAAGCTTGACCCGAGACAGAAGTTTCATTGGGAATGGATCCCTTCTAGGGGAAAGTCTGGAGGGATTCTTTGTGGGATTAGTAGAGATAACTTTGATATACTTACAACTAGGCATGGTAAATATATCTTGCAGTTAGATCTGTTTGATAAGATCAAAAACTGTAGTTGGTCTTTGATGATTGTATATGGTGCTGCCCATGATGATCATAAACCTGAATTCATCGCAGAGCTGTCTTATATGTGCCATAATACTAACATGCCATATCTGGTTGGGGGGGGGACTTTAATATCATTCCTCACAGTGGAGAGAAGAATAAAAAAACAGCCATATCTCACTTCTCTGAAGTGTTCAATTCTGTCATACACCTGCTTGGGTTGAGAGAAATTCACATGTCAGGTGGTTGTTATACCTGGTCCAATAAACAGGAAAACCCAACTTTGGAAAAATTGGATAGAGTCCTTATGTCTCCTGAATGGGAAGATCTATACCCCCTTGCATCAGTAAGTAAGTTGGTCAAGGAAATTTCTGATCACAACCCCCTACTTTTGGATGGAGGAAGAGCCTCTTCTAGAACACCAGGTAATAGGTGTTTTAGATTTGATAATGCTGTTGGGGAACGTAGCAGAAATTCAAAAATTTTCCTACGTATCACCAAGATCTATCTATGGAGAGACCAGCAACGAGTAGAAAGGAGAGTGCATCTACATACCCTTGTAGATCGCTAAGCGGAAGCGTTCAAGTGAACGGGGTTGATGGAGTCGTACTCGTCGTGATTCAGATCACCGATGATCCTAGTGCCGAACGGACGGCACCTCCGCGTTCAACACACGTACAGCTCGACGATGTCTCCCACGCCTTGATCCAGCAAGGAGAGAGGGAGAGGTTGAGGAAGACTCCATCCAGCAGCAGCACAACGGCGTGGTGGTGGTGGAGGAGCGTGGCAATCCTGCAGGGCTTCGCCAAGCACCTACGGGAGAGGAGGAGGTGTCACGGGAGGGAGGGAGGCGCCAAGGGCTCAGGTGTGGATGCCCTCCCTCCCCTCCACTATATATAGGGGCAGGGGAGAGGGGGGAGGCGCAGCCTTGCCCCCTCCTCCTAGGAAGGGGTGCGGCTAAGGAGGGGGAAGGAGTCCATCCTCCCCAAGGCACCTCGGAGGTGCCTTCCCCCTTTAGGACTCTCCCCTTTTTCCTTTATCTTGGCGCATGGGCCTCTAGGGGCTGGTGCCCTTGGCCCATGTAGGCCAAGGCGCACCCCCTACAGCCCATGTGGCCCCCCGGGGCAGGTGGCCCCACCCGGTGGGCCCCCGGGACCCTTCCGGTGGTCCCGGTACAATACCGATGACCCCGAAACTTGTCCCGATGGCCGAAACATGACTTCCTATATATAAATCTTTGCCTCCGGACCATTCCGGAACTCCTCGTGACGTCCGGGATCTCATCCGGGACTCCGAACAACATTCGGTAACCACATACAAACTTCCTTTATAACCCTAGCGTCATCGAACCTTAAGTGTGTAGACCCTACGGGTTCGGGAGACATGTAGTCATGACCGAGATGTTCTCCGGTCAATAACCAACAGCGGGATCTGGATACCCATGTTGGCTCCCACATGTTCCACGATGATCTCATCGAATTAACCACGATGTCAAGGACTCAATCAATCCCGTATACAATTCCCTTTGTCTAGCGGTATGGTACTTGCCCGAGATTCGATCGTCGGTATACCGATACCTTGTTCAATCTCGTTACCGGCAAGTCTCTTTACTCGTTCCGTAACACATCATCCCGTGATCAACCCCTTGGTCACATTGTGCACATTATGATGATGTCCTACCGAGTGGGCCCAGAGATACCTCTCCGTTTACACGGAGTGACAAAATCCCAATCTCGATTCGTGCCAACCCAACAGACACTTTCAGAGATACCCGTAGTGTACCTTTATAGCCACCCAGTTACGTTGTGACGTTTGGCACACCCAAAGCACTCCTATGGTATCCGGGAGTTGCACAATCTCATGGTCTAAGGAAATGATACTTGACATTAGAAAAGCTTTAGCATACGAACTACATGATCTTGTGCTAGGCTTAGGATTGGGTCTTGTCCATCACATCATTCTCCTAATGATGTGATCCCGTTATCAACGACATCCAATGTCCATGGTCAGGAAACCGTAACCATCTATTGATTAACGAGCTAGTCAACTAGAGGCTTACTAGGGACATGGTGTTGTCTATGTATCCACACATGTATCTGAATTTCCTATCAATACAATTCTAGCATGGATAATAAACGATTATCATGAACAAGGAAATATAATAATAATCAATTTATTATTGCCTCTAGGGCATATTTCCAACAGTCTCCCACTTGCACTAGAGTCAATAATCTAGTTCACATCGATATGTGATTAACACTCAAGGTCACATCCCCATGTGACTAACACCCAAAGAGTTTACTAGAGTCAATAATCTAGTTCACATTTACCATGTGATTAACACTCGATGAGTTCTCGGTTTGATCATGTTATGCTTGTGAGAGAGGTTATAGTCAACGGGTCTGAACCTTTCAGATCCGTGTGTGCTTTACAAATCTCTATGTCATCTCCTAGATGCAGCTACCACGTTCTATTTGGAGCTATTCCAAATAACTGTTCTACTTGGAGCTATTCTAAATTGTTGCTCCATTATACGTATCCGGTATCTCTACTCAGAGCTATCCGGATAGGTGTTAAGCTTGCATCGACGTAACCCTTTACGGCGAACTCTTTTACCACCTCCATAATTGAGAAAATTCCTTAGTCCACTAGTTACTAAGGATAACTTTGACCGCTGTCCTGTGATCCATTCTTGGATCACTCTTGTACCCCTTGACTGACTCATGGTAAAGCACACTTCAGGTGCGGTACACAGCATAGCATACTGTAGAGCCTATGTCTTAAGCATAGGGGACGACCTTCGTTCCTTTCTCTCTATTCTGCCATGGTCGAGCTTTAAGTCTTAACTTCATACCTTACAACTCAGGCAAGAACTCCTTCTTTGACTGATCCATCTTGAACACCTTCAAGATCACGTCAAGGCATGTGCTCATTTGAAAGTACCATTAAGCGTTTTAATCTATCCTTATAGATCTTGATGCTCAATGCTCAAGCAGCTTAATCCAGGCTTTTCCATTGAAAAATACTTTCCAAATAACCCTTTATGCTTTCCAAAAATTCTACATCATTTCCGATCAACAATATGTCAACAACATATACTTATCAGAAATTCTATAGTGTTCCCACTCACTTCTTTGGAAATACAAGTTTCTCATAAACTTTGTATACACCCAAAATCTTTGATCATCATCAAAGCATACATTCCAACTCCGAGATGCTCACTCCAGTCCTCAGAAGGATTGCTGGAGCTTCGCATACTTATTAGCATATTTCAGGATAGACAAAACCTTCCGGTTGTATCACATACAACCTTTCCTCAAGAATCGTCGAGGAAACAATGCTTTGACATCCTATCTGCAAGATTTCATAAATAATGCAGTAATTGCTAATATAATTCCAACAGACTCTTAGCATCGCTACGAGTGAGAAAGTCTCATCGTAGTCAACTCCTTGAACTTGTCGAAAAACATCTTAACGACAAGTCGAGCTTTCTCAATGGTGACACTTACCATCATTGTCTGTCTTCCTTTCAAAATCCATATGTACCTAACAGCCTTACGACCATCAAGTATTTCTTCCAAAGTCTACACTTTGTTTTCATACATGGATCCTCTCTCGGGTTTTATGGCCTTGAGCCATTTATCGGAATCCGGGCCCACCATCGCTTCTCCATAGCTCGTAGGTTCATTGTTGTCTAGCAACATGACTTCCAAGACAGGATTACTGTACCACTCTGAAGTAGTACGTATCCTTGTCACCCTACGAGGTTCGGTAGTGACTTGATCCGAAACTTCATGATCACTATCATAAGCTTCCACTTCAATTGGTGTAGGTGCCACAGGAACAACTTCCTGTGCCCTGCTACACACTTGTTGAAGTGACGGTTCAATAACCTCATCAAGTCTCCACCATCCTCCCACTCAATTCTTTCGAGAGAAACCTTTCCTCGAAAAAGGACCCGATTCTAGAAACAATTCATATTGCTTTCGGATCTGAATTAGGAGGTATACCCAACTGTTTTGGGTGTCCTATGAAGATGCATTTTATCCGCTTTGGGTTCGAGCTTATCAACCTGAAACTTTTTCATATAAGCGTCGCAGCCCCAAACTTTTAAGAAACGACAACTTAGGTCTCTCTAAACCATAATTCATACGGTGTCATCTCATCGGAATTACGTGGTGCCCTATTTAAAGTGAATGTGGTTGTCTCTAATGCCTAACCCATGAACGATAGTGGTAACTCGATAAGAGACATCATGGTATGCACCATATCCAATAGGGTGCAACTATGACGTTTGGACACACCATCACACTATGATGTTCCAGGCTGTATTAGTTGTGAAACAATTTCCACAATGTCTTAATTCTGTGCCAAACTCGTGATTCAGATATTCATCTCTATGATCATAGCATAGATCTTTTATCCTCTTGTCACGACGATCTTTCAACTTCACACTGAAATTACTTGAACCTTTCAATAATTCAGACTCGTGATTCATCAAGTAAATATACTCAACATCTACTCGAATCATCTGTGAAGTAAGAACATAACGATATTCACTGCATGCCTCAGCACTCATTGGACTGCACACATCAAAATGTGTTACTTCCAACAAGTTGCTATCTTGTTCCATCTTACTGAAAACGAGGCTTTTCAGTCATCTTGCCCATGTGGTATGATTTGCATGTCCCAAGTGATTCAAAATCAAGTGAGTCAAAATGGTCCATTTGCATGGAGTTTCTTCATGCATATACACCAATAGACATGGTTCGCATGTCTCAAACTTTTCAAAAACGAGTGAGCCCAAAGATCCATCAATATGGAGCTTCTTCATGCGTTTTAAACCAATATGACTTACATGGCAGTGCCACCAGAAAGTGGTACTATCATTACTATCTTTTGGCATGAAAATGTGTATCACTACGATCGAGATTCAATCAACCATTTTAATGCTAATCTTGATGGTAGAGGGAGCGTGCGATGTTTGATCATATCAAGCTTGGAAAAACTTCCAACACATATCGTCAGCTCACCTTTAGCTAGTCTCCGTTTATTCCGTAGCCTTTTGTTTCGAGTTACTAACACTTAGCAACCGAACCGGTATCTAATACCCTGGTGCTACTAGGAGTACTAGCAAAGTACACATTAACACAATGTATATCCAATATACTTCTATCGACCTTGCCAGCCTTCTTATCTACCAAGTATCTAGGGTAATTTTGCTCTAGTGGTTGTTCCCCTTATTACAGAAGCACTTAGTCTCGGGTTTGGGTTTTACCTTGGGTTTCTTCACTAGAGCAGCAGCTGATTTGCCGTTTCATGAAGTATCCCTTCTTGCCCTTGCCCTTCTTGAAACTAGTGGTTTCACCAACCATCAACAATTGATGCTCCTTCTTGATTTCTACTTTCGCGGTGTCAAACATCGCGAATACCTCAAGGATCATCATATCTATCCCTGATATGTTATAGTTCATCACGAAGCTCTAGCAGCTTGGTGGTAATGACTTCGGAGAAACATCACTATCTCATCTGGAAGATCAACTCCCACTTGATTCAAGCGATTGTTGTACTCAGACAATCTGAGCACAAGCTCAACAATTGAGCTTTTCTCCTTAGTTTGCAGGTTAAGAAAGTCATCGGAGGTCTTGTACCTCTTGACATGGGCACGAGCCTGAAATCCCAATTTCAGCCCTCAAAACATCTCATATGTTTCGCGATGTTTCAAAAACGTCTTTGGTGCCTCAACTCTAAACCGTTTAACTGAACTATCACGTAGTTATCAAAACGTGTATGTCCGATGTTCGCAACATCCACAGACAACGTTCGAGGTTCAGCACACTGAGCGGTGCATTAAGGACATAAGCCTTCTATGAAGCAATGAGGACAATCCTCAGTTTACGGACCTAGTCCGCATAATTGCTACTATCAACTTTCAACTAATTTTTCTCTAGGAACATATCTAAACAGTAGAACTATAGCGTGAGCTACGACATAATTTGCAAAAACCTTTTGACTATATTCAGGATAATTAAGTTCATCTTATGAACTCCCACTCAGATAGACATCCCTCTAGTCATCTAAGTGATTACATGATCCGAGTCAAACTAGGCCGTGTCCGATCATCACGTGAGACGGACTAGTCATCATCGGTGAACATCTTCATGTTGATCGTATCTTCTATACGACTCATGTTCGACCGTTCGGTCTCCGTGTTCCGAGGCCATGTCTGTACATGCTAGGCTCGTCAAGTTAACCCTAAGTGTTTCGCGTGTGTAAATCTGTCTTACACCCGTTGTATGTGAACGTTAGAATCTAACACCCGATCATCACGTGGTGCTTCGAAACACGAACTGTCGCAACGGTGCACAGTTAGGGGAGAACACTTCTTGAAATTGTTGTAAGGGATCATCTTATTTACTACCGTCGTTCTAAGCAAATAAGATGTATAAACATGATAAACATCACATGCAATCAAATAGTGACATGATATGGCCATCATCACTTTGCTCCTTTTGATCTCCATCTTCGGGGCTCCATGATCATCATCGTCACCGGCATGACACCATGATCTCCATCATCATGATCTCCATCATCGTGTCTTCATGAAGTTGCCTCGCCAACTATTACTTCTACTACTATGGCTAACGGTTAGCAATAAAGTAAAGTAATTACATGACGTTTAAGTTGACACGCAGGTCACACATAAATAAAGACAACTCCTATGGCTCCTGCCGGTTGTCATACTCATCGACATGCAAGTCGTGATTCCTATTACAAGAACATGATCAATCTCATACATCACATATATCATTCATCACATCCTTTTTGGCCATATCACATCACATAGCATACCCTGCAAAAACAAGTTAGACGTCCTCTAATTGTTGTTTGCATGTTTTACGTGGCTGCTATGGGTTTCTAGCAAGAACGTTTCTTACCTACGCATGAACCACAACGTGATATGCCAATTGCTATTTACCCTTCATAAGGACCCTTTTCATCGAATCCGATCCGACTAAAGTGGGAGAGACAGACACCCGCCAGCCACCTTATGCAACTAGTGCATGTTTGTCGGTGGAACCGGTCTCACGTAAGCGTACGTGTAAGGTTGGTCCGGGCCGCTTCATCCCACGATGCCGCCGAATCAAGATAAGACTAGTAACGGCAAGCATATTGAACAATATCGACGCCCACAACTACTTTGTGTTCTACTCGTGCAAAGAATCTACGCAATAGACCTAGCTCATGATGCCACTGTTGGGGAACGTAGCAGAAATTCAAAAAATTTCCTACGTATCACCAAGATCTATCTATGGAGAGACCAGCAACGAGTAGAAAGGAGAGTGCATCTACATACCCTTGTAGATCACTAAGCGGAAGCGTTCAAGTGAACGGGGTTGATGGAGTCGTACTCGTCGTGATTCAGATCACCGATGATCCTAGTGCCGAACGGACGGCACCTCCGCGTTCAACACACGTACAGCTCGACGATGTCTCCCACGCCTTGATCCAGCAAGGAGAGAGGGAGAGGTTGAGGAAGACTCCATCCAGCAGCAGCACAACGGCGTGGTGGTGGTGGAGGAGCGTGGCAATCCTGCAGGGCTTCGCCAAGCACCTACGGGAGAGGAGGAGGTGTCACGGGAGGGAGGGAGGCGCCAAGGGCTCAGGTGTGGATGCCCTCCCTCCCCTCCACTATATATAGGGGCAGGGGAGGGGGGGGGGGAGGCGCAGCCTTGCCCCCTCCTCCAAGGAAGGGGTGCGGCTAAGGAGGGGGAAGGAGTCCATCCTCCCCAAGGCACCTCGGAGGTGCCTTCCCCCTTTAGGACTCTCCCCTTTTTCCTTTATCTTGGCGCATGGGCCTCTAGGGGCTGGTGCCCTTGGCCCATGTAGGCCAAGGCGCACCCCCTACAGCCCATGTGCCCCCCCGGGGCAGGTGGCCCCACCCGGTGGGCCCCCGGGACCCTTCCGGTGGTCCCGGTACAATACCGATGACCCCGAAACTTGTCCCGATGGCCGAAACAGGACTTCCTATATATAAATCTTTACCTCCGGACCATTCCGGAACTCCTCGTGACGTCCGGGATCTCATCCGGGACTCCGAACAACATTCAGTAACCACATACAAACTTCCTTTATAACCCTAGCGTCATCGAACCTTAAGTGTGTAGACCCTACGGGTTCGGGAGACATGTAGTCATGACCGAGATGTTCTCCGGTCAATAACCAACAGCGGGATCTGGATACCCATGTTGGCTCCCACATGTTCCACGATGATCTCATCGAATGAACCACGATGTCAAGGACTCAATCAATCCCGTATACAATTCCCTTTGTCTAGCGGTATGGTACTTGCCCGAGATTCGATCGTCGGTATACCGATACCTTGTTCAATCTCGTTACCGGCAAGTCTCTTTACTCGTTCCGTAACACATCATCCCGTGATCAACCCCTTGGTCACATTGTGCACATTATGATGATGTCCTACCGAGTGGGCCCAGAGATACCTCTCCGTTTACACGGAGTGACAAAATCCCAATCTCGATTCGTGCCAACCCAACAGACACTTCCAGAGATACCCGTAGTGTACCTTTATAGCCACCCAGTTACATTGTGACGTTTGGCACACCCAAAGCACTCCTATGGTATCCGGGAGTTGCACAATCTCATGGTCTAAGGAAATGATACTTGACATTAGAAAAGCTTTAGCATACGAACTACATGATCTTGTGCTAGGCTTAGGATTGGGTCTTGTCCATCACATCATTCTCCTAATGATGTGATCCCGTTATCAATGACATCCAATGTCCATGGTTAGGAAACCGTAACCATCTATTGATTAACGAGCTAGTCAACTAGAGGCTTACTAGGGACATGGTGTTGTCTATGTATCCACACATGTATCTGAGTTTCCTATCAATACAATTCTAGCATGGATAATAAACGATTATCATGAACAAGGAAATATAATAATAATCAATTTATTATTGCCTCTAGGGCATATTTCCAACAAATGCCTGGCTTAAGAATCCAGATTTCCTTCCCCTGGTATCTGAGATATGGTCAAGGCCAGTTTATACTATCAATCCCATCGATTCTTTGAACATTAAGCTGAAGAGGTTCAAAAAATTCTTTAAAGGATGGGGATCTAATCTGTTTGGTCATAACAAAATTAGAAAGAGGATTATTAAGCTTGAGCTTCAGGAACTGGAAAAACTAGAGGAGGAGGTTGGTCTATGTGGGGAAGCCTACACCAGGAAACTTGACATCCTGGTTGAACTTAATGAGATGTATGTTGAAGAGGAGCTTCATTGGCACCAATTCTCTAATGAGAGGTGGCTTTTGAAAGGGGACAATAACACTGATTTCTTCCATAAGGTAGCCAATGGGCGTCGTAGGAAAAATTCCATGATATCCCTTGAGTGCGGATCAGTGACCATAGAAGGAACCAAAAACTTATTAGCTCATGCTACTGAATATTATAAAAACCTCTTTGGACCGGCTCCTGGCAACCTCTGTCAGATAGATGCAACGTTATGGTCTCGGGAAGAAAAAATTACTCCTGATGAAAATGATGACTTGACCCGTCCTTTCTCGCTTGAGGAGATAAAAAAGGCTTTGTTTGACATGAAATCTAACCGTGCCCCTGGACCGGACGACATCCCTGTTGAGTTTTATCAACATTGCTGGGAGGTAGTTTCCCCCGTTCTAATGTGCATGTTTGAGTGGTTTTATGAGGGCAAGCTTGATGTACAGAGATCGAATTATGGCATTATAACTCTGTTGCCCAAGTCATCAGATGCCAACAGAATTCAGCAATATAGACCCATTTGTTTGTTGCGATGTCCTTACAAATTACTCACCAAAGCCATGGATATTAGGGCTAGCAAATATGCGCATAAGTTGTTCAGTATACAACATAATGCTTTCATCAAAGGGAGACATATAGTTGATGGCATATTATTTTTGCATGAGATCTTGCACTATACTCATATCAAAAAACAAGTGGGAGTAGTACTTAAGCTTGATTTTGAGAAAGCTTATGACAAGGTTAATTGGGAGTTTTTACTTGATTATCATGTGAAACGTGGGTTTGACTCCAAGTGGTGTGGGTGGGTTTCTCAAATTCTTATGAATGGTACGGTTAGCGTTAAGATAAATGACGAGGTAGGACCTTATATTCAAAGTGCTAAGGGGGTGAGACAGGGCGATCCTCACTCCCCTTTTCTTTTTAATCTTGCGGCTGAATGCCTGACTAAGATGGTATTGACAGCTCAAAAGAATGGTCTTATTAAAGGGTTAGCTGCTGATCTTATCGAGGATGGGGTGGGCATCCTACAGTACACTGATGACACGGTACTTTGTTTTGAACACGATATCGACAAAGCCATCAATGTGATACACACACAATATCGCCACACGTATCATCAGTTGATAATGCTATACAAGTTGAACCAGTTAAGGAATCAAGCCATGAAAAAGTTGCAAAAAATAATCCTATATGTGCCGCCAAATTTCATCGAGGAAAGGATGGTGTGTTGCGTCAAATATGTGGATCAGGGTTCAGCGGTACAAGAAAATTAAACCGGGTTTATTTGGTGCCTGCTAGACATGATGAGTTTCGTGAATATATGACACATGATCTACGTAAAATAAATAGTCTGCCGCATGTGAAAGTGCAACGATGGATACACAAGCAATGCAAGAGTCAAGAGGAGCCACAGCCAGATGATGTTATTCCCACGTTTCGTACGCCTCCAGGGAATATTAGGATCGGCAGCTTCCTTTTCAATCTCCAAGCCAATATATTTGATGGATCTGCTAAAGATAAGTTCCCATGTTTTATTTAAATTGGGCTTTACCCCATTAGGTAGTGCTACGTGAGTAGCAGAAGTAGTATTTTTCCTTGTAAAAAGGTCCACGCTATGCTATAAACGTGATGACCAAGTCGTATTGATAAGAGTCCAGATTGTGTTGGCTTTCGGCCAGGTGCGTGCGTGAGGGTCGGCTATATAATAGCCAATGTGCGTCAGATGAGGGGAGTTTTAGTTTTTTTGGGTTTGTTTTCAGAGTTATGAAATATACAGAAAAACGTCCAAGTTGGGGACGACCATATCATGTATATTATCTGTGATTTTCTCATCGAGGAAATTTACTAGTGACGAAGGGTTGATCATCACATCGATGCCTACGTGCTGATCCGAGGGGGTCATTATTTTCATTTGTGTATTTTTATACACAGGTGAAAATTATCTTGAAGGTTGTGAGGAGGAACAAGGGGACAAACTGTTGATCAAGCATCGCCGTGAAAGATCGAGCCATCTAGACGCACGAATTGGCATCTCGCTAGTCCGTGCTTTCATCAAGTGGTATTCAGAGCAAAGGTTAGTCACGGCGACTCAATTTGTAATATCGTCTGCGAGTCAAGCATCAATATGTTGAGCAGGAACATATTGATGGAGGAGGAAGGCATTGGCGAGGTCACTCTTTTTCACACTCGTTGCGTTGTGAACGAACGACGTGTTAATCTGACAATCGATGAGAGTACAGCGGTCAATATGGCGAGCATCGAGGTGGTGGAAAAATTGGGGCTGAAGATGACGCCTCTTGAAAGACCGTACACGCTGAAGTGGTTCAAAGGTGAAATCAAAATTACGCATCAGATTTTGCTAATTTTTGATCTCGGGAAATATTGTTGTGCGGAATTTTTTCATGTTTGTCCTATGCCCATGGTGTCGTGCCATCTGCTACTTGGGGACCCATGGTGCAAGCGTGTTGGGGCTGTTCGGGATGTCAAGAAAAATAGTTATTCTGTATCACGGAAGGGCAAAAAAATTTGTTTTATTCCCATGCCAACGGATGTGTTCGCTGTTGATTGGAAAGATCGTTTGCGAAAAAGAAAAGAAGAGGTAGAAGAAATAAAAGAAGAAGTTGATGCACCGATGAAGGGTCTAAATCTTTTAGTGAAGAAGGTGCAGGAGGATGGTGATCCTAAAGGGCAGCGTTGGAGTGTTTTTAAAACACAGTGCAAGATCAAGGACCAGTCATGCAAGATGATAATTGATGGTGGCAGTTTTACTAATGCTATTAGCAAAGATCTCGTGCAAGCATTGGGTTTGTCCATGTGGCGGCATCCGCAACCGCACCACGTGGAGTGGCTATTCAACTCCGGAAAATTAAAGATTACACATAAGGTACGCGTGCCATTTGTTGTTGGAGATTATATTGACAAGGTAGATTGTGATGTCTTACCGATGGACGCTTGTCAGTTGCTATTAGGGAGGCCATGGCAATTCGATCATGACGCGGTGCATGCCGGGAGATCCAACACGTACTCATTCATGCATGGTGGAAGGAAGCACGTGCTAAAGCCGATGCTGGATAGTGCAATCACTAGAGAGCGGCAAGTTCGAGAGAGGGAGGTCGTGTTGAAAAATGACTTGAAACCGCGGACGGTTTCGCTTCAAGGAAGGGAGGATGATACACACACAATATCGCCACACGTATCATCAGTTGATAATGCTATACAAGTTGAACCAGTTAAGGAATCAAGCCATGAAAAAGTTGCAAAAAATAATCCTATATGTGCCGCCAAATTTCATCGAGGAAAGGATGGTGTGTTGCGTCAAATATGTGGATCAGGGTTCAGCGGTACAAGAAAATTAAACCGGGTTTATTTGGTGCCTGCTAGACATGATGAGTTTCGTGAATATATGACACATGATCTACGTAAAATAAATAGTCTGCCGCATGTGAAAGTGCAACGATGGATACACAAGCAATGCAAGAGTCAAGAGGAGCCACAGCCAGATGATGTTATTCCCACGTTTCGTACGCCTCCAGGGAATATTAGGATCAGCAGCTTCCTTTTCAATCTCCAAGCCAATATATTTGATGGATCTGCTAAAGATAAGTTCCCATGTTTTATTTAAATTGGGCTTTATTCCATTAGGTAGTGCTACGTGAGTAGCAGAAGTAGTATTTTTCCTTGTAAAAAGGTCCACGTATGCTATAAACGTGATGACCAAGTCGTATTGATAAGAGTCCAGATTGTGTTGGCTTCCGGCCAGGTGCGTGCGTGAGGGTCGGCTATATAATAGCCAATGTGCGTCAGATGAGGGGAGTTTTAGTTTTTTTGGGTTTGTTTTCAGAGTTATGAAATATACAGAAAAACGTCCAAGTTGGGGACGACCATATCATGTATATTATCTGTGATTTTCTCATCGAGGAAATTTACTAGTGACGGAGGGTTGATCATCACATCGACGCCTACGTGCTGATCCGAGGGGGTCATTATTTTCATTTGTGTATTTTTATACACAGGTGAAAATTATCTTGAAGATTGTGAGGAGGAACAAGGGGACGAACTGTTGATCAAGCATCGCCGTGAAAGATCGGGCCATCTAGACGCACGAATTGGCATCTCGCTAGTCCGTGCTTTCATCACAATGTCAAGCTCTTGCTTTATCTCTTTGAACTCATGTCAGGTTTGAAGATCAATTTTGAGAAAAGTGAGATCCTTAGTATCGGAGGAGATAATGATATTGATTTAGTATACGCTGATATGTTTGGTTGCCAAGTGGGCACCTTACCTATGAAATACCTTGGGGTCCCAGCAACATACTCCGCTCTTAAAAATGCGGATTTAGATTTCCTCGATGGTAAACTGATTAAAGAGCTTGATGCCTGGGTGGCCTACGCGGCTTCTTCCGGGGCTAGACTCACTTTATTGAGTTCCAACCTTGATGGGATTCCATCTTATCTCATGTCGATGTTTCTTTTCAATAAAACCTTTATTGAAAAAATGGATAAATATCGTAGACGATTCTTTTGGAGGAGGAAGAACAAGAAACATGGATATCATATGGTTAAATGGGCGAGAGTTTGTCGATCTAAGAAAATTGGGGGGCTGGGTATTAAGGATCTTCATAAACAGAATGTTGCCTTACTTGTTAAATGGTGGTGGAAGCTCGAAACAAGCGATGGCTTGTGGCAGCGTATAGTCAAAGCTAGATACTTTAATAACAAGACAGTAGCCAATATACGAGGTCGTGTTTCTGATTCCCCTTGCTGGAAAGCTATCATGAAAGTCAAGAACTCATATATGGCTGGTAGGAAAGTCATCATCAATAGTGGTGATCTGACTAGGGTCTGGCATGATCCGTGGATAGAAAACACCATTTTGAAAGATCGATTCCCTGATCTGTTCAATATTTTCCATGATCAGGAAAGTACTCTTGCATCCTGGGTAACGAAGGGCTATGATTTAGACTTCAGACGCAGATTGACAGGTGTGTTGGGCGAGCAGTGGACTTGGATGGTCATGGAGGCTAAAAAGCTCTCACTGAATAATGCCCCAGATACTATTTCATGGGCTTTTAGTAGTAAAGGGAAATTTACGACTAAATCGATGTATGAATGGCTGGAAAGAAACCTGGCTGGTCCCAATTATAATTGGGTTTGGAAAGCCCTTGTTCCGTTGAAGATTAAAATCTTCTTATGGCAGTTATTTCAGAATGCTGTGTTAACGCGAGACAATATGCGCAATCGGAAGTGGCCTGGGAATCCTATGTGTTCCTTTTGTACAAATATAGAGACTGCGAACCACTTATTTTTTACCTGCCCGCTTGCTCGCACAGTTTGGGGCGTGCTGGGAATGACAGTTGGGGTTTCTTGTTGTCCCCGATCTCTTTGGCAAAGCTTTGCCTGGTTTTATAGGTTCTTTCCAGGAGGGGATCAATTCTATATGATGATCACTACTGCCATATGTTGGGAGATTTGGTGTCTCCGCAATAAAGTTACCTTTGGCAATTATGTAGCTCGTACTCCACTGGAGGCTGTTTTCACTGCCTGCTCGTTTATGTTGTATTGGGCAGGTTTTCTCAAAGCTGAAGACAAGGCGAAATTCCAAGCTGGCGTGAAGAGGCTGGCGCACGTGGCTGCTGCGCTGGCGGACAGACCCTTCTCTCAAGACAGGCTTCTCTTGGGCGACAGGGATGGGATCCAGATTGGTTAGCTGGGGTTCGCTACTTGGGTCTCCTTTTTTGGTCGTATCATCCACTGGGGTTTGATGCCCGCTGGACCTTTGTCTTCTGGTCTTATTTGGCTAGTCGTTGAGGTATACTGGTAGTTTCTTCCTGGGAACGGTTATCCTTAGTTGGGTAGTGGCTTGACTGTGTCATCAGGTTTTTGCCCCATGGCGGATGATCCGCTCGAGGATCATCATGCGGTGGGTTTCCTGGTGATGCACCAGCTCGCACCCCCCTTTCAGTCTCATTTTGCTTTTGTAGTCAGTCGTGTCCTTTGGTTTAGTCTCCTTTAGTTAAAGTAGTCGTCTTGGTGCTTTAACAAACTTGGTTGAAAACAGAATGATGTATTTTCGTTGATTGCAAAATTAATGGAAAGGGGTGTGAGCCCGGTTGGAAAAAAAGAACTCCAGTACTCAGTTCTCTCAGGAGAAACGTCGTTACTCGATAGTCATACAGTTACAGTGTGATCGAGCTAGGTTTCACGAGCCATTACACACAAGAAGAGTATTCCAATTACAACTTGACCAAAAAGAAAAGAGTATTCCAACTTTACACGGTGGGGGTTTCCAACCAAAAGACGCGTAAAAAGGAAAGTTTGTTGCAATCCGGCAGGCATCAGAATCCGGAACGCATCGGAAAGATCGGGCTCGGTGACTTGGATTGCTGCTGCTGGCTCGCGGACTGCAGCGCCTGGTCGACCATGGCGGCGCGCGACGCCCGGGACACGGCCGTGCCGCCGGCCAGCGCTCGCTGGTAGGCCTCGTCGTCCTCCATGCTCGCGCCCCCTTCCAGCGCCAGGTGCACGAGGCGGTGCATGTCATGCGACGTCAGCTCGTGCTGCTCGGTCAGCTCGGGGCCGTCCGAGCGCGCCTCGAAGCCCGACAGCAGCAGGTTCGCTCCCTCCCCCGCGCGGGCGCCGCGGTACTGGCGCACCGTGAACTGGGCGCCGCAGCCGTCCTCGTCATCGTCGTCGTCCTCGTACGCGGCGACGGCCCGCTGGCCGTGCAGGCTCCGCGCGCCGCTCAGGTCGAATTCCCCGAACTCCATGTCGCTCCCGCTCTCATCGTCGTCGTCGTCCGACGCTGCCTGCTCCTCGGACGCGTCATCGTCTACGAACACCACGCGGAGGCGGAACTCCATGCCGCCGAGCTCGTCGAGCGCGCCGCGTCTCGCCCCGACGCGCTCCGCCGCCCTCCTGGCCTCCATCGCGACCTCCGGGCGTATCATCGGGTTGTCGAGCCTGGCCACGAGG
This sequence comes from Triticum dicoccoides, assembly GCF_002162155.2. Classification (NCBI taxonomy): domain Eukaryota; kingdom Viridiplantae; phylum Streptophyta; class Magnoliopsida; order Poales; family Poaceae; genus Triticum; species Triticum dicoccoides. Next base: position 183,650,162 of record NC_041381.1, read on the forward strand.
TCTGTGAACACCCGGTCCGCGGCGCCCCGGCGGCCCAGGTCGCGGAGCGGCACGCGGCAGGACACGTCCTCCATCGTGTCGACGTCCACGGGGCCGCCGCCGTAGTCGCTGCATTGCTCGACGAGCAGCCGGAACGTGACGTCGGGCTGCGACGAGCCGCACGAGTCTGCGGCCGGGATCTCGGCGAGCAGGACCAGCTTGTCGGGATGGCTGAGCAGGACGTGCTCGTTCACGGCGGTGGCCATGTCTACTCTAGCTGCGCGTACACCAGCGGACGAACTTGGACGCTGATGAGTAATTTGATTGAGTGCGAGAACGTCGCAGGCTGTGCTCCTAGAGCGGAACCGGGGCCTGCTTATATAGCTCAAGGGTCATGGCGGCTGAAACAAGTGGGAGCCGAACTCGACTCGGACGAGCAGTCCAGAAATCCCATACCGGAGTCGTGGCCGGAATCGGATGTCAGGGTTCTGAACCTGTTACATGACTCTATCCAAGTTCAGTTATCCAACGGTTATGAAGCATCTGGGCTATGAGGATCCAATGGCTCCTGTGCTCGCGTGTTACTGTACCGTTTCATTATTGCCTGTACTGTTTACTTTCATACCATTGTCGGGCTATATAAGAGCTGGTGCACAGCGCTTGTACCATCATCTATTCTGCCGAGTTGAACTCAATTATACACTTAAAAACATTCATCTTATAGTAGACATGGATATTCGCAGTGTATAATCTTAGCCAAGATCCACATCGAAACCCTAGCGAGCTCCCTCGATCCACAGATTCCATGCTTCAGACAAGACAATTGGTAATCATAGCACATGCTTTCCTCGGCAGCTTGAGATGTGTGTCTCACTGTAGATCATCCCACCCACCTCTCCCTTAATTCGGTGTTGGGCGGCGGCGGCAGCGATTTCTGGCAGCGGTGTTTTTGGGTGGCGTTAACGATGGTGACCATCGGGCGGCGTTGGCGGCGGTAGAAATCATCCGGCGGCAGCTCCTGTTCGTGTTCTGGTTACCAAAACACTTTGTTTCGGGGTAAAATCCCAGGAACAATGGCGAGTGATGCTGCAATTGGAGGAGTCTTCTACGGCGGTGACATGTATCACTCCTCTGTTCGGGTTACCGTGCTACGACAGTAAAATTCCTCTCGGAGTCAGTGATACAAGATGGGACTTAACCAAGTCTGTCATCGATGAGGCAGAAGTAGCAGATCTGTTAGCTATGAAAGCATATTTTGCTGCCCACGACGGAGAAACAAATGAACTTAAGGAGGATGTTGGGCAAGGATGTGAAGCCGATTAATTCTAAGCAAGATAATATGTGTAAAGTGATTGATATTGTACAAACAGTAGTTATGGCTCTAAGAGCATCTACAACCAGGCGCCTCAAACCCACCTCATACGCCCGGACGGGCCACCCATATTTGACACGAGAAAAATATCTAGGGACTCCGAGAGAAGGGAAGGGGAGCGTATTTCTCTCTTGCGTCGGGAAAGGGAAAAGTAAATATGCGGACGTGCCAGTGTACCGTTGTACACAAAGAAAAAGGTATGAGAAACAAGTATTTCATTAATCTCAATGGAGAAATAAAATTACAAGATCTCATAAGGAAAACAAATGCGCTCTGTGGCCTACTAGCGCGGCCAGCCTGACTGTGGCGATTGCGGTCTCCTGGTTCCCGGGGCCTCGGAAGGCTCCCGGTTAATTACTCCTGCGGGTTGCTCCGCGGGATACCTCCGATTAAGCCGTGTGGTCGTCTTCGTCGTCTTCGCTTCACGTTCTCCATGCATGATGGTGGTGGTGTGTGTGGGCGGCGGCAGAGCCCGTGTCCTCGCCGGTACACGCGCCGCAAGTAGCGTGGCCTTTGCGGTGGCCACGCCGCCCTCGCCGTCGTGCCTCGTTGGTCTTGGCGGCGTTGGAGTATTTGTTGTCAGGGTGGCATGGTTCGCGCTCGGTTCGGACTTCTCGACGACCGGTTGCTTCATCGGGGTGTGCAGGGGGCTGCTCCTTGCAGGAGTAACGGTTTAGGAAGACCAGCGTCAGTGTATAAACTGGCGCACACTCACATTGGTGTGGCCGGGGTGGTTGGCGCCTCATCTTTGCTAGACGTCATGTATTTGGCGGTCCGCCAAGGCAAAGGCGCCGCCTCATGGGGCCGTGGAAGGTGATGTCGCAGAGGCCTCATCGCCTTGGGGTGGTGCTACGCGAAGGAGTGACCTGTGTGCCGGCGATGCCATGGACCTGTCCGCCATGCTGGGTACACCTCTCGAAGGAGGGAATCGGTCTTTGACTGCATCGTCGCAAACTCCAGTTCAGACAAAGATATGTACGCCATGAAGGAAAAGGCGAGTCTCGGGCCGCGTCGTCAACGAGCTCTGGTTCTGCCACACTGCCTCCTCCAAGAACGTGGCGCAAAACCTATACGTTAGAGTCTCTATCGCAGTGAACCTGTCCCCCGTGGCTCTGTTCGTTGCAATCTGTGCGTCAAGGACCTGTGCGTCGCGACCTGAACTTCATGAACTGTTCATCAAGGATGAGTGTACCAAGGACATGAAGGCCGGTCTCGGGCTGCGTCATTGGCGAGCTCCAGTTCAGAAAAAGATCTGTACGCCAGGAAGGGAGAGGCGAGTCTCGTCCAAGTGCGTGGTGCAAAACCTGTATGCCTGTGTCTCCTTCGCGATGATCCTGTTCACCGTGGCCCTGTTCATCATCTTTCGTGACACCATCGTAATGAAGTGGGCGCGAGGTGGTGGCGATCTCTGTGCCGCCGACCTCCATGTGGCCAGCTTGACGACATCGACGGTGGGCGGCGTCGTGGCGTGCTCCATGTCGTCGTGTCCCATGACACCTTCATGATGAAGTGGAGTGAGCGGTGATGGCGACCCCGGTGTTGTCGACCTCCATGTCATCGTCTTCCACGGCGCCCGTGGCTCTATCTCCGGCGGCGGCCCGATCTGATCACGCCAACCTCCTCTTCGGCAGTTGTAAGGGCATATTTTTCCCTCAGGTGTTTCGGTGATTGATGACAATGCTTTTGCGGACTAATCGTGTGCCTTGAGTTTCTCAGGTTATTCATATCTAGGCATGAGACGATTCGATGCCCCTCGGAGACTATTGAAGTCGGCGTCGTTCTACGTTTCTCTTTGGTGGATTTGAGTCGTAGGAGAGCCGTACTATTAAGAGGGGGTCCGCGTCAGAAAGGTTTGGGTGGAATCAACACGTACACTTGTTCCTCCTTTCCCTGCTTTTTGGAGCTTCCCTTTGTTATCTTGGTTGTACGGAAATCTGACGACTACTGCTGTGCTTGCGGTAGTACTGCAAGCACACGCGGTAGTACCGCTGGGTGTCACGGTAGTACCGCTCATCTGGAACGGTAGTACCGCGGCTCCCTGGCCTTGTGCCGCTCCGGTGCGGTAGTAGGGGCGGATGTAATTTTTTACATCCGCGCCCTCCACGGTAGTACCGCTCGTCCAGAGCGGTAGTACCGCGGAGGCCCACGGTAGTACCGCTCCCTAGGAGTCGTAGTACCGTGGCCCTCCTACCTAGTACCGCAGTGTCGCGGTAGTAGGCGCAGATGTAATTTTTTACATCCGCGTCCGCACGGTAGTACCGCGCCTCGCGGGCGGTAGTACCGCGTCGGATTTTTGTACCTCCTCCGGTTCAGCGGAAGTAGGCACTGATGTAATTTATTTCATCCGCGCCCTTCCCAGGCCGTGACTTTCCTGCCTTGCGGTAGTACCGCAGGTGGGTGCGGTAATACCGCGCAAGCGGTAGTACTGCCCCCTTATCAGGGTAGTTCCGGCCTGTGTTGCTGTCGCGGTAGTACCGTGGACAGCCACGGTAGTACCGCACAGCCTCGCGGTAGTACCGCGCCCCTGGAGCGGTAGTACCATGTGTCGCGGGCTGAACATGTGGATAACGGTTGGAATTTGTCCACGACTATATAAGGGGCGTCTTCTACCTCTAGTTGACCACCTTTTCCATCTCTAAGCTCCATTGTTGCTCCAAGCTCCATTTCCACTCGATCTCTCTCCCTAGCCAATCAAACTTGTTGATTTGCTCGGGATTGGGTGACAAGTGCCCGATCTACACTTCCACCACAGGATATTTGATTCCCCCCACTTATCCCTTGCGGATCTTGTTACTCTTGGGTGTTGAGCACCCTAGACGGTTGAGGTCACCTCGAAGCCATACTCCATTGTGGTGAAGCTTCGCGGGATTATTGGGAGCCTCCAAGTGTTGTGGAGATAGCCCCAATCTTGTTTGTAAAGGTCCGGTTGCCGCCTTCAAGGGCTCCAATAGTGGAATCACGGCATCTCGCATTGTGTGAGGGCGTGAGGAGATTACGGTGGCCCTAGTGGCTTCTTGGGGAGCATTGTGCCTCCACACCGCTCTAACGGAGACGTACTTCCCTTTAAAAGGAAGGAACTTCGGTAACACATCCTCGTCTCCACCGGCTCCACTCTTGGTTATCTTATCCCTTTACTTTTGCAAGCTTACTTGTGCTATATCCATTGCTTGCTTGTGTGCTCATTGTCTTTGCATCATATAGGTTGTCCACGTAGTTGCACATCTAGACAACCTATTTCTTTGCAAGGTTTAAATTGTTAAAGAAAAGTCTAAAAATTGTTAGTTGCCTATTCACCCCCCTCTAGTCAACCATATCAATCCTTTTCAATTGGTATCAGAGCCTCGTCTCTTTATTAAGGACTTTGCCGTTCGAAGAGTATGGTTGACGTCAACGACGGTGCGGAGGAACACTCCGGTGTGAATCCCATCTCGTCTTCGGCCGAAGGGAGAACCTCGGTCTCTCGTGAGGAATTCAATGTGGCGTTAGACACATTGAAAACCTCCATGACGGTCGAGGTTAAAAGCATGTTTACCGAATTCCTAGAGGGTCTCAAACTATCTACCTCGCCGATGAAAGTGGGTGATCCCACTAACAAGGTGACGGATGCTAACCCCGACAAGGGGGAAGCTAATAGTGAAAAGAGTCCGTCTACTAGTGGTAGAAATGGCACTGGCATCTATGCCCATGTGGAACCCCCGGTGTATAGAGGACCGATCCCCTCTACGCATTTGAATCATGCCGGTCCTCCTCCTAAATATGTGAAAAATGAAGATTATGATTCTTGGGTTTATCGCTTCAAGCATCATTTAAAACATGTGAATACTAACCTTTGGAGAATTATTGAAGAAGGTTTCTATCCTCATGATCCAAGCAACTTCACCCCTCGAGAAGAAGTGGACAATCAATTCAATGAGAGTGCTCTCTTCATCATCCAAGATGCTATCCTTCCCTAAGATATCCCTCATCTTCGACCTCATGTCATGGCTAAAGAAGCATGGAAGTGTGTCGAGCGTATGTATCGAGGAAGTGCTAGCATTCAACGCTCCAACTATGAAGTGGTGCAAGATGAAGCCGATGAGTTTGCAATGAAAGAGGATGAAGAATCTCGTGAGCTCTTTCGAAGAGTGACCAAACTTGCGGTCGCACTCCGAGATCATGGGAGCAAGGACACATATGACAACTGGATCAAGCGCAAGTTCCTCAAGGCCATGATGCCCTACAACAAGGCCATGTCCTCCGTCATCTGCCAAAGACCGGACTTCCACTCCATGACCTCTGGTGAAGTGTTGGATGAGTTTGTTGCAATGAACATCTTGGATAAGACCGCCGACAATGCGGTGCTCCGTTCCCAAAGGGCAAAGAAGCCCAATCTTGCCTTGAAGGCCAAGGTTAGTGTGGAAGAAGAAGAAGAGGAGGAAGATGAGGAGAGCAACCCCGAGGACACGAAGTATGATTATCATGAGCACATGGCTCTTGCCTCAAGACAGTTTTGGAGCAAGAAGACTACAAGACCCAACTTCAACAAGAACAACTCAAGTGGCCTCAAGGGGAAGCAACGAGTCAGAACTTGTTTCAACTGTGGCAATGTCAGCCATTTCGTTGCGGATTGTCCATACGAGAAGCGGGAAGACAATGGTGGCAAGTTCATTCGAAAGGACAAAGCCAAGACCTTCCCCAACAAGAACAACTTCACCAAGAAGACTCCTTCTCGCGGGTTGGTGGTTCAAGAAGAATACCGTGAGGATGACGATGATGATGAAGATGGTGAAACAATGGCCATGGCATCCGTTGCCATTGTCTCAACTCCTCAGGTGTCTCTCTTCGATGCACCTAACGAGAACATCACCGCCAAGTGCCTCATGGCTAAGGCCACCAACAAGGTAGCCCCCAACATCAAAACCACCATTATTCCTAACCCTCCTTCAACGGATGACTATGATAATGGTAAGGGGTCTAATGAGGAGTTCAATGAATTTGAGTCCTTCATGAGTAAGCTCAAGGGCAAATCCAAGAAGCATTTCGTTGCTCTCTTGGAACAACTTGGTGAAGCCAATGACATGATCGAGGCACATGAAGAAACCATCACTAAGATAGGCATCGTTTGGCTCTTGAGGAGTCACACAACGATGGTCATGCTAAACTAAAGAAAGATCTTGATCATGCTCTTGGTGTGTATCGTGTTCTAGCTTCCGAGAAGGCTAAACTTGGGGTTGATCATGTTAGACTCACGGAGGAGTTTGGTGTACTTGACAAGGCCCACAAGGTCTTGAAAGGTGCTCATGCCACCCTCAAGGAGTCTCATGCTCAACTCCAAGTTAAGCTAACCAAGGAAAAGGCCGCATTTCCTCACATGGTCTTAATTGATAATGCAAATGCTACTAACCCATGTTGTGAGCATGTGCACCTTGTGGAGGAAAATGCCAAGTTGAAGGAACAACTCGAGAAAGGTCTTGTGTCATGCATACAAGGTGAGAAGAACCTAAATGACCTTTTGAGCAATCAAAAGGAAGTTGTGGGCAAGGAAGGAGTTGGGTTCGCACCCAAGTCCAAGAACAAGAAGAAGAACAAGGAGAAGAAGAGCAAGACCAATCGACCTCCTCCGCTCAAGCAAACCTTTGTGAAGGAGGGAGGAGGTGCTCCTAAGGAGAAGAATAACAATGGGAAGAGTGGTGAAGCCAAAGAGCGCAACACCATCTCTCCCAACAAAGCCGACGACTTTAACCCCTCTTATGTGTTGTGCCGTGCTAGTGATGGACATGTTTATGCTAAATTTGTTGGTTCTCCTTATGAGTACATTGAATGGTCTATTTGGGTTCCTAAGACCCTTGTTACTAACATCAAAGGACCCATTACTCAATGGGTACCTAAAACCAAGCATTGATCTCTTGTAGGTGTTTGCTTCCGGTCGGGGATCATGGTTGCTCGATAGTGGAGCAAGAAATCATATGACCGGGAGCAAGGACTTGGTGGTGGACGTGCAAAACATCCCATCTATGCCCACCAATGTCGAATGGGGTGATGCCTCACATTCTAAGGTATTGGGTCTTGGCAAGGTTGTCATTTCTCATGATCTAACGATCGAGAAAGTCATGCTTGTTGAGTCCCTTGCGTTCAATTTGCTTTCCGTTCGTCAACTCACACTCATGGGTTTTGCCACCTTCTTTGATATTGATACCGTGGCCCTCTTGTGGAGCAAGACTCTTAAAGTAGCCTTGGTTGGGCATGTCGAGAATGGCCTCTATGTGGTTAACTTCTCGGAGCAACCCACTAAGACCGCGACATGCCTAATGGCTAAAGTTGATGTGGGATGGCTTTGGCATCACCGTTTAGCCCACGTCAATATGAGATCTTTGCAAAGTCTTCTCAAGGGGGACCATGTTCATGGACTAACGAATGTTAGTTTTGCCAAAGATCGTGTTTGCAGTGCTTGTATCGAAGGAAAGCTTCATGAGACGACTCACCCTCCCACGACTATCATCTACTCGAAGAGACCCTTGGAGCTCCTTCACATGGACCTCTTTGGGCCTCCATCCTTTGATAGTCTTGGGGGTAGAAAGTATTGCTTGGTGATAGTGGATGATTATTCAAGATACACTTGGGTATACTTCTTCAAGAGGAAGAGTGAGACCCAACAGACCATCATCGACTTTGCAAATGAAGCCCAACGTCAACACGATGCAAAGATCTTGACAATAAGAAGTGACAACGGCACCGAGTTCAAGAACTACACCTTGGATGAGTTTCTTAGTGATGAAGGGATCAAGCATCAATATTCTGCACCATATACCCCTCAACAAAATGGTGTTGCGGAGAGAAAGAACCGGACGTTGATGGATGCGGCAAGGACCATGATGGCGGAGTTCAAGTCTCCATACAACTTCTGGGCCGAAGCCATCAACACAGCTTGTCATGCATCCAATCGGCTCTATCTCCGCAAAGGCTTGAACAAGACTCCGTATGAGATACTCACCGGGAACAAGCCCAATCTCAAGTACTTCTGGGTGTTCGGGTGTAAGTGTTTCATTCTCAAGAAAGGTGTTCGCTTGTCTAAATTTGAAGCTAGAGCTCATGAGGGCATATTTGTTGGTTATGCTACAAACTCTCATGCTTACCGTGTTCTCAACAAGTCCAACGGACTCATTGAGGAGACGTGTAACATAGAGTTTGATGAAAATAACGGCTCCCAAGTGGAGCAAAGTGGTACTTGTGATGTAGGTGATGAAATTCCTCCCCAAGCCATAAGAAGAATGTGTATTGGTCATATCCTACCCATTGAGGAACCCCTTGTGGCCAAAGGAGAAGGACAATGCTCCACTCAAGTGGAGCCATCACCTCCCCAAGACCCACACGCTTCCGAAGAACAAAGTGAAGGCCCTCTCCTTCATGAACAAGACCAAGGGCAAGATCAACCTCAAGATGGAGGTGAACCTCCAAATGATGCCCAAGGTCAAGTTCTCCCTCTCGAGCAAGTTCAAGATCATGAGCAAGCTCAAGACGGCGCTCAAGATGATCAAGTTAACCTTCCTCCTTCCACACCCGAGGAAGAATTAGAGCGTCGTGCCGCGAAGATTGCTTCCAAACTCACCACCCAAGGCCATCTCATGGAAAACGTGGTTGGAAGTCTAAGAAAGGGGGTAAGCACTCGTAGACAATTAGCTAACTATTGTGAACATCATGCGTTTGTCTCTTGTGTTGAACCCCAAAAGGTCTATGAGGCGCTTGAAGACTCGGATTGGCTCAATGCCATGCATGAAGAACTAAACAACTTCGAGTACAACAAGGTGTGGAGATTGGTTCCAAGACCTTCGGGGAACCACAACGTCATTGGAACAAAGTGGATCTTCAAGAACAAGCAAGATGCTCATGGGAACATCATTCGCAACAAGGCAAGATTGGTAGCACAAGGCTACTCCCAAGTCGAGGGCATCGACTACGGTGAAACCTTTGCTCCCGTTGCTCGTCTTGAATCCATTCGTTTGTTGATTGCTTATGCTTCCCATCACAACTTTAAGTTGCAACAAATGGATGTGAAAAGTGTTTTTCTTAATGGTCCCATTAATGAGTTGGTTTATGTCAAGCAACCCCCCGGGTTCGAGGACCCCTACTTCCTGGATCATGTGTATCAACTCGATAAGGCACTCTATGGCCCTAAACAAGCCCCACGTGCGTGGTATGACCACCTTACTGAGTTGCTACAAGATCGTGGATTTGAAGTAGGACGAATCGATCCCACTCTTTTTACTAAGAAGGTCAAAGGGGAGTTGTTTGTATGCCAACTATATGTTGATGATATTATCTTTGGTTCTTCTAACAAAGCTTTCAATGAGGAATTTGCCGCTCTCATGACCTCCAAGTTCAAGATGTCTTCGATGGGAGAGTTGAAGTTCTTCCTTGGTTTTGACATCAAACAACGAAGAGAAGGAACCTTCATCAACCAAGCCAAATACACTCAAGACATGCTTAAAAGATTCAAGCTAAGTGATGTCAAGCCGGCTTCTACACCAATGCCTACCAAGTGCCAACTTGACATCGATCCCAATGGTAAAGCGGTGGATCAAAAGGTATATCGCTCCATGATTGGGTCCTTGCTTTACCTTTGTGCATCTAGACCGGATATCATGTTGAGTGTGGGGATGTGTGCACGGTTTCAAGCCGCACCAAAGGAAAGTCACTATGTGGCGGTCAAGAGAATCTTTTGATATTTGGCTCATACCCCAAACTTTGGCTTATGGTACCCAAGAGGAGCAAATTTCAAGCTTGAAGGTTTCACGGATTCCGATTGGGCGGGGGACAAAGTGGATAGGAAGTCCACTTCCGGAGGGTGCCAATTTCTTGGTTGCTCTTTGGTAAGTTGGTCTTCCAAGAAGCAAAGTTGTGTGTCCCTCTCGTCCACCGAAGCGGAGTATGTGGCGGCCGGTAGTTGTTGTGCTCAACTCCTATGGATGAGGCAAACTTTAAAGGAGTATGGTGTCGTTTGTGACAAAGTGCCTCTTTGGTGTGATAATGAAAGTGCCATCAAGATTTCTCTCAACCCGGTACAACACTTCAAGATGAAGCACATTGAGATTCGGTATCACTTCATCCGGGATCACATTAGGCGAGGGGAGATCGAGCTCAAGTATGTCAACACTCATGATAACCTTGCAGATATTTTCATGAAGCCCTTGGATGAAGCAAGATTTCGCGAGTTAAGGCATGAGCTAAATATCATTGATTTGAGCAATGTGACTTGAACCCCTACACCCCCACCACACTCAACGTGTTGTCTAGTTTAGGTGTAGGCATAGACGTAGGGGGAGTGTTGTTCTCTCAATGAACTCTCCCTCCCCCCATTATGCATAAATCGATCACCTTTTCACATTAGCCATTTTTAATGGTGCTTGTGCTTCAAAGACGAGTTTTGGTCATGGGCCCAAGGATAATTCTTCGCGGTGCCATACCATCCAACTCAAACATAGGTGGCTTCGGCCACCACCCTCTATCCTCGAGAGGCTTTGTCGCTCGGTGGTTTCTTGTTGTCTTCTTGCCTCTGGTTTGTGCCTGTTCTTGTGTTTCTTGTGTGTGAAAAGTTTCCGTGCAAAGGCTTCTTCCTTTTGTGTTGAAACGTGCGGTGACTTGAGCTCACGGTACTACTACGATCGATTACAGTTCTACCGCACACTGCCACGGTACTACCGCTTGCGGGAGCACGGTACTACCGTCACCACACGGCAATAATTTTTTACTGCCGCCTGGTTGAGTGATACTACCGCCTCGGTGCGGTACTTCCGCCCGAGCGGTACTACCGCGATGATACGCGGTACTACCGCGCCGGTTCGAGCGCATGGGGATAAGGACGGGCAGGGGGAGGTCTAACTCCCCATACCCATTCGCTGTCCTCTCTCTCCACGCTGTCTCCTTCTCTCCCTCGCTCAAGAACGGAGCCGGCGTTCGTCGCCGGATCTCCTCCACCGGCTGCCCTCCTATGATTCCGACCGGTGGGATCGTTCCCCACCACGTGCTCTTGCTATGGACCAAGGTTTTTCCCCAACTCCCTCTCCGTGTTGTTTGTGTTTAGTGTTTCTAGGTTTTGGGGGAGGCTTGTGTGTTCTTGAGATTCGTAGGCTTAATCTCTGCAAGAGTAGGATGATGGAGCATGGTATTGCATAGGATTTATACTTGTATTGTTGTCTTGCGCTAGATCGGATCACCGTGGCACCACCATTGTTTTGCGGTTCTTTTCAGATTCAAACCGTCCGTTGGATCTGATGCGACGCGGTACTACCGCCCATCTGGCGTGGTACTACCGCTTGCACGGTACTACCGCCCCTCGGGAGCGGTACTACCACGTTCTGTGCGGTACTAAAAGTTTACTTCCGCCCCAACCATGGTACTACCGTGCCCTAGCACGGTACTACCGCGGTTGGAGCAGTACTAATATTTTAGTACCGCAAGAAGTGGCAGTTTTACTGTGGCTCACATCTATCGCATGCCAACTTTCTCGTATGCCCTCTATGTATTTCTTGTGCTTTTTCGTGGCCTTTGCATTGATCTTCTCGCGTCTTTGGTGTTTTGCATGTGTGTCTCAGGTGGTGGCTCTCGCTGGTCCAACCCCAGTCGTGACACTGGCTCCAAACGTCTGCGCAACCCAGGTGAAGTACCAGAAGGCTCGTCTGCCTCCAAGCGCAATGTCAAGCACTCAGCTAGCAAGCACAAGGAGCCCGCTAAGGGCATGGATGAGATTGCCCAAGCTGATTATGTCCGTCTCAGGCAGCTTCACCCTTATGTGCATCCGTGTGCCACCTTCAGAGGCTGTGAGTTGTTCTGGAACAAGCAACAGGTCAACATCTATATGGATGTCATCAAGAACAAGCAGAACACCTATGTGGAGGTGAAGTGAATTGATATGCATCACATGAGGAAGGACAAGTTTCGTGACTACTTTGGAGAGGCTCTGGACTTGGTGGAGCAGTTTGGCATTAAGCATGTGATTACCTTCCACCTCGACTATGACCCTGAGCTCATCTGTCAGTTCTTTGCCTCAGTCTACTTTCACTCTGATGAGGAACGAAGGATGACCTGGATGACCAACGGCCGTAAGCTGTCTGCTACCAGGAAGGAGTTCATGGATCTCCTCCAGGTTCCTGATGATGGTCTCGACTCTCCAGTGGGTGTTCGCCCCCATGCCAATGCTGATTCTGCCAGCAAGGACAGACTTGCCCCTTTCATGGTTGAGAAGGCACTCGCCAATGGCAAGACAACTTTGGTGCTCAACCCTTTCCTGGATATCATGTATCGCATCTTCCGCAACTCCTTGTTCCCTCGCATAGGTGATAAAGACAAGGTTCATGCCTATATGGTGGACATGATGCTCATCTGCAAGGATGCTCGTTCGTCTCAGTCACAGCCACTTGATGTCTCACACATCATGTGGTGTGAGCTCCGGTTTGCAGTGTTCAACCGCAAGGTTCCTATCTATGGGCCCTATCTGTTTCTGCTGATTTCGAAGACTTGGGAGAAGATGTTTCCTGCTGATGAGTTTCTTGCTCCTGACTAGGTTCGCCATGAGCCCATCTGCCTGCGTATCAAACCCAACTGGGCCAACACCACTACTCGCGCCGAGGCGACTGCTGCTAGGACTGCTGTTGATGAGGATGATGCTGGCCCCGAGGATGTTGCTGAGGGCCATGCTGCTAGACCTTCCCAGAGTGCCTCTATGCCATCATGGGCCAAGAATCTGAAGGACAAGATGAAGACTCTTTTCTGCATGCAAGCCAAGGGGCAGTACAGGACTCACATGGTGTCCAAGGAGAGTCGTCGCCGGGACAACAAGATCTTGCAACTCTATGGTGAGGCAGTGTCTTGCGGGTCTGAGGAGCACATCACTCCAGAAGCCGAGTGGATGGAGAAGCAGGGCTACATGTGGACTGAGTCTGAGGAGGATGTCGAGGAGACCATCCCTGCTGCCGAGGCGTCCGATGGAGAGGATTGGGACGAGTTCTCTGCTTGAGCCACCTCTTGTGTGTAGGTGTCCTCTCTGCCTTTTTGGCGTCTCGATGCCAAAGGGGGAGAGAGTGTAGGGATTTGCGAGTGTGTCATGTGTTTGCTGCTTTCTCGTTTGTGTCGTGTGTTTGCTGCTTTCTCGGTTGAACCTCGGTAGCTTTACTTCGTATGGTGTAAGACATATGCACTCTATCTATCCTAGCGAGCTCGTGTTATATTGTGCTATTTTTATGCTATGCTATGCTTATTATCATGTCTTAGTCTCTAAAATATAGGGGGAGTGTTGATCCTAGTCTGTGTGCTATGCAGTCCAAAGCATTCATCTAAAGTGCACACATCTAGGGGGAGCCCGTCTATATTTTAGAGAGGTGGGGTTTGCCCCTGCTCTAAATTATCTTATCCATATGCAAATCCCGTGTTGTCATCAATCCACCAAAAAGGGGGAGATTGTAAGGGCATATTTTTCCCTCAGGTGTTTCGGTGATTGATGACAATGCTTTTGCGGACTAATCGTGTGCCTTGAGTTTCTCAGGTTATTCATATCTAGGCATGAGACGATTCGGTGCCCCTCGGAGACTATTGAAGTCGGCGTCGTTCTACGTTTCTCTTTGGTGGATTTGAGTCGTAGGAGAGCCGTACTATTAAGAGGGGGTCCGCGTCGGAAAGGTTTGGGTGGAATCAACACGTACACTTGTTCCTCCTTTCCCTGCTTTTTGGAGCTTCCCTTTGTTATCTTGGTTGTACGGAAATCTGAAGACTACTGCTGTGCTTGCGGTAGTATCGCAAGCACACGCAGTAGTACCGCTGGGTGTCACGGTAGTACCGCTCATCTGGAACGGTAGTACCGCAGCTCCCTGGCCTTGTGCCGCTCTAGTGCGGTAGTAGGGGCGGATGTAATTTTTTACATCCGCACCCTCCACGGTAGTACCGCTCGTCCAGAGCGGTAGTACCGCGGAGGCCCACGGTAGTACCGCTCCCTAGGAGTCGTAGTACCGTGGCCCTCCTACCTAGTACCGCAGTTTCGCGGTAGTAGGCGCGGATGTAATTTTTTACATCCGCGTCCGCACGGTAGTACCGCGCCTCGTGAGCGGTAGTACCGCGTCAAATTTTTGTACCTCCTCCGGTTCAACGGAAGTAGGCACGAATGTAATTTATTTCATCCGCGCCCTTCCCAGGCCGTGACTTTCCTGCCTTGCGGTAGTACCACAGGTGGGTGCGGTAGTACCGCGCAAGCGGTAGTACTGCCCCCTTATCAGGGTAGTTCCGGCCTGTGTTGCTGTCGCGGTAGTACTGTGGTCAGCCATGGTAGTACCGCACAGCCTCGCGGTAGTACCGCGCCCCTAGAGCGGTAGTACCGTGTGTCGCAGGCTGAACATGTGGATAACGGTTGGAATTTGTCCACGACTATATAAGGGGCGTCTTCTACCTCTAGTTGACCACCTTTTCCATCTCTAAGCTCCATTGTTGCTCCAAGCTCCATTTCCGCTCGATCTCTCTCCCTAGCCAATCAAACTTGTTGATTTGCTCGGGATTGGGTGACAAGTGCCCGATCTACACTTCCACCACAGGATATTTGATTCCCCCCACTTATCCCTTGCGGATCTTGTTACTCTTGGGTGTTGAGCACCCTAGACGGTTGAGGTCACCTCGAAGCCATACTCCATTGTGGTGAAGCTTCGCGGGATTATTGGGAGCCTCCAAGTGTTGTGGAGACAGCCCCAATCTTGTTTGTAAAGGTCCGGTTGCCGCCTTCAAGGGCTCCAATAGTGGAATCACGGCATCTCGCATTGTGTGAGGGCGTGAGGAGATTACGGTGGCCCTAGTGGCTTCTTGGGGAGCATTGTGCCTCCACACCGCTCTAACGGAGACGTACTTCCCTTTAAAAGGAAGGAACTTCGGTAACACATCCTCGTCTCCACCGACTCCACTCTTGGTTATCTTATCCCTTTACTTTTGCAAGCTTACTTGTGCTATATCCATTGCTTGCTTGTGTGCTCATTGTCTTTGCATCATATAGGTTGTCCACGTAGTTGCACATCTAGACAACCTATTTCTTTGCAAGGTTTAAATTGTTAAAGAAAAGTCTAAAAATTGTTAGTTGCCTATTCACCCCCCTCTAGTCAACCATATCGATCCTTTCAACAGTTCAACATCGTTTGTGTAGTTCCCGTGTGTATGCATGCTGTATATGAGGGAGCAAGAAAAGAAGTGGTATGTTAGATCAAAGTACTACCTTCCAGGAATGTGAGTCGAGCGTTCATGTTGTTGCCGCCGAGGTCCCTTGCTTGCAGATGGGCGTACGCCGGCTTCCCCCTCTCTGTGTACGTCCGCATCGATGCCTGCGTCCTTTGTCCGACCAAAAATCTGGTGCCGCGTGAGAGAACTCTCCAGAGAGCTTCTTGCATCTCGCCGTGCTTCAGATCTTCTCCCTTGATAGCCTCCGGGTGCTTCTACGTTTCAGTGTGATGGATGAAAGAAGTGCTGTGCGGAGGATGGATGTGTGCGTCCCCCTTTCTCTGGCCCCACGTGAGTGTATTTGTAGGAGGAGGTAGGGGCTGCATGACGCGCAACAGCAGTTCGGCCGTTGCCGATTTTCCTTGGAAGGGATATGGACGGCAACGTGTTGATCTTGCTTCGTATGTTTATCTTTGGCTGATCTTCTTGACGCCCACTCCTGCAAAACAAGGTACAAAATTTCCTACCCAAGTGGCCGGCAGGTGGGCGTATTCGATTGCCAAACGTGTGAATCACTGACCGTCTCGAAGGCTCACCCATTTCATTCTTTTTGTTGATTATACGAGTATACAAGTATGTATGAGAGCTTGTCGGCCGGTACGTGGGAACTCACAGGTATATGTACAATTTTTCTACCACACCCTACATGCATGTGCATGGTATATAACTTTACACCAAACTTTAGAGCATGCATGCATCGGCTAGCACGTAAATACTTCGCAATTCACCCGTACAAAGATGATCAGCACCAACAGCATAATCACTAGCATCACACAAAATTGCAAAGGGTAAATTCCAATGAGGTGGATGAACAATAGGAGCAGAAATCAAGGCTTTCTTAAGTATTTCAAATGCTTCTACACAATCATCATAAAAAACAAAAGGAACATCTTTTTGCAAGATATTAGTGAGAGGCCTAGAAATTTTAGAGAAGTCTTTAATAAACCTCCTATAGAATCCACCATGAAGAAGGAAACTTCTTATACTTTTGATATCTTTAGGACACGACATCTTTTCAATAGCATCTACTTTATCTTTATCAACTTCAATACCTCTTTCAGAAATTTTATGCCCCAAGACAATACCTTCATTAACCATAAAGTGACACTTTTCCCAATTCAAGACGAGATTAGTTTCTTCACATCTCTGCAAAAATTGATCAATGTTGCTTAAGCAATCATCAAAGAAGTTCCATAAACAGAGAAATCACCCATAAAAACCTCAACAATCTTTTCACATAAGTTAGAGAATATAGCAGTCATACATCTTTGAAAGGTAGCATGTGCATTGCATAAACCAAAAGGCATACGTCTATAAGCAAAGGTACCAAAAGGGCAAGTAAAAGTGGTTTTCTCTTGAACATCTTTTGACATAGGTATTTGAGAGAAACCAGAACAACCATCTAGAAAGCAAAAATGTGTATGTTTGGATAATATTTCTAGCATTTGATCAATTAAAGGTAGAGGGTAATATTATTTCCTATTAGCTTTATTAAATTTGGGAAAATCAATTACCATTCTGTAACCTATAATAATTCTTTGTGGAATCAATTCATTCTTATTGTTAGGAACAATAGTAATACCTCCCTTCTTAGGGACACAACGAACAGGGCTTACCCATTGACTAGCAGCAATAGGATAAATTATACCTGCCTCTAGAAGCTTTAGTATTTCACTTCTTACCACTTCTTTCATCTTAGGATTTAACCATCATTGATGATCAACAACTGGTTTACATCTTTCTCCAATTTAATTTTGTGCTGGCATAGAGTGGGACTAATCCTCTTAAGATCATCAAGAGTATATATAATAGCGGCACGATGCTTCTTCATAGTTTCAATAATTTCTTTTCTTCATGCTATGAAAAGTTAGCACTAATAATAACAGGATATATCTTCTTTTCATCAAGATAAGCATATTTCAGAGTATCAGGTAATTGTTTAAGCTCAAACACGGGATCACCCTTGGGTGGAGGAGGATCCCCAAGGATTTCAACAGAAAAATTGTTATTCAAAATAGGCTCTTGATTAAATAATACTTCATCTATTTCCCTTCTTTCATTCATCAACATATCATTTTCATGGTCTAGCAAATATTGTTCTAAAGGATCAGTAGGAGGCACGGCAATAAGCAAGACCAATAATTCCATCCTTACTAGGCAATTCTTTATCATGGGGTTGTCTTCGAAATTTGGAGAAATTAAAATCATGAGACATATCCCCTAAACCAACAGTAACAATATCTTTCTCATAGTCTATCTTAGCATAAACAGTATTCAAGAAAGGTCTACCAAATATGATGGGACAAAAACTATCTTGTGGGGAAGCAAGAACAAGAAAATCAGTAGGATGTTTTATCTTCCCACACAAGACTTCAACATCTCTAACAATCCCAATTGGTGATATAGTACCTCTATTAGCTTAATAGTAACATCAATATTTTCTATCTCAGCAGGTGCAATATCATTCATAATTTATTTATATAAGGTATAAGGAATTGCACTCACACTAGCACCCACATCACATAAGCCATGATAACAATGATCTCCTATTTTAACAAAAACAATAGGCATGCCAACAACAGGTCTATGTTTATCTTTTATATTGGGTTTAGCAATTCTAGCAGCTTCATCATAGAAATAAACAACATGCCCATCAATATTATCAACCAAGAGATCTTTAGCCATAGCAATACTAGGTTAAACTTTAATTTGCTCAGGGGGTGTATGTGTTCTAATATAACTTTTGTTGACCACAGTTAAACCTTTTGCATGATCCTTAATTCTAACAGGGAAGGGTGGTTTCTCAATATAAGCAGTCGGAACAATAGGATCAACATTATAAGTAATAGTTTCTTCATCAACTTTAATAGGTTCTACTACTTTAACTTCAATGGGAGGATGATATTTGAACCACTTCTCCCTAGGGAGATCAACATGAGAAGCAAAAGATTCACAGAAAGAAGCTACTATCTCAGAGTCAAGTCCATATTTAGTTCAAAAATCATGGAAAGGATCGGCATCCATAAAAGATTTAACACAATCAAACTTAAGGTTTATACCTGACTATTTACCTTCGTGTCAGGACCGGATTTTCAGGATATTAATTTCCCAGAAAATGGCCCTTGTGCTCACCAGCCCAAGGATTACTATTAGCTGATGAGGCACAAACTTAATATAGAAATTCCAAGCAAATTACAAAATATGTAGTACAAGACCATTCTGGCCTATGAGTACAACACAAGGTTTCTAATGGTTGATGGCGGAAGCGGTTTGTGGTACATCAGCGTCTGTGGGGCTCCATTTCCCACAGGAACAGCTGACCTGGATAACTCCTATCTTCGCGAGACTGCTATCACCAGTGCGTAGGTTCCGGGGCTATCATCGCAACACTCCTCTCCATGCAGGAAATCTATCCAAGACAATAGCCTGGGACAAGCCAGTGAGTACTTTGAATGTACTCGCAAACATTATGAACACAGGTATAATATAACAAATGATATTCATGCTCTGAAATATTCTATGACCACAACGTCAGTCATAAAATAAAATCCATGGTGCACATAAACAAGTTATTCATATAAAACATGACTATGCAATCAGAGAGTAGAAATAGAAGGCATTGATCGGGTGTCTGAAGCGACGCCTCGAAAGGACAATAACATAAAGCATGCCTCAGTCGGGCGTCTGAGCGACACCACATAAAGGGCTTATAAGTGAAATAAGTAACAAACATGCCACAGTCGGGCGTCTGTGCGACACCACATAAAGGGCTTATATGTGCGACACCACATAAAGGGCTTATAAGAAAATAATCACAGTGAATATCCAGGAGGTAGAACCGTCCCAGGGATACTCAATAATTCAAATAACATAAATGGTTAGTCCAAAATAATAATAATCATAATCATCATAAGTCACAAGTCATGATCCATGTTCTGGTTTAGTAGTTTTTCCTCCGAAGACCGACACTAAGACCGACACTGACCCAACCCAGACTGTAGTCCTTAACCATGGACACGGCTATTCGAATAGATTTAATCTCTATAGAGGGTGTACTCTTTACCCACGAGTAATGGATTCCTTTAGTCCACCGGGACTAATTCCGTCTATGGTCTTTTAATTGAAAACACACTTGACCGCACACACCAGCCTGACTTATCGGTGTCTGGAATCACCCACGACACTCGTTAAGCAAAACTCTAAGTGGGGAGGCTACAACCTCGATTAGCATGGGATCACAAAATTTATAACGCGCGCAAACTAGGGGAGCTACCCCCTCGGCTACAACCGAAAACACCCATGCCCCCGGACCAGGTGGCATGCCTACCGGATGCAGCCGGTATGTTCCACCATGGCCTCTTTGTACGGTGTGTGCTAGAAAGGGGTTGACAACTTACTGAACCGTACCCTACCTATAGCAGGGACAAGTGGTAGTACGAAACAAGTATGGGGGTTACTGGAACAAGACTCGATCTACGGCTAACTCAGGAGGTTTAAGTGTTCCCTATACAATTAGCATAACAAATATATTTCAACCAACAGAATCACCACTCATCATGCCTTACTATGCCATACCGGACACAACGTCTCGAGGAAGACCGGAGACAAGCTCATGTTTACTCAAGACAGAGGCTTTCCCAGATTTCTTCCGATAGACAGGAAAGGCATATGATGGTGATTACTAACACAAAGCATCAATTCCAATAGCACGGAATCATCAATATGCACTTATGAGTAGGTTCATATCATCACATAAAAAAATGAAAACTCCGAGACAAGGGGTGTCGTAACCGTATCAAACAACACACGACAATACTACGCCAGGGTTCAGAATGCTTGCCTTCAAGTTGTGGAGAGGCATGGTGCATCCCAAAACTTTTGAAAGTTTTCTTCTTCTTCAAAGTCCTGTTTTTGAAAATATTCAAATTAACCCATAGTTTCAAAATAGTACAAAAAAGTTGTCTGAATTTTTTTCAAATAAATATGAAAATAAACTAGACAAAATTTGAGGAAGGTAGGAAAAAGAATCAACTCATTTGGAGTTATATTTAAAAAGTTATAACCAGTCAAAGTTTCAATCAAATTATATTTTTAATAAATAAATAAAAGAAACTAAAAAAAAGAAAAACGGTTTGGGGGGGGGAACGTACTCGAGACTTTACGCTTTCACTTATCCAGCATGGACTGGCGCGTGGGTCACTGACAGTGGGTCCAAGGGGCCCACTGGTCAGGTGTGACCAGTCGTCTCTCCCTCCTTTTCCTCTACCCGAGCGGAGGCGGGACTCCGGCGATCACCCTCGACGAACGGCGTTTCCCCATGGTGTTCTGAGGGCGGGGATGGATCCGCCAGTCAAAGCGGTCCTCCCGGTGGTCGACAAGCTGGCGGGGATGAAGGGAGTCACTGGCGGCGAGCTCTGCGGCGGAGGTGGCTTCGGGAAGATTTGGGGCTTCGGGCTACGGTGGTTCCCAAGCGAGTTTGAGGCGTTGGGCGGCTCCGCAAGGCTCAGGGGAGTTGAACGGTGGCACCAAATGGACGGGGGAGGATCTGGTTGCGACGAGCGGGACCAGAACATGGCGGCGGCTGAATCGGCCGGAGACGAGGAAGAAGGCTTCCCGCCGTCGATGGCTGGCCATGGGGGCTCTGGAGGAGTGGCCTGAGGTTGCCTGCAGACTTGGTTGAGCTCGGGGGGTCCTTTTATAGGCGGCCAGGGTCGGTTCCGCGGCAGCCGTGGATAAGCTCGACGGCGAACCACCATTCTGTTGCTGCAGGGGGACGTGGCAGCGACGACCGCTTGCAGACGAGCTTGTGGATGAGCTCAGACTGCTCCAGAAGGCAGCTGGCGCACGTGTGTGGCTCGGGCGGTGCCGTCCAAGGCAGAGGCTGCTGTGGCCGCCCACTTGCTGCCATGGCCGACCTGACGGCGATGCTGTAGGGTGTCAGGAGGGGGCCAGGGCGGCTCTGCATCGAGGGAGGGGTCGGGCGTGCTGGCTGTGCGAGGGGAGTGGCCAGAACGAGCGCGGGGAGGCGACAGTGGGACACGGCGACTCGGTGCGCGCGCGTGCAAAACGTGCGCTCTGGACGCGCCAGGTGTTCGATGCAATGCCATCAGGTGCTAGAGAGCTTGAGAGAGGCTGGTAGCTAACAGGCTTGGGTTATGGTTAGCTAGGAGCTTAGCGGACAAGTTAGTTAGGTCAGAGGATCAGGCTCACAATGCCAACTAAAAATCATGCCAATTCTGGCTATGCACACAAAGTGTTCGACATAATGCTAGAGGCATCTAGGCATTTAGATCAGTGTCTCATTAGGTGGTGTAGGTGATGGTGGCAAGGTTAGTTAGTCAAGGCCAGAAACTTGTTAGTGCAAGCTTTTGAGAAAACCAAATCTGGACAGAAACTAAAGGCTATCATTTTATGGACCAAAAATACTGCCATGGGGCCACTCTCCTGGACATAAGGGTTTTGTAGGGTGGTTTATAAGCAGAAGAAAGATCATGGGCATTAGAGCAAAATAAAATAGGGTTGCAGTAGAAAATGCCAATCTGGTCCAGAGAGCAAAAGAGGATGATTTGCTCAAATCTTGCAAAGAACATTCATGGGTTTTTGCATAAAAATGAATTATATGCATCTACTGTCATCTCCAAATACTTGGTAATTTTTTTAAAGAATTATTTAAAGGGGTTGTAGTGCAAAGGTACCAACTGGACTAGTTCTGAAACTATGGGGTAGAGCTCTAAATCTCCAATGACAAAAATATATTTTTGCACAAAAGTGATTTAGGGACATCATATGACATCCCCAAAATTTGGTGAAAATTTTAAATGCATTTATCAAATAGTTGCAGTGCAAAAGAGGCTCCAAAACTTATGAAAAATCATTTTAAAAGAATAAAGCTCAGGAAAACAATTATGCAAATAAATCCACTGATAAAGACTTGTTTTATTGAGAGAGTGTACAAGTCCAATAATATTTTTGGAAAGTTTTCACTTGGAGTAAAACTCCACAATACTAAAAGGAATAAGAGGGGTTCTGAAGTCAAAAGAAAATCCAGGAAGTAAATTTTTTAATCTCCTGGCAAATTTTTAACAAACAAATCATGGTTAAATTTTTGGGGTGTTACAATACTAACCCCCTTAAGAAAAATCTCGTCCTCGAGATTTGCTAAGTGTTGTTTAAAAAAAATCTTACTCCTACCATCACAAAAACAACCATCTTAGTCATGTAATTAAAACGTAGCTATAGTGAGTGGGCAATAAGTGGTGCAAAACCACAATGTGGCATGCTGGCGTTGCGTGGAAAAATATTCGGTAAATTTCTACTATTGGTTACAGTAAATTTAGAATAAACTTCTAAATTACTGAAAATACGCTGGTCGTACCCGAGAGCACAGTGCTCTCTGTGGCTGACAGGTGGACCCGGGGTCCACTGTCGGTCTCTTCCTCTACCTCTGGCTCTCTCTTCTTCCTCTCTCCCGCGCGCTTTCCTGCGCTTTCTCCACCGACGACGTCTAGCTCGTAGGGCATCTAGGCCGTACTGTGGTAGTGCGCGGCGTGCTAGCTGCCGGTGTAGCGTGCACTCACCTCGTGGGCCAGTGCGCTGTCGGCACTGCTCGCGGATTCGCCTCCGAACACCGGTGATCGAGCAACGAGTGGCGCTGGTGGACTTGGACCACCGTACACCGATCTCGAGCTATAAAATGACCGAGGTGCTTCTTTCTTTTTCCTCACACCTGGCCTTGCTTCTCCTTCTCCTTCCTTCTCCTTCATTTCTGTTTGCAGGAGCTCGAGACGAGGCTCTAATGGCGGAGGTGATGCCGGACTTGTACGTGATCCTGATGTGCGGAGGGTTGGCGGCATTGCTGGGGTTCTCCGTGATCCTATGCGCGATGATCCTCGATGATCGTCGTGATGCTGCTGCTCGAGTGTTAGCTCTCCGCAGTGGCGGTGATCATGAGGATTAGGTGCGGTGTCAGGTGCTAACTGCTGTCAGGGTGTCGGAGGTAACTTGTACCCGAGTGATTACTCACAAATCTCTCCCTGTGAGACTGTGGGGTGTTAGGGAGGTGATTAGCTTGGTGCAAAAAAAATGTGCACGTGGATTTGCACTTGGTCGAGTGATTGGGGTCGTGAGTCTGCTGTTACGGTGCTGCGTGAATAAAAAAAAATCTATGTCGTGAAGAAATATATGCTGTAACAACTCAGGGAAAAAAAAATCTCACTTCAGGATTTGCCAAGAGTGAAAATAGTTAATAAAATTTTACCGTAGTAAAAACCACTGACATTGATTGAAACTAAAGATTCAATTCATCGCACAACTTTAGGATACCACACATAAGTTGCAACACATAAATAAATGCAGGGACAATAAACACAACAATGATATCTACAACGACAATGGTAATTGGACAGGGTCCTGAGAAAATGTCTCTGGGATTGGGGCACACTCTTCTTCTATCGGGGGAAGCGGGTTGACTAGTCGATGAATGTGCCTCTCTTGGTCAGGCCTCAGTGGTCTGCCGATGGCAATCTGAGGATTTAAATCGGCGAGGCTCTGGAGATGACCCATTACTCGCTGGGTCAAACGCTCTTGAGCGATGACATATTGGGCAAGGTTGGCCAGTACTGGGTCTCTCTCGATTCGTCCATCGGGAAAAGATGCTACTTCTCCGGGTGCCGCCCGACTCGGGAAGTAATAATACCCTCGTTCGCTGGCATAGGGTACCGCGAATCGAAGGCGAGTAAGCACTTCATACGCAGCGCCTTATATGGCCATATGCAGAGTCGGCATAGATTTCCCTACGAAGGAGGATTCCGTGGGGTCTTGGTTTGGGTTTGCGGGAGGGACGTGCACCACTACCCAATAGTTCGAGGTGGATGGGGTGATCCTCGATTTGAGCAACTCGTACTGGGGTGGGTGGTTGGACTCATGGTACTGCAAGTAAAGTCCCACAAAATTTTAACAAAGCTACCAGGAGTTGCATCTGGAGTTGTCAGATAAATACTAGGGCTCGGCATGGCAATGGAAATGGTTGTGCGAGTGGTGCTCAAGGTGAGGGGTACTTGGTAAGGTCACGGGGTGGCCTTTTATATAGCATTGGGGCTGGGTTATTTACCGTGGCAAAGGGTAACTAGTTTATCGAGTCTGCTCCATGGGGTCGGGGTCAATGCTACAGATACACATATCTCATAAAAGTGACGTATTACTGTGGGTGTCGTCGGTGTGGTTTTGGTAGCTGTGCCCAGAATTAAAAATGCAACCGCATGCTAACATATTTATGCAAGGCTACTATTTAAAACAGAGGCACACAAGCAGGCTGCGATTATTCAAGGCGATGCAAGATTACATAATTATAGGGCGTGGGCATACTGAGACTCGGTACTACTCGAGTGACTTAGTCTACCTCGTTAATATCTAAGCATGCCTGCCTTGTGGACGTGGAGGCTTCTCCATGGGTTTCGCCGTCAGGATTAGCTGGAGGGGGTTGAGGGACTGCCGGCTCGGGGTAGCGATGGTGACCATCCCGGGGATTGTTGGCCACAATCCCGCTAGAGCGTGTTCCCAAAAGGCGACGAAGCACTTCTGGGGACACCAAAGTATTATGGTCGATGGCTGGGGCAGACCTCAAGGACTCGATCGGGTGTCCGAACAGCATGACTGGGTTGTCAGTGTCGGGCTCATCTTCTCCTCTTGCCGGGGCTCGGCGGACCAGCTCTCCACGAGCTGCGATCAGATCAAGGGTGATTTGATCGAACAGTTCCTCTAGTGCACCTACATAGCGCACCAGATGCAACAATGCAGGATCCGCCTCGTGATCTCCGTTGACAACCCGGGGTGGCCTACCATACCCGTCACGGCTGGGGTAGTAGTAGAACGAGCGACAGTTAACTCTGGGCGACAAGTGCCGGAGTTGAACTATAGCCTCTCGAGCAACTAGTTGGATGGCTTGTGGCTCAAAGGAAGTTGTCCTTCTGCTGAACCTGTAGGGGCGTTCTGGCGATAGACCCCTACCGTAGATGTGCACAGTGGCCCAGAATTGACGGCTCTCACCACTCATGGGCCCTTGGTACACAACATATTCTAGGGGCTCCTCTAATGCAAAGGCACGGCGGGTGAGGTTTGCTAGCACGGTCACAAAACCTCCAAGGTTGTTTGCCATGGTTTCATTGTGCACGACGGGGCCAGGCATTATGGCTCGGTTTGGGGAAGAGGCTGTGCTATGCTGAGTTGAGGCTAGCGTGCCCTTTTTATAGAAAAGGAAACAGAGTCTTCCTTCGCACGCTTGCGAATGAGACAATTTAGGTGTCGGTCACTGGCGCGTGATCGACAGGCTAGGTTGATAGGTTGGGCACCGACTGCCAAAAAGGTGTCGGGGTCACTGTGTGGCTATCTTACACGAGAAGCTTGGCCATGTTTAGGTTATGGTCTGGTGGTTTGGTTAACCTAGGTTTTTCGACCTGGCTAAGATAGGATTAGCCAATGGTCAGCCTAGCTCTGATACCAAGTTTGTCAGGACCGGATTTTCGGGATATTAGTTTCCCAGAAAATGGCCCTTGTGCTCACCAGCCCCAGGATTACTGTTAGCTGATGAGGCACAAACTTAATACAGAAATTCCAAGCAAATTACAAAATATGTAGTACAAGACCATTCTGGCCTATGAGTACAACACAAGGTTTCTAGTGGTTGATGGCGGAAGCGGTTTGTGGTACATCAGCGTCTGTGGGGCTCCATTTCCTACAGGAACAACTGACCTGGATAACTCCTATCTTCGTGAGACTGCTATCACCAGTGCGTAGGTTTCGGGGCTATCATCGCAACGCTCCTCTCCATGCAGGAAATCTGGCCAAGACAATAGCCAGGGACAAGCCAGTGAGTACTTTGAATGTACTCGCAAACATTATGAACACAGGTATAATATAACAAATGATATTCATGCTCTGAAATATTCTATGACCACAACGTCAGTCATAAAATAAAATCCATGGTGCACGTAAACAAGTTATTCATATAAAACATGACTATGCAATCAGAGAGTAGAAATAGAATGCACCGATCGGCTGTCTGAAGCGACACCTCGAAAGGACAATAACATAAATCATGCCTCAGTCGGGCGTCTGAGCGACACCACATAAAGGGCTTATAAGTGAAATAAGTAACAAACATGCCACAGTCGGGCGTCTGTGCGACACCACATAAAGGGCTTATAAGTGAAATTAGTAACAAACATGCCACAGTCGGGCATCTGTGCGACACCACATAAAGGGCTTATAAGTGAAATAAGTAACAAACATGCCACAGTCGGGCGTCTGTGCGACACCACATAAAGGGCTTATAAGAAAATAATCACAGTGAATATCCAGGAGGTAGAACCGTCCCAGGGATACTCAATAATTCAAATAACATAAATGGTTAGTCCAAAATAATAATAATGATAATCATCATAAGTCACAAGTCATGATCCATGTTCTGGTTTAGTAGTTTTTCCTCCAAAGACCGACACTGACCCAACCCAGACTGTAGTCCTTAACCATGGACACGGCTATTCGAATAGATTTAATCTCTGCAGAGGGTGTACTCTTTACCCACGAGTAACGGATTCCTTTAGTCCACCGGGACTAATTCCGTCTACGGTCTTTTAATTAAAAACACACCTGACCGCACACACCAGCCTGACTTATCGGTGTCTGGAATCACCCACGACACTCGTTAAGCAAAACTCTAAGTGGGGAGGCTACAACCTCGATTAGCATGGGATCACAAAATTTATAACACGTGCAAACTAGGGGAGCTACCCCCTCGGCTACAACGGAAAACACCCATGCCCCCGGACCAGGTGGCATCCCTACCGGATGCAGCCGGTATCTTCCACCATGGCCTCTCTGTACGGTGTGTGCTAGAAAGGGGTTGACAACTTACTGAACCGTACCCTACCTATAGCAGGGACAAGTGGTAGTACGAAACAAGTATGGGGGTTACTGGAACAAGACTCGATCTACGGCTGACTCAAGAGGTTTAAGTGTTCCCTGTATGATTAGCATAACAAATATATTTCAACCAACAGAATCACCACTCATCATGCCTTACTATGCCATACCGGACACAACTGTCTCGACGAAGACCGGAGACAAGCTCATGTTTACTCAAGACAGAGGCTTTCCCGGATTTCTTCCGATAGGCAGGAAAGGCATATGATGGCGATTACTAACACAACGCAGCAATTCCAATAGCACAGAATCATCAATATGCACTTATGAGTAGGTTCATATCATCACATAAAAAAATGAAAACTCCGAGACAAGGGGTGTCATAACCGTATCAAAAAACACACGACAATATTATGCCAGGGTTCAGAATGCTTGCCTTCAAGTTGTGGAGAGGCATGGTGCATCCCAAAACTTTTGAAAGTTTTCTTCTTCTTCAAAATCCTATTTTTGAAAATATTCAAATTAACCCATAGTTTCAAAACAGTACAAAAAAGTTGTCTGAATTTTTTTCAAATAAATATGAAAATAAACTAGACAATATTTGAGGAAGGTAGGAAAAAGAATCAACTCATTTGGAGTTATATTTAAAAAGTTATAGCCAGTCAAAGTTTCAGTCAAATTCTATTTTTAATAAATAAATAAAAGAAACTAAAAAAAGAATCAGGGGGGGGGGGAACGTACTCGAGACTTTACGCTTTCACTTATCCAACATGGACTGGCACATGGGTCACTGATAGTGAGTCCAAGGGGCCCACTGGTCAGTTTTGACCAGTCGCCTCTCCCTCCTTTTCCTTTGCCCGAGCGGAGGCGGGACTCCGACGATCGCCGTTGACGAACGGCATTTTCCCGCAGGGTTCTAAGGGCGGGGATGGATCCGCCAGTCGAGGGCGGTCCTCCTGGTGGTCGACAAGCTGACGGGGACGAAGGGAGTCGCCAGCGGCGAGCTCTGCAGCGGAGGTGGCTTCGGGAAGATTTGGGGGTTCGGGCTACGGTGGTTCCCGAGCGAGTTTGAGGCATTGGGCGGCTCCGCAAGGCTCAGGGGAGTTGAATGGTGGCACCAGATGGACGGGGGAGGCTCTGGTTGCGACGAGCGGGACCAGAACATGGCGGCGGCTGAATCAGCCGGAGACGAGGAAGAAGGCTTCCCGCCGTCGATGGCTGGCCATGGGGGCTCTGGAGGAGTGGCCTGAGGTTGCCTGAGGACTTGGTTGAGCTCGGGGGTCCTTTTATAGGTGGCCAGGGTCGGTTCAGCGGCTACCGTGGATAAGCTCGACGGCGAACCGCCGTTCTGTTGCTGCAGGGGGACGTGGCGGCAACGAGCGCTTGCAGACGAGCTTGTGGATGAGCTCGGATTGCTCCAGAGGGTAGCTGGCGCACGCGTGTGGCTCTGGCGGCGCTGTCCAAGGCAGAGGCTGCTGCGACCGCCCGCTTGCTGCCATGGCCGACCTGACGGCGGCGCTGTAGGGTGCCAGGAGGGGGCCAGGGCGGCTCTGCGGCGAGGGAGGGGTCAGGCGTGCTAGCTGTGCGAGGGGAGTGGCCAGAACAAGCGCCGGGAGGCGGCAGTTGGACGCGGCGACTCGGTGCGCGCGCGTGCAAAACATGCGCTCTGGGCGTGCCCAGAGCACGCACGCCAGGTGTTCGACGCAATGCCATCAGGTGCTAGAGAGCTTGAGAGAGGCTGGTAGCTAACATGCTTGGGTTAGGGTTAGCTAGGAGCTTAGTGGACAAGTTAGTTAGGTCAGAGGATTAGGCTCACAATGCCAACTAAAAATCATGCCAATTCTGGCTATGCACACAAAGTGTTCGACAGAATGCTAGAGGCATCTAGGCATTTCTTGGGGTGGCCAAAATCTCCAGATCTGTGTCTCATTAGGTGTAGGTGATGGTGGCAAGGTTAGTTAGTCAAGGCTAGAAACTTGTTAGTGCAAGCTTTTGAGAAAACCAAATCTGGACAGAAACTAAAGGCTATCATTTTATGGACCAAAAATACTCCCATGGGGCCACTCTCCTGGACTTAAGGGTTTTGTAGGGTGGTTTATAAGCAGGAGAAAGATCATGGGCATTAGAGCAAAATAAAATAGGGTTGCAGTAGAAAATGCCAATCTGGTCCAGAGAGCAAAAGAGGATGATTTGCTCAAATCTTGCAAAGAACATTCATGGGTTTTTGCATAAAAATGAATTATATGCATCTACTGTCATCTCCAAATACTTGGTAATTTTTTTAAAGAATTATTTAAAGGGGTTGTAGTGCAAAGGTACCAACTGGACTAGTTCTGAAACTATGGGGTAGAGCTCTAAATCTCCAATGACAAAAATATATTTTTGCACAAAAGTGATTTAGGGACATCATATGACATCCCCAAAATTTGGTGAAAATTTTAAATGCATTTATCAAATAGTTGCAGTGCAAAAG
Source organism: Triticum dicoccoides (assembly GCF_002162155.2). Lineage (NCBI taxonomy): Eukaryota > Viridiplantae > Streptophyta > Magnoliopsida > Poales > Poaceae > Triticum > Triticum dicoccoides. Next base: position 183,680,122 of record NC_041381.1, read on the forward strand.
AGGCTCCAAAACTTATGAAAAATCATTTTAAAAGAATAAAGCTTAGGAAAATAGTTTTGCAAATAAATCCACTGATAACGACTTGTTTTATTGAGAGAGTGTACAAGTCCAATAATATTTTTGGAAAGTTTTCACTTGGAGTAAAACTCCACAATATTAAAAGGAATAAGAGGGGTTCTGAAGTCAAAAGAAAATCCAGGAAGTAAAAATTTTAATCTCCTAGAAAATTTTTAACAAACAAATCATGGTTAAATTTTTGGGGTGTTGCACTTCGTCGAGTTCCCAATCTTCAGAGGTGCGTTTAATTCTTTCCAATAAATCGCATTTGAATTCAAAATCCTTCATCATATAGGAACCAATACAAGAAGTATCGAGCATGGATCGATCATTATGAGAAAGCCGAGCATAAATTTTTTTGAATAATAATTTCTCTTGAGAGCTCATGATTGGGGCATGAATATAACATTGACTTAAGCCTACCACAAGCTTGAGCGATACTTTCTCCTTCGCGAGGCCAAAAATTATATATATAATTCCGATCACGATGAACCAGATGCATAGGATAAAACTTCTGATGAAATTCCAATTTCAATCGGTTGTAGTTCCGTGATCCAATATCATCCAATAGCCTATACCATGTCAATGCCTTTCCCTTAAGAGATATAGGGAAGACCTTCTTCTTGACAACATCCTCGGGCATACCTGCAAGCTTAAATAATCCAGAAACTTCATCCACATAGATTATGTGCATATCGGGATGTAATGTTCCATCTCCTGCATAAGGATTAGCTAGCTGTTTCTCAATCATACTCGAAGGAATATCATAATAAATATTTTCAGTAAGTGCAGTAGGTTGAGGAGCATCTCTTTGCTCTTCCATTTAAGCTGAAGTTACCCCAAACAAGCCCATCAAAGGATTATTTTCCATAGTAACAATTGACAGTAAATTCAGCACACTATATAGATGTTTCCTTACCAAATTCCACTTACCAAAGGCACTTCACTCCCTGGCAACGGTGCTAGAAAAGAGTCTTGATGACCTAAAATTATTGGGGATCTATCATATTCCTTTCGATAAGTAAGAGTGTCGAACCCAACGAGGAGCAGAAGGAAATGACAAGCGGTTTTCAGCAAGGTATTCTCTGCAAGCACTGAAATTATCGGTAACAGATAGTTTTGTGATAAGATAAGTCGTAACGGGTAACAAGTAAATAAAGTAAACAAGGTGCAGCAAGGTGGCCCAATCCTTTTTGTAGCAAAGGACAAGCCTGGACGAACTCTTATATAATGCAAAGCGCTCCCGAGGACACCTGGGAATTGTTGTCAAATTAGTTTTCATCATGCTCATATGATTCACGTTCATTACGTTGATGATTTGATATGTTGGTGGACCGGTGCTTGGGTGGTGCCCTTCCTTGGATAAGCCTCCCAATTATGATTAACCCCTCTCGCAAGCATCCGCAACTACGAAAGAAGAATTAAGGTAAACCTAACTATAGCATGAAACATATGGATCCAAATCAGCCCCTTACGAAGCAACATATAAACTAGGATTTAAGATTTTGTCACTCTAGCAACCCATCATTTACTTATTACTTCCCAATGCCTTCACCTAGGCCCAAAGAATGGTGAAGTGTCATGTATTCGACATTTACATAACACCACTAGAGGAAAGACAACATACATCTCATCAAAATATCGAACGAATACCAAATTCACATGATTACTAATAACAAGACTTCTCCCATGTCCCCAGGAACAAATGTAACTACTCACAAAGCATATTCAAAATCAAGATCAGGGGAGTATTCATTATCGTTAAGGATCTCAAAACATAATCTTCCACCGAATAAACCAACTAGCATCAACTACAAGGAGTAATCAACACTACTAGCAACCCACAGGCACCAAGCTGAGGTTTTGAGACCAAGATTGAATACAAGAGATGAACTAGTGTTTGAGAGGTGATGGTGCTGGTGAAGATGTTGATGGAGATTGACCCCCTCTCAATGAGAGGATCGTTGGTGATGATGATGGCGATAATTTCCCCTCCCGGAGGGATGTTTCCTCGGCAGAACAGCTCCACAGGAGCCCTAGATTGGTTCTGCCCAGGTTCCGCCTCGAAACGGTGGCGCTTCGTCCCGAAAGCTTCGTCCTTATGATTTTTTCCAGGTCAAAACAGGCCATATAGCCAAAGATGGGCACCGGAGGTCTGCCAGGGGGCCCACAAGGTCGGGGGGTGCGCCCAGGGGGTAGGGCGTGTCCTCCACCATTGTGGCTTGCTGGTGGCCCCCTCCGGTTCTTTCTTCGCCCAATATTTTTTATATATTCCAAAAACATGCTCCGTGAAGTTTCATGACTTTTGGCATTGTGCAGAATAGGTCTCTAATATTTGCTCCTTTTCCAGTCCAGAATTCCAGCTGCCGGCATTCTCCCTCTTCATGTAAACCTTATAAATTAAGAGAGAAAAGGCACAAGTATTGTGATATAACATGTAATAACAACCATAAGGCTATAAATATCAATATAAAAACATGATGCAAAATGGACGTATCAACTCCCCCAGGCTTAGACCTCGCTTGTCCTCAAGCGAAAGCCGATATCGATAAATATGTCCACATTTTTAGAGATAGAGGTGTCGATAAAATAAAATATGGACATGAGGGCATCATGATCATCTTTAGAACATCAACATATAATGCCATACAATTTCTTATGCTAAAGTAACAATTCATTCACAAAGTAAAGTATGAATCAGAAACTTTATTGAAAACTAACAACTATGATCTCAGTCAATGAAGCAATTGCAATTTATCATAACATCGGAAAGAGTCAATATAAGAGCTTTTCAGCAAGTCCACATACTCAACTATCATATAATATTTCACAATTGCTAACACTCACGCGATACTTATGGGTTCAATCGGACTCAGATAAAGATAGGGGCTTATAGTTTCACCTGCCAACCTTTTACCTCAAGGGTAATGTCAACAATAATACTTTATGAAAACCTACATCCGAGTGGATATATATATATTCGGATCTCTCCAACACATAGTGCTTGCAGAAGGAAAAAGTGTAAAAAGGAAAGGTGAAGATCACCATGACTCTTGTATCAGGGTAGAAGATAAAAGATAGGCCCTTCGTAGAGGGAAGCAGAGGTTTTCATGCACTTTTATGGTTGGATGCACAAAATCTTAATGCAAAAGAACGTCACTTTATATTGCCACTTCTAATAAAGACCTTTATTATGCAGTCCATCACTTTATTTCTTCCATATCACAAGTTCGTATAAAGCTTATTTTCTTCACACTAATAGATCATACATATTTAGCGGAGCAATTTTTATTGCTTGCACCGATGACAACTTACTAGAAGGATCTTACTGGGTTTAAGGGTGTTTGGAAGCACAAGTAGTATATCTACTTGGTGTAAAGTATTTGGCTAGCATGAGAGGGAAAGGCAAGCTCAACATGTTGGATGATCCATGGCAATATAACTTCTATTCGGATATAAGAAAACATAACCTATTATGTTATATTCATTGTCCAACATCAACTTTTTAGCATGTCATATTTTAATGATTGCTCACAATCACAAAAGATGTCCAAGATAGTATATTTATATGTGAAAACCTCTCTTTCTCTATTACTTCCTATTAATTGCAACAATGACCAAAACTATGTTTGTCAACTCTCAAAAACTTTTATTCATCATACTCTTTATATGTGAAGTCATTACTCTCCATAAGATCAATATATGACCTTTTTATTTCTTTATTTGTATTTAATTCCCTCATGATCATAGCAAGAAAGCAAAGCCCTCAACTCAAAACTACTCTTTATTATATATAACTCAAGGACTCGATTACATAGATAGAGATTAAAACAAAACTCAAAGCTAGATCATACTAAAACTTTATTCTAATAGATCAAGATATAACCAAAAGGATCGAACTAAGGAAAACGATAAAGATAGAGGTGTGATGGTGATACGATACTGGGGCACCTCCCCCAAGCTTGGTAGTTTCCAAGGGGAGTGCCCACCATACCCATGTATTTATGTCTCTTTCTTCGGAGGGGATGATGATGGAGTTGTTGGTGAAGTAGGTTTGCCCTTTTTCCTCAGCTTACGCTTGAGGATGGAATTTTCCTCCTTTAGCTCACCGATCTCCTGTTCCAGTGTTAATATCCTTATGCATAATTCTTGCTTGTTCTCGTGCAAAATACTAAAAGGGATAAACTCAATCTTTGGTTTCTTTGCTTTGTTCGAGAGACTTGACTTTTTGAACTCCACATGCATGTCCCCAGGTTGGGGTAGTGGGACTTCCTCTTCATCAGAACTTGTCTCTTCCTTTCCCTTTGGATCATAGTCTTCTTCTTCCTCTGTGGTCCAACCATAATGCTCCAAATCCCCGTATACCTTGGGGTCTGCAATGTAATCAGCTACAAAGCTCTCTCCCTCCGAATCTTGGGATGACATCCTTTCTCTAAATCTGCTGCAGAAACAACTCAAAACAAAAACAGGAGATATTGTCATGGTACGGTGTTCAAAACCTTCGAGAGATTATATAATGAATTTTTACTGACTAAAAGAAGTATCACGCAAGAAAACGGAGTCCAGAAGGCACACGAGGTGGCCACAAGGACGGCGGGCGCGCCCAGGGGGTCGGTCACGCCCTCCACCCTTGTGGATGCCTTGTGTCTCTTTCGGACAACTTCTATTTTCCCTAATTTTTTAAATATTCCAAAACAGAGAAAAATTATCATTGGAAATGTTTTGGAGTTGGTTTACTTACCGTACCACATACCCATTCCTTTTTGGAGTCTGAAACGTTCTGGAAAGTGTCCCTTATGTACTCCTCTTGGGTTACAATATCAATTATATTGGTCTCAACATTTATGGGAGTACCTGAGATATAATGTTTGATTCTTTGACCATTTACCACCTTTGGATTTGTGCATTCTGCAATGTTATTTTTATGGCACCGAAACGATAGACCTCCTCGATGATGTAAGGGTCTTCCCATTTAGAGAGAAGCTTTTCCTGCAAAAATTGTTAAACGTGAATTGTATAGCAAAACATGATCACCTACATTGAACTCACGCTTTTGTATCCTTCTGCCATGCCATCTTTTAACTTTTTATTTAAACAACTTGGCATTCTCATAAGCTTGGGTACTCCATTCATCAAGTGAGCTAATGTCAAATAAACTCTTCTCACCGGCAAGTTTTTCCGTAAACCATTTTACATGGAGACTTACCCATAATAGCCCAATATGCCTTATGTTCTAGTTCGAGAGGTAAGTGACATGCTTTTCCGTAAACCATTTTACATGGAGACATACCCATAGGATTCTTATAAGCAGTTCTATAAGCCCATAATGATTCATCAAGTTTCTTAGACCAATTCTTTCTAGATCTATTAACAGTCTTTTGCAAAATTAACGTAATCTCTCTATTGCTCAATTCTACTTGACCACTAGACTGAGGATGATATGGAGATGCAATTCTATGATTAACATCATACTTAGCAAGCATTTTACGGAAAGCACCATGAATAAAATGTGAACCACCATCAATCATTAAATATCCAGGGACTCCAAACCTCAGAAAAATAACTTCTTTAAGCATCTTAATAGAAGTGTTATGATCAACACTACTAGTTGGAATTGCTTCTACCCACTTAGTAACATAATCAATAGCAACTAAAATATGTGTATACCTATTAGAGGAAGGTAAAGGTCCCATATAATCAAAGCCCCAAACATCAAATGGTTCAATAACAAGTGAATAGTTCACTGGCATTTCCTGACGTCTACTAATATTAGCAATTCGTTGACATTGATTACAAGACAAGACAAACTTACGAGCATCCTTAAAGAGAGTGGGCCAATAGAAACCAGATTGCAATACCTTATGTGTAGCTCTATCTCCAGCGTGGTGTCCTCCATAAGACTCAGAGTGGCACTTGCATAGGATCTATTCCTGTTCATGCTCAGGTACACAATGTCTAATAACACCATCTACTCCTTTATAAAGGTGTGGATCATCCCAAAAGTAATGTCTCAAATCATAGATTTTTTCCTTTTGCTGGTATGTGAAGCTAGGTGGAATAAATTTAGCAACAATATAATTAGCATAATAAGCATACCATGGAGTATTACGAGAAGCATTTATGACAACTAATTGTTCATTAGGAAAGCTATCATCAATAGATAGTGGGTCATCAAGAACATTCTCTACCCTAGACAAGTTGTCTGCAATGGGGTTCTCAACTCCCTTTCTATCAATAATATGCAAATCAAATTCTTGTAGCAAGAGAACCCATCTAATAAGTCTAGGTTTAGCATCTTTCTTTTCCATAAGATATTTAATAGCAGCATGATCAGTGTGAACAGTTACTTTGGAATCAACAATATAAGGTCTAAACTTATCACATGCAAATACAACTGCTAAAAAATCTTTTTCAGTGGTAGCATAATTTCTCTGGGCACTGTCTAGAGTTTTACTAGCATACTGAATAACAGTTAATTTCTTATCAACTCTTTGTCCTAGAACAACACCAACAACATAATCACTAGCATCACACATAATTTCAAAGGGTAAATTCCAATCAGGTGGCTGAACAATAGGAGCATAAATCAAGGCTTTCTTAAGTATTTCAAATGCTTCTACACAATCATCATCAAAAACAAAAGGAACATCTTTTTGCAAGAGATTAGTGTGAGGCCTAGAAAATTTAGAGAAGTCTTTAATAAACCTCCTATAGAAGCTAGCATGATCAAGGAAACTTCTTATACTTTGATATCTTTAGGACATGGCATCTTTTAAATAACATCTACTTTAGCTTTATCAACTTCAATACCTCTTTGAGAAATTTTATGCCCCAAGACAATACCTTCATTAACCATAATGTGGCACTTTTCCCAATTCATGAAGGAAATATGCCCTAGAGGCAATAATAAAATTGTTATTTTATATTTCCTTATTCATGATAAATGTTTATTATTCATGCTAGAATTGTATTAACTGGAAACTTGATACATGTGTGAATACATAGACAAAACATTGTGTCCCTAGTATGCCTCTACTAGACTAGCTCGTTGATCAAAGATGGTTAAGTTTCCTAGCCATGGACATGAGTTGTCATTTGATTAATGGGATCGCATCATTAGTGGAATGATGTGATGGACAAGACCCATCGGTTAGCTTAGCATAATGATCGTTTAGTTTTATTGCTACTGCTTTCTTCATGTCAAATATATATTCCTCCGACTATGAGACTATGCAACTCCCGGACACCGGAGGAATGCCTTGTGTGCTATCAGACATCACAACATAACTGGGTGATTATAAAGATGCTCTATAGATATCTCCGAAGGTGTTTGTTGGGTTGGCATAGATTGAGATTAGGATTTGTCGCTCCGAGTATCGGAGAGGTATCTCTGGGCCATCTCGGTAATGCACATCATATGAAGCCTTGCAAGCAATGTGGCTAATGAGTTAGTTACGGGATGATGCACTATGGAACGAGTACAGAGACTTGCCGTTAACGAGATTGAACTAGGTATGCAGATACCGACTATCGAATCTCGGGCAAGTAACATACCGATGACAAAGGGACTAACGTATGTTGACATAGCGGTTCGACCGATAAAGATCTTCGTAGAATATGTGGGAACCAATATGAGCATCCAGGTTCCTCTATTGATTATTGACTAGAGAGGTATCTCAGTCATGTCTACATAGTTCCCAAACCCGTAGGGTCGGCACGCTTAACGTTCGATGACGATATGTATTATATGAGTTATGTGTTTTGGTGACCGAAGGTTGTTCGAAGTCCCGGATAAGATCACGTACATGACAAGGAGTCTCGAAATGGTCGAGAGGTAAAGAATGATATATTGGAAGGTAGTATTCGGGCACCGTAAGGGTTCCGGAGTGTATCGGGTACATACCGGAGTACCGGATGGGTTACCGGAACCCCCAGGGGAAAGATATGGGCCATATGGGCCATAGGAGGGAGGCTAACTATCCTACAAGGGACTGGTGTGCCCCCGACAAGGGAGGAGGCTGAATTGGACTAGGGAAAGGGGGTGCCACCCCCCTTTCCTTCTCCTACTCCCTCTCCTTTCCCCTATCCCCCACCAGAAAAAGGAAGGGAGGGGCCGAATCCTAGTGGGAGTCCTAGTAGGACTCCCCCCGACTTGGGGCGCGCCTAGGCTAGCCTCCTCACCCTCCCTCCTTTATATATGGGGAGGCGCCCCTATGAGACACACCAATATTCCAAGCCATGTGCGGCGCCCCCTCCACAGTTTACGCCTCCGGTCATATTCTCGCGGTGCTTAGGCGAAGCCCTGCACGGATCACATCACCATCACCGCCAGCATGCCATCGTGCTGATGGAACTCATCTACTCCTTCGACCCTCTGCTAGATCAAGATCTCTAGGGACGTCATCAGACTGAACGTGTGCAGAACTCGGAGGTGCCGTACATTTGGTACTCGATCGACTACATCAACCGTGTTAAGTAAACGCTTCCGCTTTCGGTCTATGAGGGTATGTGGACACACTCTCCCCCTCTCATTGCTATGCATCTCCTAGATAGATCTTGCGTGAGCATATGATTTTTTTGAAATTGCATGCTACATTTCCCAACAGTGGCATCCGAGCCAGATCTATGCGTAGATTATATGCACGAGTAGAACACAAAGAGTTGTGGGCGGTGATCGTCATACTGCTTACCACCAATGTCTTATTTTGATTCGGTGGTATTGTTGGATGAAGCAGCCCGGACTAACCTTACATGACCATGTTCATGAGACCGGTTCCACCGACAGACATGCAACTAGTTTTGCATAAAGGTGGTTGACGGGTGTCTGTTTCTCCAACTTTAGTTGAATCGAATTTGACTGCGGCCGGTCCTTGTGAAGGTTAAAACAACAAACTTGATAAATCCCCGTTGTGGTTTTTGTGCCATAGGTAAGTACGGTTCATGCTAGAAGCCAGTAGCAGCCACGTAAAACTTGCAACAACAAAGTAGAGGATGTCTAACTTGTTTTTGCAGGGCATGTTGTGATGTGATATGGTCAAGACATGATGTGATATAAATTGTTGTATGAGATGATCCTGTTTTGTAAAAAAGTCACCGGCAACTGGCATGAGCCATTTGGTTGTCGCTTTATTGTATGAAATACAAACGCTATGTAATTGCTTTAATTTATCACTAAGTGGTAGCGATAGTCGTAGAAGCAACAGTTGGCGAGACGACCACGATGCTATGATGGAGATCAAGGTGTCAAGCCGGTGTGATGGAGATCATGACGTTGCTTTGGTGATGGAGATCAAAAGCACAAGATGATGATGGCCATACCATGTCACATATTTTGATTGAATGTGATGTTTATCTTTTCTGCATCTTATTTTGCTTAGTATGGCAGTAGCTTTATAAGATCATCCCTTACTAAAAATTCAAGGTATAAGTGTTCTCCCTAAGTATGAACCGTTGCGAAAGTTCTTCGTGCTGAGACACCACATGATGATTGGGTATGATCGGCTCTACGTTCGAATACAATGGGTGCAAGCCAGTTTTGCACATGCGGAATACTTGGGTTAAACTTGACAAGCCTAGCATATACTGTTGGGGAACGTTGCAGAAAATAAAATTTTTCCTACGATTTCACCAAGATCCATCTATGAGTTCATATAAGCAACAAGTGATAGGAGTGCATCTACATACCTTTGTAGATCGCGAGCGGAAGCGTTCAAGAGAACGGGGATGCTGGAGTCGTACTCATCGTGATCCAAATCACCGATGACCAAGTGCTGAACGGACAACACCTCCGCGTTCAACACACGTACGGAGCGGATGACGTCTCCTCCTTCTTGATCCAGCAAGGGGGAAGGAGAGGTTGATGAACATCCAGTAGCACGACGGCGTGGTGGTGGATGCAGCACGACTCCGGCAGGGCTTCGCCAAGCAACTGCGGGAGGAGGAAGAGGTGTAGCAGGGGGAGGGAGGCGCCAAGACTCAGGGGTGCGGCTGCCCTCCCTCCCCCCTCCTT
>NC_041381.1:183690598-183714615 GCF_002162155.2 Triticum dicoccoides
AGGTGCTGGTTCCCCTCCCACTTCAGCCCACGGGGCCCTCCGGGATAGGTGGCCCACCCGGTGGACCCCCGGGACCCTTCCGGTGGTCCCGATACAATACCGGGTGACCCCGAAACTTTCTCGATGGCCGAAACAACACTTCCTATATATAATTCTTTACCTCCGGACCATTCCGGAACTCCTCATGACGTCTAGGATCTCATCCGGGACTCCGAACAACTTTCGGTTTGCTGCATACTTATATTCATACAACCCTAGCGTCACCGAACCTTAAGTGTGTAGACCCTACGGGTTCGGGAGACACGCAGACATGACCGAGACGACTCTCCGATCAATAACCAACAGCGGGATCTGGATACCCATGTTGGCTCCCACATGCTCCTCGATGATCTCATCGGATGAACCACGATGTCGAGGATTCAATCAACCCCACATACAATTCCCTTTGTCAAACGGTACGTTACTTGCCCGAGACTCGATCGTCGGTATCCCAATACCTCGTTAAGTCTCGTTACCGGCAAGTCACTTTACTCGTACCATAATGCATGATCCCGTGACCAAACACTTGGTCACTTTGAGCTCATTATGATGATGCATTACCGAGTGGGCCCAGAGATACCTCTCCGTCATACGGAGTGACAAATCCCAGTCTCGATCCGTGTCAACCCAACAGACACTTTCAGAGATACCTGTAATGCACCTTTATAGTAACCCAGTTACGTTGTGACGTTTGGTACACCCAGAGCACTCCTACGGTATCCGGGAGTTACACGATCTCATGGTCTAAGGAAAAGATACTTGACATTGGAAAAGCTCTAGCAAACGAACTACACGATCTTGTGCTATGCTTAGGATTGGGTCTTGTCCATCACATCATTCTCCTAATGATGTGACCCCGTTATCAATGACATCCAATGTCCATAGTTAGGAAACCATGACTATCTGTTGATCAACGAGCTAGTTAACTAGAGGCTTACTAGGGACATGTTATGGTCTATGTATTCACACGTGTATTACGATTTCCGGATAATACAATTATAGCATGAATAAAGAAAATTATCATGAACAAGGAAATATAATAATAATGCTTTTATTATTGCCTCTTGGGCATATTTCCAACAGTCTCCCACTTGCACTAGAGTCAATAATCTAGTTACATTGTGATGAATCGAACACCCATAGAGTTCTGGTGTTGATCATGTTTTGCTCGCGAAAGAGGTTTAGTCAATGGATCTGCGACATTCAGATCCGTATGTACTTTGCAAATATCTATGTCTCCATCTTGAACATTTTCACGGATGGAGTTGAAACGACGCTTGATGTGCCTGGTCTTCTTGTGAAACCTGGGCTCCTTGGCAAGGGCAATAGCTCCAGTGTTGTCACAGAAGAGTTTGATCAGCCCCGACGCATTGGGTATGACTCCCAGGTCGGTGATGAACTCCTTCACCCAAATTGCTTCATGCGTTGCCTCCGAGGCTGCCATGTACTCCGCTTCACATGTAGATCCCGCCATGACGCTCTGCTTGCAGCTGCACCAGCTTACTGCTCCACCATTCAACATATACACGTATCCGGTTTGTGACTTAGAGTCATCCAGATCCGTGTCGAAGCTAGCGTCGACGTAACCCTTTATAACGAGCTCTTCGTCACCTCCATAAACGAGAAACATGTCCTTTGTCCTTTTCAGGTACTTCAGGATATTCTTGACCGCCGTCTAGTGTTCCTTGCCGGGATTACTTTGGTACCTTCCTACCAAACTTACGACAAGGTTTACATCAGGTCTAGTACACAGCATGGCATACATAATAGATCCTATGGCTGAAGCATAGGGGATGACACTCATCTCTTCTTTATCTTTTGCCGTGGTTGGGCATTGAGCCGAGCTCAATCTCACACCTTGCAATACAGGCAAGAACCCTTTCTTGGACTGATCCATTTTGAACTTCTTCAAAATCTTATCAAGGTATGTGCTTTGTGAAAGACCTATGAGGCGTCTCGGTCTATCCCTATAGATCTTGATGCCTAATATGTAAGTAGATTCTCCAAGGTCCTTCATTGAAAAACACTTATTCAAGTAGGCCTTAATGCTGTCCAAAAGTTCTATATCATTTCCCATCAAGAGTATGTCATCTACATATAATATGAGAAATGCTACAGAGCTCCCACTCACTTTCTTGTAAACGCAGGCTTCTCCATAAGTCTGCATAAACCCAAATGCTTTGATCATCTCATCAAAGCGAATGTTCCAACTCCGAGATGCTTGCACCAGCCCATAAATGGATCGCTGGAGCTTGCATACTTTGTTAGCATTCTTAGGATCGACAAAACCCTCCGGCTGCATCATATACAGTTCTTCCTTAAGATGCCCGTTAAGGAATGCCGTTTTGACGTCCATCTGCCATATCTCATAATCATAGTATGCGGCAATTGCTAACATGATTCGGACGGACTTCAGCTTTGCTACGGGAGAGAAAGTCTCATCGTAGTCAACCCCTTGAACTTTCCGATAACCCTTAGCGACAAGTTGAGCTTTATAGATGGTAATATTTCCATCCGCGTCCGTCTTCTTCTTAAAGATCCATTTGTTTTCTATCGCTCGCCGATCATCGGGCAAGTCTGTCAAAGTCCATACTTTGTTTTCATACATGGATTCTATCTCGGATTGCATGGCTTCAAGCCATTTGTTGGAATCTGGGCCCGCCATCGCTTCTTCATAGTTCGAAGGTTCACCGTTGTCTAACAACATGATTTCCAGGACAGGGTTGCCATACTACTCTGGTGTGGAACATGTCCTAGTGGACCTACGAAGTTCAGTAGCAACTTGATCCGAAGTACCTTGATCATCATCATTAATTTCCTCTCCAGTCGGTGTAGGCACCACAGGAACATTTTCCTGAGCTGCACTACTTTCTGGTTCAAGAGGTAGTACTTCATCGAGTTCTACTTTCCTCCCACTTACTCCTTTCGAGAGAAACTCTTTTTCCAGAAAGTATACGTTCTTGGCAACAAAGATCTTGCCCTCGGATCTTAAGTAGAAGGTATACCCAATGGTTTCCTTAGGGTATCCTACGAAGACGCATTTTTCCGACTTGGGTTCGAGCTTTTCAGGTTGTAGTTTCTTGACATAAGCATCGCATCCCCAAACTTTTAGAAACGACAGCTTAGGTTTCTTCCCAAACCACAATTCATACAGTGTCGTCTCAATGGATTTAGACGGTGCCCTATTTAAAGTGAATGTAGTTGTCTCTAGAGCGTATCCCCAAAATGATAGCGGTAAATCGGTAAGAGACATCATAGATCGCACCATATCCAATAGAGTGTGATTACGACGTTCGGACACACCGTTACGCTGAGGTGTTCCAGGAGGCGTGAGTTGTGAAACGATTCCACATTTCCTTAAGTGCGTACCAAATTCGTGACTCAAATATTCTCCTCCACGATCTGATCATAGGAACTTTATCTTTCGATCACGTTGATTCTCTACCTCATTCTGAAATTCTTTGAACTTTTCAAAGGTCTCAGACTTGTGTTTCATCAAGTAGACATACCCATATCTACTCAAGTCATCAGTGAGAGTGAGAACATAACGATATCCTCTGCGAGCCTCAATGCTCATTGGACCTCACACATCGGTATGTATGATTTCCAATAAGTTGGTTGCTCGCTCCATTGTTTCGGAGAATGGAGTCTTGGTCATTTTGCCCATGAGGCATGGTTCGCATGTGTCAAATGATTCATAATCGAGAGACTCTAAAAGTCCATCAGCATGGAGCTTCTTCATGCGCTTGACACCAATGTGACCAAGGCGGCAGTGCCACAAGTATGTGGGACTATTGTTATCAACTTTACATCTTTTGGTATTCACACTATGAATATGTGTAACATTACGATCGAGATTCATTAAGAATAAACCATTGACCATCGGGGCATGGCCATAAAACATATCTCTCATATAAATAGAACAACCATTATTCTCGGATTTAAATGAGTAGCCATCTCGTATCAAACGAGATCCAGATACAATGTTCATGCTCAAACTTGGCACTAAATAACAATTATTGAGTTTTTAAACTAATCCCGTAGGTAAATGTAGAGGTAGCGTGCCGACGGCGATCACATCGACCTTGGAACCATTCCCGACGCGCATTGTCACCTCGTCCTTCGCCAGCCTCCGCTTATTCCGCAGCTCCTGCTGTGAGTTACAAATATGAGCAACGACACCGGTATCAAATACCCAGGAGTTACTACGAGTACTGGTAAGGTACACATCAATTACATGTATATCAAATATACCTTTAGTGTTGCCGGCCTTCTTGTCCGCTAAGTATTTGGGGCAGTTTCGCTTCCAGTGACCCTTCCCTTTGCAATAAAAGCACTCCGTCTCAGGCTTGGGTCCATTCTTTGACTTCTTCCCGGCAACTGGCTTACCGGGCGTGGCAACATCCTTGCCGTCCTTCTTGAAGTTCTTCTTACCCTTGTCCTTCTTGAACTTGGTGGTTTTATTGACCATCAACACTTGATGTTCTTTCTTGATTTCTACCTCTGCTGACTTCAGCATTGAAAATACTTCAGGAATAGTTTTCACCATCCCCTGCATATTGTAGTTCAACACAAAACTCTTGTAGCTCGGTGGGAGCGACTGAAGGATTCTGTCAATGACCGCCTCATCCGGGAGGTTAATGTCTAGCTGGGACAGGCGGTTGTGCAACCCAGACATTTTGAGTATATGCTCACTGACAGAACTATTTTCCTCCATCTTACAACTATAGAACTTGTCAGAGACTTCATATCTCTCGACCCGGGCATGAGCTTCGAAAACCATTTTCAGCTCCTCGAACATCTCATATGCTCCATGTTTCTCAAAACGCTTTTGGAGCCCCGGTTCTAAGCTGTAAAGCATGCCGCACTGAACGAGGGAGTAATCATCAGCACGTGACTGCCAAGCGTTCATAACGTCTTGGTTCTCTAGGATGGGTGCTTCACCTAGCGGTTCTTCTAGGACATATGCTTTCTTGGCAGCTATGAGGATGATCCTCAGGTTCCGGACCCAGTCCGTATAGTTGCTGCCATCATCTTTCAGCTTGGTTTTCTCTAGGAACGCGTTGAAGTTCATGTTGACATGAGCGTTGGCCATTTGATCTACAAGACATATTTGCAAAGGTTTTAGACTAAGTTCATGATAATTAAGTTCATCTAATCAAATTATTTAATGAACTCCCACTCAGATTAGACATCCCTCTAGTCATCTAAGTGTTACACGATCCGAGTCGACTAGGCCGTGTCCGATCATCACGTGAGACGGACTAGTCATCATCGGTGAACATCTCCATGTTGATCGTATCTTCCATACGACTCATGTTCGACCTTTCGGTCTCTGTGTTCCGAGGCCATGTCTGTACATGCTAGGCTCGTCAAGTTAACCCTAAGTGTTTGCATGTGTAAAACTGTCTTACACCCGTTGTATGTGAATGTAAGAATCTATCACACCCGATCATCACGTGGTGCTTCGAAATGACGAACTTTAGCAACGGCGCACAGTTAGGGGGAACACTTTCTTGAAATTATTATACGGATCATCTTATTTACTACCATCATTCTAAGTAAACAAGATGCATAAACATAATAAACATCACATGCAATTATATAATAGTGACATGATATGGCCAATATCATATAGCTCCTTTGATCTCCATCTTCGGGGCTCCATGATCATCTTCGTCACCGGCATGACACCATGATCTCCATCATCATGATCTCCATCATCGTGTCTTCATGAAGTTGTCACGCCAACGACTACTTCTACTTCTATGGCTAACGCGTTTAGCAATAAAGTAAAGTAATTTACATGACGTTCTTCAATGACATGCAGGTCATACAAAAAATAAAGACAACTCCTATGGCTCCTGCCGGTTGTCATACTCATCGACATGCAAGTCGTGATTCCTATTACAAGAACATGATCTCATACATCACAATATATCATTCATCATTCATCACAACTTCTGGCCATATCACATCACATGACAATTGCTGCAAAAACAAGTTAGACGTCCTCTAATTGTTGTTGCATCTTTTACGTGGCTGCAATTGGGTTATAGCAAGAAAGTTTTCTTACCTACGAATAACCACAACGTGATTTTGTCAACTTCTATTTACCCTTCATAAGGACCCTTTTCGTCGAATCCGCTCCAACTAAAGTGGGAGAGACAGACACCCGCTAGCCACCTTATGCAACTAGTGCATGTCAGTCGGTGGAACCTGTCTCACGTAAGCGTACGTGTAAGGTCGGTCCGGGCCGCTTCATCCCACAATACCGCTGAAGCAAAATAAGACTAGTAGCGGCAAGCAAGTTGACAAGATATATGCCCACAACAAAATTGTGTTCTACTCGTGCAATAGAGAACTACGCATAGACCTAGCTCATGATGCCACTGTTGGGGAACGTTGCAGAAAATAAAAATTTTCCTACGGTTTCACAAAAATCCATCTATGAGTTCATCTAAGCAACGAGTGATAGGAGTGCATCTACATACCTTTGTAGATCGCGAGCAGAAGCGTTCAAGAGAACGGGGATGATGGAGTCGTACTCGCCGTGATCCAAATCACCGATGACCAAGTGCCGAACGGACATCACCTCCGTGTTCAACACACGTACGGAGCAGATGAAGTCTCCTCCTTCTTGATCCAGCAAGGGGGAAGGAGAGGTTGATGAAGATCCAGCAGCACGACGGCGTGGTGGTGGATGCAGCAGGACTCCGGCAGGGCTTCCCCAAGCAACTGCGGGAGGAGGAAGAGGTGTAGCAGGGGGAGGGAGGCACCAAGACTCAGGGGTGCGGCTGCCCTCCCTCCCCCCTCCTTTATATAGGCCCCCAGGGGGGAGGCCCTGGAGATGGGAATCTCCCAAGGGGGCGGCGGCCAGGGGGATTGGAGTGCCCCCCAAGGCAAGTGGTGCGCCCCCACCCTAGGGTTTCCAACCCTAGGCGCAGGGGGGGCCCAAGGGGGGGGGGGCGCACCAGCCCACTAGGGGCTGGTTACCCTCCCACTTCAGCCCACGGGGCCCTTTGGGATAGGTGGCCCCACCCGGTGGACCCCCGGGACCCTTCCGGTGGTCCCGGTACAATACCGGGTGACCCCGAAACTTTCCCGATGGCCGAAACAGCACTTCCTATATATAATTCTTTACCTCCGGACCATTCCGGAACTCCTCATGACGTCCGGGATCTCATCCGGGACTCCGAACAACTTTTGGTTTGCTGCATACTTATATTCATACAACCCTAGCATCACCGAACCTTAAGTGTGTAGACCCTACGGGTTCGGGAGACATGCAGACATGACCGAGACGGCTCTCCGATCAATAACCAACAGCGGGATCTGGATACCCATGTTGGCTCCCACATGCTCCTCGATGATCTCATCGAATGAACCACGATGTCGAGGATTCAATCAACCCCGCATACAATTCCCTTTGTCAAACGGTATGTTACTTGCCCGAGACTCGATCGTCGGTATCCCAATACCTCGTTAAGTCTCGTTACCGGCAAGTCACTTTACTCGTACCATAATGCATGATCCCGTGACCAAACACTTGGTCACTTTGAGCTCATTATGATGATGCATTACCGAGTGGGCCCAGAGATACCTCTCTGTCATACGGAGTGACAAATCCCAGTCTCGATCCGTGTCAACCCAACAGACACTTTCAGAGATACCTGTAGTGCACCTTTATAGTCGCCCAGTTACATTGTGACGTTTGGTACACCCAAAGCACTCCTACGATATCCGGGAGTTACACGATCTCATGGTCTAAGGAAAAGATACTTGACATTGGAAAAACTCTAGCAAACGAACTACACGATCTTGTGCTATGCTTAGGATTGGGTCTTGTCCATTACATCATTCTCCTAATGATGTGATCCCGTTATCAATGACATCCAATGTCCATAGTCAGGAAACCATGACTATCTGTTGATCAACGAGCTAGTCAACTAGAGGCTTACTAGGGACATGTTATGGTCTATGTATTCACACGTGTATTACGATTTCCGGATAATACAATTATAGCATGAATAAAGACAATTATCATGAACAAGGAAATATAATAATAATGCTTTTATTATTGCCTCTAGGGCATATTTCCAACATATACAAATATGGCCTCGGAACACAGGAGACCGAAAGGTCGAACATGAATCATATAGTGGATATGATCAACATAGATATGTTCACCATTGATGACTACTCCATCTCACGTGATGGTTGGACAAGTTTAGTTGATTTGGATCACGTATCATTTAGACGACTTGAGGGATGTCTATATAAATGAGAGTTCTTAAGTAATATGATTAATTGAACTTTAATTTATCATGAACTTAGTCCTAATAGTATTTGCAAATTATGTTATAGATCAATAGCTCGCGTTGTAGCTTCCCTACGTTTTTTGATATGTTCCTATAGAAAAATAAGTTGAAAGATGATAGTAGCAATAATGCGGACTGGCTACGTGATCTGAGGTTTATCCTCATTGCTACACAAAAGAATTATGTCCTTGATGCACCGCAAGGTGACAGACCTATTGTAGGAGCAGATGCAGACATTATGAATGTTTGGCTAGCTCAATATGACGACTACTTAGTAGTTTAGTGCCCCATACTTTATGGCTTAGAACTGGGACTTCAAAAACATGTTGAACACCACGGAGCATATGAGATGTTCCAAGAGGTGAAATTGGTATTTCAGACTCATGCCCGTGTCGAGAGGTATGAGACCTCCAACAAGTACTTCGCCTAAAAGATGGAGGAGAATAGCTCAGCTAGTGAGCATGTGCTCACAATGTCTGTGTACTACAATCGCTTGAATCAAGTGGGAGTTAATCTTCCAGATAAGATAGTGATTGACAGAGTTCTCTAGTCATCATCACCAAGTTACTAGAACTTCGTGATGAACTATAATATGCAAGGGATGAAAAAAGCGATTCCTGAGCTCTTCGTGATGCTGAAATCAACGAAGGTAGAAATCAAGAAAAAGCATCAAGAGTTGATGATTAAACAAGACCACTAGTTTCAAGAAAAGGGAAAAGGGAAAGAAAGGGAAATTCAAGAAGAATGGCAAGCAAGTTGTCACTCCCATAAATAAACCCAAAGCTGGACCTAAGCCTGAAACTGAGTGCTTCTGCTGCAAAGGAAATGGTCACTAGAAGCGGAACTACCCCAAATATTTGGCGGATAAGAAGGATGGCAAAGTGAACAAAGGTATATTTGATATACATGTTATTGATGTGTACCTTACTAGTGCTCGTAGTAACCCCTGGGTATTTGATACTTGTTCGGTTGCTAAGATTAGTAACTCGAAACAGGAGTTGCAGAATAAATAGAGACTAGTTGAGGGTGAAGTGATGATGTGTGTTGGAAGTGGTTCCAAGATTGATATGATCATCATCGCACACTCCTTATACTTTCGGGATTAGTGTTGAACCTAAATAAATGTTATTTGGTGTTTGCGTTGAGCATGAATATGATTAGATCATGTTTATTGCAATACGGTTATTCATTTAAGACAGAGAATAATTGTTATTCTGTTTACATGAATAAAACCTTCTATGGTCATACACCCAATGTTAATGGTTTATTGAATCTCGATCGTAGTAATACACATATTCTTTATATTGATGCCAAAAGATGCAAAGTTGATAATGATAATGCAACATATCTGTGGCACTGCAGTTCAGATCATATCAGTGTAAGCGCATGAAGAAACTCCATGCAGATGGACTTTTGGAATCACTTGATTATGAATCATTTGATACTTGCAAACCGTGCCTTATGGGCAAGATGACTAAAACTTCGTTCTCTAGAACAATGGAACGAGCTAATGACTTATTGAAAATAATACATACCGATGTATGCGGTCCGATGAGTGTTGAAGCTCGTGGCGGGTATTGTTATTTTCTGACCTTCACAGATGATTTGAGCAGATATGGGTATATCTGCTTGATGAAACACAAGTCTGAAACATTTGAAAAGTTCAAAGAATTCCAGAGTGAAGTGGAGAATCATCCTAACAAGAAAATAAAGTTTCTACAATCTGATCGTGGAGGTGAATATTTGAGTTACGAGTTTGGCCTTCATTTAAAACAATGTGGAATAGTTTCACAGCTCATGCTACATGGAACACCATAGCCTAATGGTGTGTCTGAACGTCGTAACTGCACTTTATTAGATATGGTGCGATCTATGATGTCTCTTACCGATTTACCACTATCGTTTTGGGGTTATGCATTAGGGACAATTGTATTCACATTAAATAGGGCACCATCAAAATTCGTTGAGACAACACCGTATGAACTGTGGTTTGGCAACAAACCTAAGTTGTCGTTTCTTAAAGTTTGGGGATGCGATGCTTATGTCAAAAGGCATCAACCTGATAAGCTCGAACCCAAATCGGAGAAGTGTGTCTTCATAGGATACTCTAAGGAAACAATTAGGTACACCTTCTACCACAGATCCGAAGGCAAGATCTTTGTTGCTAAGAACGGAACCTTTCTCGAGAAGGAGTTTCTCACGAAACAAGTGAGTGGGAGGAAAGTAGAACTTGATGAGGTAATTGTACCTTCTCTCAATATGGAAAGTAGCTCATCCGAGAAATCCGTTCCTGTGATGCCTACACCAACTGGAGAGGAAGCTAATGATAATGATCATGAAACTTCAGATCAAGTTGCTACAGAACCTCGTAGGTCAACCAGAGCACGATCCGCACCAGAGTGGTGCGGTAATCCTGTTATGGAAGTCATGTTACTTGACCATGACGAACCTACAGACTATGAAGAAGCTATGATGAGCCCAGATTCTGATAAATGGCTTGAGGCCATGAAATCTGAGATAGGATCCATGTATGAGAACAAAGTGTGGACTTTGGTGGATTTGCCTGATGATCAGCGACCCATTGATGGATCTTCAAGAGGAAGACGGACGCTGATGGTAGTGTTACTATCTACAAAGCTGGACTAGTCGCAAAAGGGGTTTTGACAAATTCAAGGTGTTAACTACAATAAGATTTTCTCAATCGTAGCGATTCTTAAGTCCGTCGGAATCATGTTAGCAATTGCCATATTTTATGAGATCTGGCTAGTGGATGTCAAAATTGCATTCCTTAAATGGATATCTCTAAGGAGAGTTGTATATGATGCAACCAGAAGGTTTTGTCGATCCTAAAGGTGCTAACAAGGTGTGCAAGCTCCAGCGATCCATCTATGGACTAGTGCAAGCATCTCGGAGTTGGAATATACACTTTCATGAGTTGATCAAAGCATATAGTTTTATAAAGACTTGTGGTGAAGCCTGTATTTACAAGAAAGTGAGTGGGAGCACTACAATCTTTCTGATAAGTATATGTGAATGACATATTGTTGATCGGAAATGATGTAGAATTTTCTAGAAAGCATAAAGAAGAGTTTGAAAGGAGTTTTTCAAAGAAAGACCTTGGTGAAGCAGCTTACATATTAGGCATCAAGATCTATAGAGATAGATCAAGATGCTTCATAAGATTTTTCAATGAGTACATACCTTGACAAGATTTTGAAGTAGTTCAAAATGGAATGGTCAAAAAGGAGTTCTTGCATGTGTTGCAAGGTGTAAAGTTGAGTAAGACTCAAAACCCGACTACAACAGAAAACAGAAAGAGAATGGAAGTCATTCCCTATGCCTTAGGCATAGGTTCTATAAAGTATGCTATGCTGTGTACCAGACCTATTGTGTACCTTACCATGAGTTTGTCAAGGGGGTACGATAGTGATCCAGGAGTAGATCACTGGACAACGGTCAAAGTTATCCTTAGTTACCTAAGAGGACTAAGGAAATATTTCTCGGTTATAGAGGTGATAAAGAGTTCGTCATAAAGAGTTACGTCGATGCAAGATTTTACACCGATCCGGACGACTCTGAGTCTCAATCTAGATACATATTGATAGTGGAGCAATTAGCTAGAGTAGCTCCATGCAGAGCATTGTAGACACAAAATTTTTGCAAAATACATACGGCTCTGAATGTGGCAAACCCGTTGACTAAACTTCTCTCACAAGCAAAACAAGATCACACCTTAGTACTCTTTGGGTGTTAATCACATAGCGATGTGAACTAGATTATTGACTCTAGTAAACCTTTGGGTATTAGTCACATGGCGATGTGAACTAATCACATAAATATGTGAACTATTGGTGCTAAATCACATGACAATGTGAACTTGATTATTGACTCTAGTGCGAGTAGGAGACTGAAGGAAATATGCCATAGAGGCAATAATAAAGTTGTTATTTTATATTTCCTTATTCATGATAAGTGTTTATTATTCATGCTAGAATCGTATTAACCGGAAACTTGATACATGTGTGAATACATAGACAAAACATTGTGTCCCTAGTACGCCTCTACTAGACTAGCTCGTTGATCAAAGATGGTTAAGTTTCCTAGCCATGGACATGAGTTGTCATTTGATAAACGGGATCACATCATTAGTGGAATGATGTGATGGACAAGACCCATCCGTTAGCTTAGCATAATGATCATTCAGTTTTATTGCTACTGCTTTTTTCGTGTCAAATATATATTCCTCTGACTATGAGATTATGCAACTCTTGGACACCGGAGGAATGCCTTGTGTGCTATAAAACGTCACAACATAACTGGGTGATTATAAAGATGCTCTACAGATATCTCCGAAGGCGTTTGTTGGGTTGGCATAGATCAAGATTAGGATTTGTCAATCCAAGTATCGGAGAGGTATCTCTGGGCCCTCTCGATAATGCACATCATATGAAGCCTTGCAAGCAATGTGACTAATGAGTTAGTTACGGGATTATGCACTACAGAACGAGTAAAAAGACTTGCCGGTAACGAGATCGAACTAGGTATGGAGATGCCAACGATCGAATCTCGAGCAAGTAACATACCGATGACAAAGGGAATAACGTATGTTGACATAGCGGTTCGACTAATAAAGATCTTCGTAGAATATGTGGGGACCAATATGAGCATCCGGATTCCGCTATTGGTTATTGATCGGAGAGGTGCCTCGGTCACGTCTACATAGTTCTCGAACTCGTAGGGTCCGCACGCTTAATGTTCGATGACGATATATATTATATGAGTTATGTGTTTTGGTGACCGAAGGTTTTTTGGAGTCCCAGATGAGATCACGGACATGACGAGGAGTCTTGAAATTGTTGATAGGTAAAGATTGATATATTGGAAGGTAGTATTCTGACACTGGAATGGTTCGGAGTATATCGGGTACATAGCAGAGTATCAGAGGGGTTACCGGAACCCCCCAGGGAAAGATATGGGCCATATGGGCCATAGGAGGGAGGCTAACCTGCCCACAAGGGGCTGGTGCACCCCCCACCAGGGAGGATGCTGAATTGGACTAGGGCAAGGGGGCGCCACCCCCCTTTCCTTCTCCTACTCCCTCACCTTTCCCCTTTCCCCCTCCGGAAAAGGAAGGAGGGGGCCGAATCCTAGTGGCAGTCCTAGTAGGACTCCCCCCACTTGGGGCGCGCCTAGGCCAGCCTCCTCTCACTCCCTCCTTTATATACGGGGGCGCCCCTATGAGACACACCGATTGTTCCAAGCCATGTGTGGTGCCCCCTCCACAGTTTACGCCTCTGGTCATATTCTCGAAGTGCTTAGGCGAAGCCCTACACGGATCACATCACCATCACCGTCACCACGCCGTCGTGCTGACGGAACTCATCTACTCCTTCGACCCTCTGGTAGATCAAGAGCTCAAGGTACATCATCATGCTGAACGTGTGCAGAACTCGGAGGTGCCGTACCTTCGGTACTCGATCGACTACATCAACCGCATTAAGTAAAGTTTTCCACTTTTGGTCTATGAGGGTACGTGGACACACTAACCCCCTCTCGTTGCTATGCATCTTGTAGATAGATCTTGCATGAGTGTAGGATTTTTTTTGAAATTGCATGCTATGTTTCCCAACAATTCAAGACGAGATTAGTTTCTTCACATCTCTGCAAAACTCGATCAAGGTTGCTTAAGCAATCATTAAAAGAAGTTCCGTAAATGGAGAATCATCCATGAAAACCTCAAAAATCTTTTCACAAAAATCAGAGATATAGTAGTCATACATCTTTGAAAGGTAGAAGGTGCATTGCATAAACCAAAAGGCATACGTCTATAAGGAAAGGTACAGAAAGGGCAAGTAAAAGTGCTTTTCTCTTGATCATCTTTTGACACAGGTATTTGAGAGAAACCAGAATAACCATCTAGAAAGCAAAAATGTGTATTTTTGGATAATCTTTCTAGCATTTGATCAATAAGAGGTATAGGGTAATGATCTTTCCTAATAGCTTTATTTAATTTGCAAAAATCAATTACCATTCTATAACCTGTAACATTTTTGTGTGGAATCAATTCATTCTTATCATTAGGAACAACAATAATACCTCCCTTTTTAGGGACACAATGAATAGGGCTTACCCATTGACTATCAGCAATAGGATAAATTATACCTGCCTCTAGAAGCTTTAGTATTTCATTTCTTACCACTTCTTTCATCTTAGGATTTAACCATTGTTGATGATCAACAACTGGTTTAGCATCTTTCTACAATTTAATTTTGTGCTGGCATAGAGTGGGACTAATGCCCGTAAGATCATCAAGAGTATATCCAATAGCGGCACGGTGCTTTTTCAGAGTTTTCAATAATTTCTTTTCTTCATGCTCTGAAAGGTTAGCACTAATAATAATAGGATATATCTTCTTTTCATCAAGATAAGCATATTTCAGAGTATCAAGTAATTGTTTAAGCTCAAACATGGGATCACCCTTGAGTGGAGGAGGATCCCAAGGATTTCAACAGGCAAATTGTATTTCAAAATAGGCCCTTGATTAAAGAATACTTCATCTATTTCCCTTCTTTCATTCATAAACATATCAATTTCATGGTCTAGCACATATTGTTCTAAAGGATCAGTAGGAGGCACGTCAATAAGAAAGACCAATAATTTAATCCTTACTAGGCAATTCTTTATCATGGGGTTGTCTATGAAATTTGGAGAAATGAAAATCATGAGACGGATCCCCTAAA
This sequence comes from Triticum dicoccoides, assembly GCF_002162155.2. Lineage (NCBI taxonomy): Eukaryota > Viridiplantae > Streptophyta > Magnoliopsida > Poales > Poaceae > Triticum > Triticum dicoccoides. Next base: position 183,705,699 of record NC_041381.1, read on the forward strand.
CCAACAGTAACAATATGTTTCTCGCAGTCTATCTTAGCATTAATAGTATTCAAGAAAGGTCTACCAAATATGATGGGACAAAAAGTATCTTGTGGGGAATCAAGAACAAGAAAATCAGTAGGATATTTTATCTACCCACACAAGACTTCAACATCTCTAACAACCCCAATTGGTGATATAGTCTCTCTACTAGCAAGCTTAATAGCAATATCAATATCTTCTATCTTATCAGGTGCAATATCATTCATAATTTCTTTATATAAGGTATAAGGTATTGCACTCACACTATAACCCACATCACATAACCCATGATAACAATGATCTCCTATTTTAACAGAGACAATAGGCATGCCACCAACAGGTCTATGGTTATCTTTTATATCGGGTTTAGCAATTCTAGCAGCTTCATCACAGAAATAAATAGCATGCCCATCAATATTAGCAACTAAGAGATCTTTAACCATAGAAATACTAGGTTCAACTTTAATTTTCTCAGGGGGTGTAGGTGTTCTCATATAACTTTTGTTGACCATAGTTGAAGCTTTAGCATGATCCTTAATTCCAACAGGGAAGGGTGGTTTCTCAATATAAGCAGTTGGAACAATAGGATCAACATTATAAGTAATAGTTTCTTCTTCAACTTTAATAGGTCCTACTAACTTAAATGGGAGGATGATATTTAAACCACTTATCCTTAGGGGGATCAACATGAGTAGCAAAAGATTCACAGAAATAAGCTACTATCTCAGAGTCAAGTCCATATTTAGTGCTAAAATCACGGAAAGCATCGGTATCCATAAAAGATTTAACACAATCAAACTTAAGGTTTATACCTAACTCTTTACCTTCGTCGAGTTCCAATCTTCAGAGTTGCGTTTAATTCTTTCCAATAAATCCCATTTGAATTCAATATCCTTCATCATATAGGAACCAGTATAAGAAGTATAGAGCATGGATCAATCATTATGAGAAAGCCGAGCATAAATTTTTGAATAATAACTTCTCTTGAGAGCTCATGATTGGGGCAGGAATTAACATTGACCTAAGAATCCCCCAAGCTTGAGCAATACTTTCTCCTTCACGAGGGAAAAAATTATATATATAATTCCGATCACGATGAACCAGATGCATAGGATAAAACTTCAGATGAAATTCCAATTTCAATCGGTTGTAGTTCCATGATCTAATATCATCCAATAGCCTATACCATGCCAATGCCTTTCCCTTCAAAGATAAAGGGTAGACTTTCTTCTTGACCACATCCTCGGGCATACCTACAACCTTAAATAATCCACAAACTTCATCCACATAAATTAGGTGCATATCGGGATGTAATGTTCCATCTCCCTCATAAGGATTAGCTAGCAGTTTCTCTATCATACTCGAAGGAATTTCATAATAAATATTTTCAGTAGGTGTAGTAGGTTGAGGAGCAACTCTTTGCTCTTACTGTCGAGGTGAAGATACCCCGAACAAGCCCCTCAAAGTATTATTTTCCATAGTAACAAGTGATAGTAAATTTCAGCACACTATATAGATGTTTCCTTACAAATTCCACTTACCAAAGGCGCTTCACTCCCCAGCAACGGTGCCAGAAAAGAGTCTTGATGACCCACAAGTATAGGGGATCTATCGTAGTACTTTTGATAAGTAAGAGTGTCGAACCCAACGAGGAGCAGCAGGAAATGATAAGCGGCTTTCAGCAAGGTATTCTCTGCAAGCACTGAAATTATCGGTAACAGATAGTTTTGTGATAAGGTAAATCATAACGGGTACCAAGTAAATAAAGTAAACAAGATGCGGCAAGGTGGACCAATCCTTTTTGTATCAAAGGACAAGCCTGGACGAACCCTTATATAATGCAAAGTGCTCCCGAGGACACATGAGAATTGTTGTCAAGTTAGTTTTCATCATGCTCATATGATTCACGTTCGTTACTTTGATAACTTGATATGTGGGTGGACCGGTGCTTGGGTGCTTCCCTTCCTTTGACAAGCCTCCCACTTATGATTAACCCCTCTCTCAAGCATCCGCAACTACAAAATAAGAATTATGGTAAACCTAACCATAGCATGAAACATATGGATCCAAATCAGCCCCTTACGAAGCAACACATAAACTAGGTGTCGGTGTACTAGAGTAGGGGTACCCTATTACCCCGAACTCGTGCACGGGCAGTTGCAGCGCCCCGCGGCAAGGCTTGACGGGTGACCGCCAGGACCCTCCGTGGTTCCCTCGAAGACCATTCAAGAACAAAGTACTCAAACCAAGGCCCCGGCAAGAGGAGCTTGCCGGGAAGGCCAACCAAGGCCCCGGCAAGAGGAGCTTGCCGGGAAGAGACAAGACCCCGGCAAGAGGAGCTTGCCGGGAAGGCCACTCAAGGCATACCAAGAAAGCTTGCCGCGACGCGCCCTGCGTCCCGGCAAGATCCGGCGAGCGACAAGCTTCCGGACGCGACAAGACGACAGCCGCGGCAAGGAGCTTGCCGCGGGAAACCCCCACTTCGTGCCCGCGCTCCATCTCACGTGCGAACGTGTCGCTCTGGGACTCTCCCGAGCACACGTGGCGGGAGGCCGTGCAGCTAGGGGTATGTGGTGGAAAGCAGAGATGAAGAGAAGCCCATCGTGGCAAACGGTGGCACTCCTAACGGTCACCCTTTGCACTGTTTAGGAGACTCAGACAGGCATTTAATGCCCTTGTCCCCTGCCGTCAGAGTTAGGTAGGGTGCACTATATCCACAGTAGCGGTAGCTGCACCTACCGCATCCTTTTCCATTTTTACCCTTCTTGTCTACGTTGCCCCCTGTCGGTGACCCCTTGAGTATAAAAGGAGGCCCAAGCGCAACGTAGAGGGGGTTCCGCGATTCTGGAGTCCAGAGGAACACTCTCACGCTCAGTCTGGCAGCGTCCATCGCTCCTGAGCAAGAATCCAATATACACAAACAAGCAGCAGTTTTACGCATCCGTGCGGCCCGAAGCTGGGTAAAAATCGCCCCGCGTGCACTGCCTCGATCCGCTCTTTGTGCGCTCTCCGCCCCGCACCGAACCGAAAGGGGCCCTGTCCCCATAGGTGTTGGCGGGAATCAGCATCGCCCCCGACATCTCTGGCGCGCCAGGGGAACCACGCGATCTACCGTACGCGGTAGGTTGTCCTGCGTTCACCTGTGAGCTGCGGCAAGTCCAGTGGCCCAGCACAAAGAATTTCAAGCCAGACGTGCCGGAGAAGTACGACGGCAAGACGCATCTGTCGGAGTTCCTCAGCATCTACACCATTGCAGTGCAAGCTGCCAGGGGACGAGATGACAAGATCCTTGCCAACTACTTCCCGCTGGTGCTCAAGCCCAATGTCAGATCCTGGCTCATGCACTTGCCGGACAACTCCATATCTTCCTGGGCTGATCTGTGCCATCAGTTTGTCGGCGCCTTTACAGGCGGCCACAAGCCACATGGACAAGAGAGCGATCTTCATCTGCTCGCCCAGAAGGAAGGAGAGCCACTGCGCAAGTACATTCAAAGATTCAGCCGTGTACAGCACAACATCCCAGACGTCCACCCCGCCGCGATCATTAGCGCGTTCCATTAGAACGTGCGAAATCGAAGGATGAGGGAGGAGATGGCGATGTGTAAGATCAGAGACGTCAGCGAGCTTTACGCCCTGGCTGACAAGTGTGCACGCGCTGAAGAGGGAAGGAGGCTCCCCAGAGAGAGTACAGGAGCAGGAGGATCTGACAGTGAGGATGCCGCCCCGGCGAGGAAAGGCCGGCGGCGGAACTACAAAAGGAATAAGGGTAAGGAAGTGCTAGCTGTCGAGCAGACCGTCAACGGAGGTGGCGCCAAGGAAGCTAAGGCTGGTGGCTCCGACAAGGAGGCCCATCCTGTGGCAGCCGCCGACAAGCAGGACAGCTCCAGCAGGCAGTATTGCAAGATTCACCGCACCAAGGGTCACGATCTCCAGAACTGCAAGAAGGTCGAACATCTTGCTGAGCAGCAGAAGGCTGAATACGAGCGACGCGACAAAGAGAAGGCCTAGGAAAGAACTGGTGAATCCGGCAAGAAGCGCCCCGGCCGGGGAGGACGCTGCGGCAAGGCCAAGCAGCGGTAAGGAGACAGACCTCCCCGCGGCTGCGACAAGGATGAAGACGACGACGATGACGAAGATGTGGATGATGATGAGGCTGATGAGCAGGAATTTCAAAAAGCCACAGAGGTCCTGTGCGTTGACGGTGGCGCCTCTCTGCATACTTCGCACCGCCAGCTCAAACAGTGGATGCAAGAAGTGAATGCAGCAGAGCCATCCATAGAGTCACGCAAGTCCCTGAAATGGTCCAGCACGCCTATCATCTTCGACATTGGGGATCACCCTGATCGCGTAACTGCGGTCGGGTGCTTGCCGATGTTGGTCTCACCAACTATCCGCAACCTCAAGGTCACAAAGATGCTAGTTGACGGCGGGGCCGGCTTGAATCTCATCTCCTCCGCGGTTCTTCACAAACTCCAGATCCCTGACAGCGAGCTCGAAGAGACCGACACATTCCAAGGAATCAACCCGGGAAGGAGCAAGCCGAAAGGGAAGATCACGCTGCCGGTTACGTTTGGCAGCGAGCTGAATTTCAGAACTGAGAGGGTCACATTTGACGTTGCCGATTTTCCATTGCCCTACAATGGGATCCTTGGCCGTCCTGCGCTCGCCAAGTTTATGGCAGCCTCTCACTATGCATACAACGTGCTCAAAATGCCAGGCCCGATAAGTGTCATATCTGTCCCCGGCGACAAGAAGGATGCCCTTATCTGCGCTGACAAGATCTACCGGGAAGCAGCAGCCGCAGCTGATCACCACACACTTGCCGCTGAAGCTCCCGGGGGGAAGAAGAAGGCCAAGTCCGGCAAGAGCTCTGATGCCCGCTCCGGCAAGCGCACCTCTTCAGAGTGCCGCGCTACCGTCGAGGACGCACCATCGAGCTCCACCGGCAAGTGCAAGAAGACGATGGCAGCTCCACCCGAGACCAAGAAGGTGTCCGCCAAAGAGGACGGCACTGGTGGTACCTTCACCATCAGTGCCATGCTTGACCCCAAATAGGAAAGCGTGCTCGTTGCTTTCCTGCGGGCGAATGTCGACGTGTTTGCATGGCAACCGTCTGATATCCTCGGTGTTCCCAGGAAAGTAATCGAGCACCACCTTGCCATCTGTCCTCATGCGCGGCCCGTCAAGCAGAGAGTCAGGAAGTAAGCGGTGGAGCGCCAGGAGTTCATTGCAGAAGAAATCAGGAAATTGGAAGCATCATGCCTTGTTAGAGGAGTGCTCCATCCCACGTGGTTGGCCAATCCTGTAGTCGTGCGCAAGGCGAACGGAAAATGGAGGCTTTGTATAGACTTCACTGATGTCAATAAAGCTTGTCCCAAAGATCCATTTCCCTTGCCGCGCATTGATCAGATTGTTGACTCCACAGCTGGATGTGATTTGCTTTCATTTCTTGATGCGTATTCAGGATACCATCAAATCTTCATGGCAGAAGAGGATGAGGAGAAAACCGCATTTATCACCCCTTGTGGCACCTACTGTTTTGTACGAATGCCCTTTGGGTTGAAGAATGCTGGTTCAACATTTGCAAGAGTAGTCCACGTCGCCTTTGAGCCACAGATACACAGAAATGTGGAAGCCTACATGGATGATATAGTGGTCAAGAGCAAGGACAAGGCTACCCTGATCCAAGATTTAGAAGAAACTTTTGCAAATCTGCGCAAGATCAACCTCAAGCTCAACCCCGAGAAGTGCGTGTTTGGAGTCCCTTCCGGCAAGCTTCTCGGGTTCTTTGTGTCTCAGCGGGGAATTGAAGCCAACCCTGACAAGATTAAGGCCATCGAGCAGATTGAAGCACCGAAGCGCGTCAAGGATGTGCGAAGGCTTGCCGGTTGCGTGGCTGCTCTCAGCAGGTTTATCTCCAAGTCTGCTGAGCGCGCCCTGCCATTTTTCAAAATATTGAAAAAGGCAGGTCCAATGAAATGGACTCCGGAAGCGGAGGCTGCGCTGCAGGACTTGAAGAGGTACCTGTCCTCCACTCCAATACTTGTCGCACCTAAGCCACAAGAGAAGTTGCTGCTGTACCTAGCAGCAACCAATCAAGTGGTTAGTGCTGCGTTAGTAGCAGAAAGGGAGGCGGACGATGAGCCAGCAACCGCGGCAAGTGAATCCAGCGACAAGCAGGGGGCTTCTCCGACAAGCTCTGGTCTGGCAAGCTCTAGTCCCGACAAAGATGGATCTGCGCAGATACGCAAGGAAGTGCAGAAGAAGATGGTGCAACGCCCAGTTTATTTTGTCAGCTCCCTTCTCCAGGGGGCTAGGTCGAGGTACTCTGGTGTGCAAAAGTTGCTTTTCGGCCTTCTCATGGCCTCGACAAAGCTGTGCCATTACTTCTAGGCACACGAGATCACAGTCGTCACTCGCTTTCCGCTGAAAAGGATACTGCAGAATCCGGAAGCAACAGGCAGGATTGTCGAGTGGGCATTGGAACTGTCAAGCTTTAGCCTCAAGTTCGAGAGCACTGCAACAATCCAAAGCAGGGCATTGGCAGAGTTCATAGCAGAGTGGACGCCAACTCCAGATGAAGAAATTCCAGAGACGAGCATCCCCGTCAAGGAGACAAGCAAAGAGTGGCTGATGTACTTTGATGGTGCCTTCTCGCTGCAAGGCGCCGGTGCTGGCGTGCTGCTTATCGCACCCACCAGAGAGCACCTCAAGTACATAGTCCAGATGCACTTTCCCAAAGAGCAAGCAACCAACAATACTACAGAGTATGAAGGATTGCTTGCCGGTCTCAGAATCGCAGCCGACCTTGGGATCAAGATGCTCATTGTCAGGGGTGACTCACAGCTTGTCGTCCGCCAAGTGAACAAGAACTACCAGAGCCCGTTGATGGAAGCATATGTTGATGAAGTGAGGAAGCTAGAAGAGCGCTTTGACGGCCTACAAATGGAGCATATCCCAAGAGCTCAGAATGACATTGCTGATGGCCTGTCGAAATGCGCTGCACTAAAGTTGCCTGTGGAACCAGGGATCTTTGTGCTCAAGCTGACTCAACCATCCGTAACAACATCAACTGGGCAGAGTAAGAAGAGGAAGTTGGTTTCTGGTGACTACTTTCCGGCAGAGCTTCCCGAAGCCGCCGCCAAGAAAGTCCCCAAGATCAACACCAAGGACGCTGAGGGGTAGTCTGCTCCGGCAAACCTTATGGTTTGTTCCGTCGAAGCAAACGCTCCCGGCAAGTTCTGCTCCGGCAAGCTTGCCGGGGAATATCACGCTCCGGCAGAACCGCAGGTTCTTGCCGTAGAAGCGGATGTTCCCGCAGCAACAGATATGCGTTTAGTCCTTGTTGTCGAGACGCAAGCTCCAGCATGGGCGCAGCAGATTGTCCGTTTCCTTCAGACAGGAGAGCTTCCCGAAGAGCAAGAAGAAGCTGAAAAAGTAGCCCGACAGTCAAGTATGTACAAGTTTGTCGACAGCACACTGTACAGAATAAGACTCAACGGTGTGAAATTGAAGTGCATTCGCCGGGAAGATGGACAACAGCTGTTGGCAGAAATACATGGAGGCATATGTGGTCACCACATTGGCGCAAGAGCACTTGTCGGCAAAGCATTCCGACAAGGCTTCTTCTGGCCGACAGCCCTCCAGGATGCAACTGCACAAGTAACCAGGTGTGAAGCGTGCCAGTTCCATTCCAAACAGATACACCAGCCAGCTCAAACTCTCCAGACGATCCCTTTATCCTGGCCATTTTCGGTATGGGGGCTCGACATCCTCGGCCCCTTCCCCCAAGCTATCGGGGGCTTTGAGTTCTTGTACGTTGCAATCGACAAGTTCACAAAGTGGCCGGAAGTGGAACCAGTGAGGAAGGTGACAGCACAGTCAGCGGTCAAGTTCTTTAGGTCGATTGTTTGCCGTTTCGGGATGCCGAACAGGGTCATCACCGACAACGGCACGCAATTTACGAGCCGCACCTACATGCAGTACGTCCAAGATCTTGGCGCCAAGGTCTCCTTCGCTTCTGTTGCTCATCCGAGAAGCAACGGTCAAGCAGAGAGGGCAAACGCTGAAGTGCTGCGAGGCCTCAAGACCAGAACTTTCGACAGGCTGCACAAGTGCGGAAGAAACTGGATCGAGGAGCTACCGGTGGTTCTTTGGTCGATTAGGACGACGCCAAATCGAGCCACTGGCCAGACACCCTTCGCTCTAGTCTATGGAGCGGAGGCAGTTCTCCCCACGGAACTCGTATACGGGTCACCTCGAGTGCTCGCTTATGATGAGCTCGAGCAAGAGCAGCTGCGGCAGGATGACGCGCTGCTCCTTGAGGAAGACCGTCTCCAGGCTGCTGTGCGAGCCGCTCGCTACCAGCAAGCTCTGCGCCGCTACCATAGCCGCAGAGTCAATGCCAGGAGTCTCGAGGAAGGCGACCTTGTTCTTCGGCGCGTTCAGTCGGCCAAGAATTCCAACAAGTTGACGCCGAGGTGGGAAGGCCCTTATCGGGTGAAACGAGTCACTAGGCCCGGCGCTGTCCGCCTTGAGACCGAAGATGGCATTCCGGTGAGCAACTCCTGGAACATCGAGCATCTTCGTAAGTTTTACCCGTAAGGCGCGGTTGTCGGACCCTGTCCGGCAACCACCTTTCTGTACAAGTCTTGCCGCTGTTGCATGTAATCCTTTGTACAGAGCCGGGCGCAGACCCCGTGCACTAGTAAAGTTCATGTGCCCCGCACATCTTGTCAGTTTCCTTATGCTATAATCCTTTTTTGCATATATTATCTGACACTTTGTGCAGCACCAGACCCCGGTAAGCGATAACGAGCCCAAGGCTCCATATCATTGCTTTATTTCTCTGCCTCTTTCTCAAAAGAAGGAAGGTTCCCTCGCCCACAAGGTTTAC
>NC_041381.1:183714932-183808982 GCF_002162155.2 Triticum dicoccoides
AAGTTTCTCCTTGCCGGGAAGCAGACAACAGAAAAGCTAAGTTGCTAAAGCTTGAGCAATCAGTTTTTGAGTTATTTTCCTTGAACGATCGTGCTTTGTATGGAAAACCTGTGCGCGGAGGAACCAATTCACAGCTAGCTGCGCCCTTACTTCGTTTCGAGTCCGCTCAAGAACTTAAGTGAGCTGCTAGCGCCCTTACTTTGCTTCGAGTCCGCTCAGCAACTTAAGTGAGCCGCTAGCGACCTTACTTTGTTTCGAGTCCGCTCAAACAACTTAAGCGAGCTGCAACTAGTTGCGACACGGTTGCTTGTCGGTAGCGACCCCGCTAGCAGGCTACTGAAGTTCCGCACTCGGCGCTCGCGGCAAGGGTGCCTGCACCGGCAAGTTTCCCTAGAAAGCGTAGGGCAGGACCATACAAAGCCAAGAGTCGAGTAAAGGAAGTAACACAGCTATTTGTTGCCTAAGATAGAGTTATGTTACAAAAATAACTTGTCGCACCTCTAATAAAGTGTTCCCATGACATGACTGGCAGCGACAAGAAAAGAAGAAAACGGACGGCGTAATCTACGCGACCGCCGTCAACCCTTTTGACCTCGTTCACCCTGTCGACGATGGGTGCGACGAGGGCCTTAAGTGCGCCAAGATCAGCGTCCGCCGGCAGCTTCCTAAGGACAATGGTGAGGTTGAGGCCCGGATTGCGGAAGGCCACCTTCACCAGCACCTTCTCCAGAACTCCGGCACAAATCGAGCGTGACTCGTCGGCCAACTACTTTGGGATCCGTTCCCGGAGTTGCTGGAGCGCTGCCGCCACGCCTTTGAAGAACAGAGTGAGCTTGGCGCTGGGTTGGAGGTTCTCGTCGGAGGAGTACCCGAAGCCTTCCACCCCCAATTGCACCAGCTCCTCTTCGATAGCTGCAGCAATGTCCACGAGGCCCTCCATCCAGAGCTCCACAGTATCTCTGAGAAGATTCTGGGTTTCAGCGGCCCTCGCCAGCAGCGCCTCGTTGGCTTCGATGTCCTTCTTCAGGTCTGCCTCCCGTTTCCTGGCGCTGTCCAACGTCTCCGTCAAGGTGGCCAGCTTCAGCGTCAGATCGGCGTTGGAATCCTTGGCGGCGCTCAATTCCTTGCCCCTCTCGGCGAGTCGGCCCTGCAGCTCACCGTGGGCAAGGGCGTCCTTCTCGCGCTTTAGCTTGAGGGCGGCAAGCTCTTCGCCACCACCCTTCAGATCAGTTTCTAGCTGCACCACCTTTGCCTCCAATTCTTTCTTGGCGGCCTCGGCAGCCGCAGCCGTATCCTTTGCCTCTTGGAGCGTCCCGCCGAGTGCCCGTTCGCGCGCGGCAAGCTCCTCCTCGTGGCTGTCGAGGTTCACTTTCCACTGAGTCAGCTCGCCTTCCCGCGCGTACAGCTTCTCACCGGTGAGCCGCTGCTGCTCTTCAGCTTCGGCCTTCTCGAGGAGGAAGGCCTTCCGTTCCTCGGCGAGTTGCTCCCGCTCCTCCGCCAAGGCCCGGAGAGTTTCTTGACGAAGACCCCGGAGCTCCTCCGCACGCTTCTCTATGTCCACGCTCGCCCTCGCGGCAAGCGCTTCCCGGGACTCCAACTTGACTTGGCGGGCGCGGTAGAGCGCCAGCAGCCTCCGCAGCAGCCGCTCCTCCTCGGGCTCTTCACTGCTGCTTCCCGGCGCGTCGACGATCGACAACCCGGCGGAGGCAAGCACCTCCCCATCCAGAGCTTCTCCTTCCACGGCGCCCTGGAGCTCGACGCCCAGGGGAGCTTGATGAAGATACCCTCGCCATCCTTCAGATAGGCGCCGGGCTGGGGCTCCTCGGAGCCTGGCGCTGCGGCAGCGGCGGAGGGATCAGCGGTCGGTGCAGCGCCCGACGCTCCTGCGGCCTCAGGGCCGTCAGTGCGATCGCCAGATCCCCCACCAGCTTCCTCGGCGGCAGTCTTGGCGGCCTCTTTGCCGGCGGGCACGTTAGCGCCGGCTCCTTCTTCGGTGGCCACGGCATCATCAGTATTGCCGCGCGCGTCTTCTTCGCCGCCCACCTCGGTCTCCATCGGATCCGTGGAGGGTGGGTCTGATGACCAAAGAAGAAGGGGGAAATCAAACAAGTATCCGAGAAGAAAAATCAGCAGAAGGCTACAAGGAAAGTTTCAGGCAAGAAGGACTACCTGTGCTAGGATCTGCCGCCGTGGCCTCCACCACTGGCGGATCGTTAGCGCTGTCCCTTGCCGGAGGCTCCTCCCTTACCGGAGGGCGCTCCCTTGCCGGGGAGTCCGCCCTTGGCGGCGTAGTCGAAGCAGACGACGAGTCGGAGGAGATCACCACGCCCTCCTGATCAAGCTGTTCTGCTCCTGCTCAAACAAAACAGAGATCGGATGTCAACAAAGGAAAAGAGCAACCACGCGCATCCAGAAGCAGAAAGTAAACCATATGCTTACGTTGGGGGCTGCGCTGGGGGCTGCTCTGCGAAGTGATGGCCGGGTCCGGCAAGGTAGTCTCGGGCGCGCCTCCTGTCGTTGCAGTGGGCTCGTCCCTGATGACCACCACCTGAGCCTTGGCCCTCTTCGCCGCCCTCTGGGCCAGGGTCCTGAAAAGGAGAGCCCAGGGTGAATCAGATTCGATGCAAGACAAGATCAACAAGTTGAAGAACTACAAGAGCAAGCAAGGGAATCTTACTCTTCTTCTTCTTCCTCCTCGTCGGAGCTGAGCGCGGAGAGGTCGAAGTTCGGCCCACTTCCGGCACGACGAGGTGGAGGGGTGGGACCCCTTGGCCGCTTGGCGGGGGCTGCGGCGCCAGCCCGAGATGACCCCACCCTAGTTACCACTGCGGCGGGAGGCGCCCCCGCGGTAACCGTACTTGCCGCGGCGGAGCGCGTCACGCGGCACTGCGGCTGTTGACCAGCTTGCCGCCCTGTTACGTCGCCGTCCCTGCGGAGGCGCTTTCTTGGTTGCGCTGGGGACTGCGTTCCGGGCCCTGTTCCTGGCAAGCTTCCCGGAGATGGCGGGCCGCTCGTACCCTCGGCGGACTCACTTAACTCGGCGTCGGGCGCGGCGAGCTCTTCTTCCTCTTCGGGCTGCTCCCGTTCGGCAATGCTCATCGCCAACGCCGCGTCCGCTTCCTCCACGGTGAACCCGAATTCACCCGCGGCCGCGGCTGCCGCCGCCTCTTCCGCCCTGGTGGCGATGCGTTCCATCTCTTGCTCAGTGGTGTCGCGGGTGAGGAGCTTCTTCTCGTCAGCATTGACCGCCACCTCCACTAGGCTGTCAAAGAACTGCTGCACGACGTCGCCGGCGGGCTCTTGCCAAGTTGGAGCGATCCCGTGCGAGTCACACAATGGCATCATTGCGCAGATGCGGTCGCGCCAGGAGTTGTTGCACAGAGGAACGACGCCTGCCGGCAACCTGAACCACTCAGGATGCTGTGGGTCATGTTTGAATATCTCCTTGAGCATCCCGTCCAACTCTATGACGGTGAAATTGAAATTGAGGCCTGGGCGCAACCTCATGATATCTGTCGGGCCTCCAAATTCCCAGGCAGGTCTCCCCCTCGCCTGCAGAGGGGCGATGCGCCGGCGAAGGAAATCTGCGCCGACAGCTCCTACAGTCAGCCCGGCAAGCCTGAGACGCAAGATCCGAGTGGTGGCGATCGTCAGCTTGTCGTCGTCCGCGGGCAGAGCGCTCCAGTCATTGCCACGCACTGCTGGGGCTTGGCGCAAGGCGGTGAACGGCTGCGGGCTCTCTTCTACAACCCAGCACCAATCAGCTCTCCACTTGTCCCACTTGCTGCGGAGCTCCCCCTCCAGATAGGTCTCCTTCTTGCCGGCCCGCGAGATCCACGCGATCCTGCCGGCAAGAGGTTCCCCTCTCTCAACACGAGGCATAAAGAAATGGCGGAAGAGAGCTACGTTGGGGTGGACTCCGACAAAGTTTTCGCATAGATGGGCGAAAACTGCCACGGTCAGAACGGCGTTGGGGGTAAAATCAAGGAGGTGGAGCCCATAGGTGTTCATGATATCACAAAAGAAATCAGAGAATGGCGGGCAGAGCCCACAGTAGAAGAACACGACAAAGAAAGGATATCCATTAGCTGGAGCTGCTCGCGAGGCGACAGCGGAGAGTACCTTTGTGCGCGGATGCGCTCGCGTCTCCGTCGACCAGAAGAGATAGTACCACTCCCTCAGCTCCTCCGCGGAGAGCTCGGGGGGGAAAGTGGCCCGCTCCTTCCGCAGCGCCTCAAGCCGCTGCGCTTCGGTCGACTTCACAGCTTTCGCGGTCGCGGCCTTCATGGCCTTCCCCTTCCCGGGCTTCGGAGGCATGGCGGAGGCGGTGGGGGAGATCGACGGCGCTGGTGGCGGCGGCGACGGGAGCGGAGCGCTGCTCTTTGTCGACTTTGGAAGCGGAAGAGGGCGGCGGAGGTTTCTGAGATTGCAACAACAGTTGACGAAGATGGAGGAAATGCCCCTGTTTCCCCTGCTTATAAAGAGGGACGGGGCGGACGTTTCGGTTTTCCAAATAAACAACCTCCCACGATCTCTCCCACGACGCCGCGTTTGACGCGTGCCGTTCTGGGCGTGCGCGGTGAGAGCGGAGTTAGATTCGGCGTGACCTAGGCCGCGCGTGCCCGTGCACTATTTTGGGCCTGGCCCAACAGCGCTCGGCACCGTGTATGGCCCAGGCCCGGGGGCTCCTGTCGGTGTACTAGAGTAGGGGTACCCTATTACCCCGAACTCGTGCACGGGCAGTTGCAGCGCCCCGCGGCAAGGCTTGCCGGGTGACCGCCAGGACCCTTCGTGGTTCCCTCGAAGACCATTCAAGAACAAAGTACTCAAACCAAGGCCCCGGCAAGAGGAGCTTGCCGGGAAGGCCAACCAAGGCCCTGGCAAGAGGAGCTTGCTGGGAAGAGACAAGACCCCGGCAAGAGGAGCTTGCCGGGAAGGCCACTCAAGGCATACCAAGAAAGCTTGCCGCGACGCGCCCTGCGTCCCGGCAAGATCCAGCGAGCGACAAGCTTCCGGACGCGACAAGACGAAAGCCGCGGCAAGGAGCTTGCCGCGGGAAACCCCCACTTCGTGCCCGCGCTCCAGCTCACCTGCTAACGTGTCGCTCTGGGACTCTCCCGAGCACACGTGGCGGGAGGCCGTGCAGCTAGGGGTACGTGGTGGCAAGCAGAGATGAAGAGAAGCCCATCGTGGCAAACGGTGGCACTACTAACGGTCACCCTTTGCACTGTTTAGGAGACTCAGACAGGCATTTAATGCCCTTGTCCCCTGCCGTCAGAGTTAGGTAGGGTGCACTGTATCCACAGTAGCGGTAGCTGCACCTACCGCATCCTTTTCCATTTTTACCCTTCTTGTCTATGTTGCCCCCTGTCGGTGACCCCTTGAGTATAAAAGGAGGCCCAAGCGCAACGTAGAGGGGGTTCCGCGATTCTGGAGTCCAGAGGAACACTCTTACGCTCAGTCTGGCAGCGTCCATCGCTCCTGAGCAAGAATCCAATATACACAAACAAGCAGCAGTAGGGTTTTACGCATCCGTGCGGCCCGAAGCTGGGTAAAAATCGCCCCGCGTGCACTGCCTCGATCCGCTCTTTGTGCGCTCTCCGCCCCCACCGAACCGAAAGGGGCCCTGTCCCCATAGGTGTTGGCGGGAATCAGCATCGCCCCCGACACTAGGGTTTAAGCTTCTGTCACTCTAGCAACCTATCATCTACATATTACTTCCCAATGCCTTCCCCTAGGCCCAAATAATGGTGAAGTGTCATGTAGTCGATGTTCACATAACACCACTAGAGGAAAGACAACATACATATCCTCAAAATATCGAACAAATATCAAATTCACACGATTACTTATAACAAGAGTTCTCACATGTCCTCGGGAACAAACGTAATTACTCACAAAGCATTTTCATAATCAAGATCAGAGGAGTATTAATTATCATTAAGGATCTGAAAATATAATCTTCCATCGAATAAACCAACTAGCATCAACTATAAGGAGTAATCAACACTACTAGCAACCCACAGGTACCAATATGAGGTCTTGGGACCAAGATCGAATACAAGAGATGAACTGGGGTTTGAGAGGAGATGGTGCTGGTGAAGATGTTGATGGAGATTGACCCCCTCTCGATGAGAGGATCATTGGTGATGATGATGGCGATGATTTCCCCCTCCCGGAGGGATGTTTCCTCGGCAAAACAGCTCCGCCGGAGCCCTAGATTGGTTCTGCCAAGGTTCCGCCTCGAGACGGCGGCGCTTCGTCCCGAAAGCTTCCTTCTGATTTTTTTCCAGGTCAAAACACACCATATAGCCAAAGATGGGCACCGGAGGTCTGCCAGGGGGTCCACAAGGTTGGGGAGCGCACCCAGGGGGGTAGGGCGCGCCCTCCACCCTTGTGGCTGGCTGGTGGCCCCCTCTGGTTCTTTCGTCGCCCAATATTTTTTATATATTCAAAAAACATGCTCCGTGAAGTTTCAGGACTTTTGGAGTTGTGCATAATAGGTCTCTAATATTTGCTCCTTTTCCAGTCCACAATTCCAGCTGTCAGCATTCTCCCTCTTCATGTAAACCTTATAAAATAAGAGAGAAAAGGCATAAGTATTGTGATATAACGTGTAATAACAGCCCGTAATGCAATACATATCAATATAAAAACATGATGCAAAATGGACGTATCACATCCCAGGTCCAAAAAGTCCTGGAAAGTATTTTTATTTATTCATGGAGCCTCTTGTGGAGGAACTTCAACAGGTATGGAGGGGTGTTCACACTTGAGACCTATATAGCAGCCCACCAGCAGATTTCTTTCTGCGTGCTATTATAATTTGGTGTATCCATGATTATCCGGCTTTGGGCACTATGTCAGGGCGAATGACACATGATTACAATGCATGTGTTCACTGCGGCAGGAATCCACTGTCATACGCAATACTTAGCAAGATCTGTTACATTGGACACCGCCGTTTCCTTGCCAAGGACAAGTCGTGTCCTACAAAATACCGAAGATATGTGTTCAATGCAAAGCATGAAAATCATGATGCACCAAAGAGGCTCACCGCCGATGAGTTGCAAGTGGAATTAGAGAAGGTCATGCATATGATAATGGTAGCGGGAAAAGGAAGCATGACAGGGAAAAGAGATTATTGTTTCCCCACAGGCCCACTTTGTGGGACTTGGATTATTGGAAAGATTTGGATCTGCGGCATAATCTTGATGTGATGCACATCGAGAAAAATATACGTGACAGCATTATCGACACACTTCTTAATATTGAAGGCAAGACGAAAGATACCTTAAAATGTAGGATTGATTTGACACACCTGGGTATCAGAAAGGATTTGCAGGTGGAAGATGAAGGTAAACAACGGGACATGGCACCAACTGTGTACGTCTTGGACAAGGTAAAAAGGAAAGAATTCTCCAAGGTCCTCTCACGTGTGAGATTCCCACATGGATTTGCTTCCAACCCTGAAAGGGGAGTCAGTGCAGATGGAAACAAAGTACAAGGGTTGAAAACTCATGACTGCCAAGTCCTACTTCAAAGGGTTTTACCTGTTATCCTTAGAGGATTGGGCCGCCCTGACTTATACAGAGCGGTTGCAGAGTTGGGACAATTCTTCAGGGAACTCTGCAGTACAAATATAAGGATAGATGCTTTGGAGCGTCTAAGAGACAAGATACTGATGACCCACAAGTATATGGGATCAATTGTAGCCCTTTTCGATAAGTAAAAGTGTCAAACCCAATGAGGAGCAGAAGGAAATGACGAGTGGTTTTCAGCAAGGTAATGTCTGCAAGTGCTGGAATTGTAAGTAACAGAGTAGTTTGATAGCAAGATAATTTGTAACGAGCAATTAACGGTAATAGTAACAAAAGTGCAGCAAGGTAGCCCAATCCTTTTGAGGCAAAGGACAGGCCAAAATGGTCTCTTATAATAGGCAAAGCATTCTTGAGGGTACACGGGAATTTCATCTAGTCACTTTCATCATGTTGGTTATATTTGTGTTCACTACTTTGACAATTTAATATGTGGGTAGATCGGTGCTTAGGTGTTGTTCTTACTTGAACAAACCTCCTACTTATGATTAACCCCCTCGCAAGCATCCGCAACTACGAGAAAAGTATTAAGAATAAATTCTAACCATAGCATTAAACTTTTGGATCCAAACGGCCCCTTACGTAATAGCGCATAAACTAGGGTTTAAGGTTTTGTCACTCTTGCAATCCATCATCTAATTACTACTCCACAATGCATTCCCTTAGACCCAAATATGGTGAAGTGTCATGTAGTCGACGTTCACATGACACCACTAAGGGAATCACAACATACATACTATCAAAATATCGAACGCATATCAAGTTCACATGATTACTTGCAACATGATTTCTCCCGTGACCTCAAGAACAAAAGTAACTACTCACAAATGATAATCATGCTCAAGATCAGAGGGTTATTAAATAGCATACTGGATCTAAACATATAATCTTCCACCAAATAAACCATATAGTAATCAACTACAGGATGTAATCAACACTACTAGTCACCCACAAGCACCAATCAATAGTTCCAATACAAAGATTGAACACAAGAGATGAACTAGGGTTTGAGAGGAGATGGTGCTGTTGAAGATGTTGATGGAGGTTGCCCTCCGCAAGATGGGAGAGTTGTTGGTGATGATGATGACGATGATTTCCCCCTCCGGGAGGGAAGTTCCCCCGGCGGAATCGCTTCGCGGGAGGGCAAAAGTGCTCCTGCCCAAGTTCCGCCTCGAAACAAAGACGTTCCGTCCCAAAATTCCTCTACTTATTTTTTCTAGGTCAAAATGATTTATATACCAGAATATGGGCACCGGAGGTGGGCTGGGCTGAGCCCAACCCACCAGGGCACGCCTGGGGGGCCAGGCGCGCCCTGGTGTCTTGTGCTCATCAGGTGGCCCCACTCCGGTGGTTATTTGCTCCAATATTTCTTATTTATTCCATAAAAAATCCTCATAAAGTTTCAGCCCATTCGGAGTTGTGCATAATAGGTGGCATGGCGTAGCTTTTCCAGGTCCAGATTTTCAGCTGTCGGAATTCTCCCACTTTGTGTGTTCCTTGCATATTATGAGAGAAAAGGCATTAGAATTACTCCAAATTATGAATTAAAACATCATAAATAACAGTAGGTAAACATGATGCAAAATGGACGTATCAACTCCCCCAAGCTTAGACCTCGCTTGTCCTCAAGTGAAAATCGAAATCAAAAAACATGTCCACATGCTTAGAGAGAGAGAGAGAGGCGTCGATAAAAACAAAATACAGACATATAAGCATCATGTAAATTTTTATAACAGCAACAAACTTAAACATAAAACTTTTATCATAGACTTCTCATAAATAAGTAACAGTTCATCACAACCTCGAAGTATAAAGCATAAACTCTATTGGAAACCAACAAACTGTGTTCTCAGTCAACTTTGCAACTACAATTCATCATCTTTTTGTGAGGGTCACGTATCGGAGCCTTTAGGCAAGTCCACATACTCAACCATCTTATAGTCTTCTATGATTGCTAACACTCACCGCATACACATGAGCAAAACGTTTCAACCAGACACATAGAAAGATAGGGGCTTATTGTTTGGCCTCCCAACATACTCACCTCAAGGGTGATGTCAACAATAATAACTCATGCTACCCACATCCAACTGGATATATGTGCCTAGATCTTTCCTCACCACATGATGCTTGCCAAAGGAGAAAATAAGAAGGAATAGAGAGAAGAACTTTGAATCTTGCATGAAAGTAAATACATAAAAGTAAAAGATAGGCCCTTCGTAGAAGGAAGCAGAGGTTGCCATGCGCTTTTTATTTGTATGCTCAATCCCTTAGTGCAAAAGAACGTCACGTTATATTGCCCGTTGTGATAGCGATCTTTATTATGTAGTCTGTCACTTTTATTCTTTACCATCACAAGTTCTTACAACACTCAATTTTCTTTTACACTAAATGATCTAACACTTTTAGAAGCAATTTTTATTGCCTTATTGCACCGATGACAACTTACTTGAAGGATCTTACTCAATCCTTAGGTAGGTATGGTGGACTCTTAAAAATAGTATTTGGGTTTAAGGGTTTTTGGATGCACAAGTAGTATCTCTACTTGGTGCAGAATTTTTGGCTAGCAAAGATAGGGGGGGGGGCAAGCACCACATGTTGAAGGATCTATGACAATATAACTTCTATGTGAATATGAACAAACATAAACCATTATGTTGTCTTCCTTGTCCAACGTCAACAATTTTGGCATATAATATTTTGATGGGGTCTCACAATCACAAAAGATTTCCAAGTTAGTGTATTTGTATGTGAATCTTCTCTTCCCTTATTAATTCTTTCATGAGTTGCATCATTGACCAATGTTATGTTTGTCAATCCCCAATAAAATTTTCTACTTATACTTTTCCTTATGTGATGTCACTACTTACCATAAGATTAGCATATGATCCTTTTCATTTATTTCCTTTCTTTTATTGAAACATGAAAGTAAAGAAAGTAAAGTTCAAACTAAAATTTATTATATATCTCACACACGATTACAAAGATAGATCGCTAAGCATACTCTCAAAAAGAAAGGATCGAACTAAACTTTTATTCCTCTAAAGAAAAAGATAACTATGGATCGAACTAAGATAAGTAAAGGCAAAAGATAGTGGCAGTGATACAATACCGGGGCACCTCCCCCAAGCTTGGCGGAAGCCAAGGGAAGCGCCATACCCGATACTCAATTTTCCTTTAGTGATGAATAAGAAGGTGGTGGTGATGATGAAGTAGCGATCTTGGCCTTCTTCCTTAGCTTACGCTTGAGAATGGAATTTTCCTCTTTCAGTTCACCAATCTCCTGCTCAAGCTCCAATACCCTTTTGCATAAATCTTGCTTGTTTTCCTGCAAAAGACGAAAGGGTATAAATTGGATCTTAGGCTTCTTTGCCATGTTGGGGAGGCTTGACTTCTTGAATTCCACGTGCATGTCCCTAGGTTGAGGCAATGGGAGTTCATCCTCGTCGGAGCTCATCTCTTCCTTCCCTTTAGGAATATAGTCTTCCTCTTCCTCCGAGGTCCAGCTATAGTGCTCCACATCCCCATAAGATTTGGGGTCTGCGATATAATCAGCAACATAGCTCTCACCCTTCGAGTCTTGGGATGACATATTTTCAGATCTGTCAGGAAAACAGCAAGAAAAGAAAATAGGAGATTTCTTCACGATACAGAGGTCAATAGGTTCGGGGGGGGGGTATATAAAGACTTTTTATCTTGGGAAAACAAGCAAATGGAAGAAAAACGATGTCCGTAAGGTACCCGAGGTGGGCACAACCCACCTGGGCGCGCTTGGCTTGCCAGGCGCGCCCTGGTGTCTTGTGCCCACCTGGGTGGCCTTCTTGGTTGTTTCTTATTTTCTTATTTTTTAAAAAAAATCCAAAACTGACAAAAAATATTTTTGCGGATTTTTTGGAGTCCGTTTACTTACTGTATCATGTACCTCCTCTTTTTCATGATTCTGGAGTGTTCCGGAAGGTTTCTTTTATGTGTTCTTCCGCTGTCATAGTTTGGATAATATTGCTTTCAACATTAATGGGCGTACCTGAGATATAATGTTTTATTCGTTTCCCATTAACAACCTTTGGGTTAGTACTTTCCGCATTATTTATTTTGATAGCTCCAGGCCGATAAACCTCCTCAATAACATAGGGTCAGTCCCATTTGGAGAGGAGTTTTCCTGCAAAGAATCTGAAACAAGAGTTGTACAAAAGAACATATTCTCCTACTTTGAACTCATGCTTTTGGATTCCTTTATCATGCCATCTTTTAACCTTTTCTTTAAATAATTTGGCATTTTCATAAGCTTGGGTTCTCCATTCATCTAATGAGCTAATATCAAATAACCTCTTTTCACCAGCAAGTTTGAAATCATAGTTGAGTTCTTTAATTGCCCAATAAGCTTTATGTTCTAACTCAAGAGGCAAATGACAAGCTTTTCCATAAACCATTTTATAAGGAGACATAACCATAGGATTTTTATATGCTGTTCTATAAGCCTAAAGTGCATCATCTAATTTCTTAGACCAATTCTTCCGGGACTATTGACAATCTTTTCCAAAATTAATTTTGTTTCTCTATTGCTAAGTTCAACTTGACCACTAGACTGGGGATGATAGGGTGATGCAATTCTATGGTTAACATCATGCTTGGCAAGCATTTTACGGAAAGCACCATGAATAAAGTGTGAACCACCATTAGTCATTAAATATCTAGGGACTCCAAACCTTGGGAAAATAACTTCTTTAAGCATTTTAATAGAGGTGTTGTGATCAACACTACTGGTTGGAATAGCTTCTACGCACTTAGTAACATAATCAACAGCAACCAAAATATGAGTATACCCATTAGAGGAAGGAAAAGGTCCCGTGTAATCAAATCCCAAAACATCAAATGGTTCAATGATAATCCCCAAGTGCAGGGAATCATCATAGCAATTTCCAAAGGTGGAAGTGATAAGTATGGAGTGTCGAACCCACAAGGAGCTAAAGGCAAGATCAATATTCTCTCAAGTCCTATCTACCACTGATACGACTCTACATACACCGAACGTTTGCTTCCAACTAGAAACGAGAAATAGAACTACATTGTGGGTATGAAGAGGATAACTTTGCATGATATCCGAGAGCTAAAATATAAAAGTAGGTATTATTATCATAGTTAGAATATATTACTTAAGTATTATAAATAGCGAGTGTGGAATAATGATGGGTCGGTGTGCGGAATTATCCTAGGCAATTGTTAACAAGACCGGTAATCACTATTGCAATTTCATATGAGGGAGAGGCATAAGCTAACATACTTTCTCTTCTTGGATCATATGCACTTATGATTGGAACTCTAGCAAGCATCCGCAACTCCTAAAGATCATTAAGGTAAAACCCAACCATAGCATTAACATATCAAGTCCCCTTTATCCCATACGCAACAACCCCCTTACTCGGGTTTATGCTTCTATCACTCAAGCAACCCACTATAAGCGAATCATCAACGTATTGGAACACCCTACAGCGGGAATCCCTCACGCTTGCGAGACACAGAGGGAACAATAGGACAACACAAATAAAACATACAACTCATACCAATCAAGATCATCAATCAACGCAAAGATAAATGATATCTATTCAAAACATCATAGGATGGCAACACATCATTGGATCATAATATGTGGCATAAAGCACCATGTTCAAGTAGGGATTACAACGGGGTGCGGGAGAGTGGACCAAGTAAAAGAGATGAGGATGGTGATGATGATGGTGATGTTGATGAAGACGATCACCGCGACGATGATTCCCCTCTCGATGGCACTCCGGCCCCACAGAGAGAGAGGAGGAGAGGTTCTCCCCCTTGTGCTTCCTCCTCCATGGCCTCCCCTGGATGGGGAGGGGTTCTCCCTCTGGTCCTTGGCCTCCATGGCGATGAGGGCCCCTCCGGGATCCTCCCCCAAGGCCTCCGGTGAAGATGGCCCCCTCCGGCAGGGTGCCAGAGAGGGTCTAGATTGATTTCTCATGGCTACAGAGGCTTGCGGCGGTGGAACATCCGATCTAGGTTATTTTTTGGAGGTTTGGCCATTGATAGGAGAGGTTGGCATCGAGAACAAGTCAGGGGGGCCCACGGGAAGTCCACGAGGCACGGGGGTGCGCCTCAGGAGGGTGGGCGCGCCATCCACCCTCGTGGGGCCCACGGGACTCCCCTCCAGTAAATATTTGTTCCATTATTTTTTATATTTTCCAGAAAAATTCTGTGTTGATTTTCAGCGCATTCTGAGAACTTTTATTTCTGCACAAAAACAGCACCACAGTAGTTCTGCTGAAAAGAGCGTCAATCCGGGTTAGTTCTAATCAAATCATACCAAAATCATATAAAACTATTGTAAACATGGCATGGATATTTCATAAATTATAGATACGTTGGAGACATATCAGCATCCCCAAGCTTAATTCATGCTCGTCCTCGAGTAGGTAAATGATAAAAGAAATAATTTATGAAGTGTGGATGCTAGCAAGTGCATAAGTTTGATCAATGATAGTTCCAATCACTTTTTCTAGAATCATTATATATCATAACAATAGCACAACTCATAAAACTTATCATGATCAAGTAACAAGCTATTCACATGTTAAAGTATAGATCATAAACTTTCTTGAAAACTAACAAACCATGCTCTTAGTCATCAAACAATTGCAATTCATCTTATTTTCAGGAAGGGTCTATGTAAGAGCTTTGATTCAGCAAACTCCACATACTCAACTATCATTTTAGTCTTTCACAATTGCTAACACTCATGTGATATTTATGGGTTCAAAGTTTTAATCGGACACAGAGAAAGATAGGGGCTTATAGTTTCGCCTCCCAACCTTTTATCTCAAGGGTAATGTCAACAATAATACTTTATGAAAACCTACATCCAAGTGGATATATATATCCGGATCGCTCCAACACAAAGTTCTTGCCAAAGGAAAAAGTGTAAAAAGGGAAGGTGATGATCACCATGACTCTTGTATAAGGGTAGAATATAAAAGTAAAAGATAGGCCCTTTGCAGAGGGAAGCAGAGGTTGTCAGGCGCTTTTATGGTTGGATGCACAAAATCTTAATGTGAAAGAACGTCACTTTATATTGCCACTTGTGATAAAGACCTTTATTATGCAGTCCATCACTTCTATTTCTTCTCTATCACAAGTTCGTATAAATCTTATTTTCTTCGCACTAATAGATCATACATATTAATTTTTATTACATGCGCCGATGACAACTTACTTGATGGATCTTACTCAATCCATAGGAAGGTATGGTGGACTCTCATGGAAAAACTGGGTTAAGGAATGTTCGGAAGCACAAGTAGTATCTCTACTTGGTGCAAAGAATTTGGCTAGCATGAGAGGGAAAGGCAAGCTCAACATGTTGGATGATCCAAGACAATATAACGTTTCAGATAGAGGAAAACATAACCCATTAAGTTATCTTCCTTGTCCAACATCAACTTTTTAGCATGTCATATTTTAATGAGTGCTCACAATTACAAAAGATGTCCAAGATAGTATATTTATATGTGAAACCTCTCTTCCTTTAATATTCTTTCATGAATTGTTCAAGTGACCAGTTCTGCGTTTGCTAACTTTCAATAAGTTTACTACCTATACCTATTATGTGTGAATTTGTTACTCCCCATGTTATAAGAATATGAAACATATATGTATAAATTCAGATTTATGATATTCAATTCATTCAACCATTTACTCATAGGATATACGTGAAGCACGTCAGTAAATGACAAACTACTCTAAAAAGATATAAGTGAAGAACACTGAGTAGTCAAATAGTTAACTAGCCATGGGAGGATTCTTTTTCATTCAAGATTTCAAATCCAATGATTTTATTCAAACAACAAGTAGGCGCAGTGGTAAAGCTGCTGCCTTGTGACCATGAGGTCATGGGTTCAAGTCCTGGAAACAGCCTCTTACAGAAATGTAGGGAAAGGCTGCGTACTATAGACCCAAAATGGTCGGACCCTTCCCTGGACCCTGCGCAAGCGGGAGCTACATGCACCAGGTTTTGCCCTTTTTTAACAAGTAAAATTGGAAATAGCTCCAAGCAAAACATATATCATGTGACGAATAAAAATATAGCTCCGAGTAAGGTATACCGATAGTTTTGAAGACGAAAGAGGGGATGCCTTCCGGGGCATCCCCAAGCTTAGGCGCTTGAGTATTCCTTGAATATTACCTTGGGGTGCCTAATACTTCTAGCATACTAAGAAAATAATTATGTCTTCTCAAAATAACATGGCTAAAGAAAGCTTATCCCCACAAAATCGTATAGTCTGGCTATGCTCCATCTTCATCACACAAAACATTCAAATTATGCACAAACCCAATGACAAGCCAAGCAATTGATTCATGCTTTTGACGTTCTCAAACCTTTTCAACTTTCATGCAACACATGAGCGTGAGCCATGGAGATAGCACTATAGGTGGAATAGAAGGTGGTTGTGGAGAGGACAAAAAGGAGATAGTCTCACATCGACTAGGCGTATTAATGGGCTATGGAGTCAATACATATCAATGTGAGTGAGTAGGGATTGCCATGCAACGGATGCACTAGAATTATAAGTTTATAAAAGCTCAAAAATAAAACTAAGTGGGTGTGCATTCAACTTGCTTGCTCATGAAGACCTAGGGCATTTTGAGGAAGCCCATCATTGGAATATACAAGCCAAGTTCTATAATGAAAAATTCCCACTAGTATATGAAAGTGACAATATAGGAGACTCTCTATCATGAAGATCATGGTGCTACTTTGAAGCACAAGTGTGACAAAAGGATAGTAACATTCTCCCTTCTCTCTTTTTCTCTCTTTTTTTGGGCTTTCTTTTTTTCCACCTTTTCTCTCTATTTTTTTACTAGCAAAAATGCCCGCGCGTTGCAACGGAAAGAAACAACAATGCCAACTCGTGGTGGCCGTGTGACCTTGACGCCTCCATCGACTCCTAGCTTCTAACGACATCGTTTTCCCGGTGAATCAGAATATTTTGTTCGTCCTAGCAAATACTCCCTCCAGTCTTTTTAGTCTACAAATAAGTATTGTCCGAAGCCAAAGTATCTTTACTCAGTTAATATATAACATGCTAATAGATGTGATTCATGTGTTAGCACATTTAGACCTTTGGAGAAATTCGATAAGTCTAGTTGTGATTCATGCCGTTAACACATTTAGAATTGCAATTGTCCCGACGATAGGGTGTAGAGATGAAGAAGCCTACTCAGTTCCTCCGTCGATGTTACCGTAATAGGACCAAGGATGAGGTTACTCCGATATACAAAGTATGTCAGAACAAACAAACAAATTTACGATCCTCATGCATATCAAGCAGGGTTTTAGACCCTTTTTATGTTATAAATCACTCTCCTTAACACTCGGAAATTTTGGTAAAAGCAATCACAAAATAGATAAAAAAACACTCTTCTTTCCTTCTATAAAAAGATAAAAGAAGAATCAGCAACCAGCAGAAAAAAACATTGCATGCAACCATTTTCCATTTTAATCTTTACAAATTCAAAGGTGTAATATAAAAATGAAACCGGCCATTGAAATATAACAACTGCCACATGTGTTCTCTATACATTCCAAATGGCGTGGAACTGGTAATTCAAGAATCATCAAAGAACAACCGATCATGTGGCTTTTTATATTCTTAGATGCTTGACCTTTTTAAAAAATAATCAAATTATCTATTTCCGTTCATAGTTTAGTACTCCCTCCGTAAACAAATATAAGAGCGTTTAGATCACTACTTTAGTGATCTAAACACTCTTATATTTCTTTACAGAGGGAGTAGAACACAACTCAGTAGAAATATGCATGTGACAAAGCACTGTAGCAAATTGGCAAAGTAAACAGCAAGACGGAAGGGGGAGCATCATAAGACATTCAGGCATCTTACAACACTTCCCACGCCAAAGAAAAAAATAATTTGCTACACACAATTAACATACATGGCATTATTTCGAGGTAGTAATCAACACAATATGGTCGTCGTTGCTGATGGTCTTCGCTTCGCTCTCTGGCATTCTTGCTCATCCAGCAAACAAAGACACTTGTTATAATTGCTTGCCCTGCACACACCCAAAGTAGAGACACTTTGTGCAAGTTTTATTAGATAACTTTGTGCGGGTAACTTTGTAAAATATGAATGCCCGTTCCATTTCAGACAAAAAGATGCATTTTGTTTCAAACTCACACTGAACAAGGTGAGGAACAGGATGGTGCGACGATTTACCAAACTGTCACCCCGCAAGATTTACACAATAGCATGCTAGGACAAATCATGTCGTATGTGCATTATTCAAAGAGCTAAATAATTTATATACAAAGTACAACCAGTCTAATTTTCACATAGATTAACATTCTAGTGGGGGTCCAAAGGCAAACTAACTACTTCCATTTTTGTAGTTAAGTATCAAGTACAGAACCTAAAACTAAAAGGACTGAACTCACATATCCAACTATTTTTTGTACAACAGCAACTCACATTCATCCAAACATGCAACAAAATACTATAGCGTGTCTTGAAAGTTAAAGCATGTGTGGTATTCTTTGTTTATAATTATAAGTGTATTGTTGCATGTTTGTCTTGAATAAAGGGATAAATACCCATTCACGTGATTCTAATTTGTAGTTGCATAATATATAGGAAGTGATGACAATCTTAACAATGAAAAGAGGGAGCTCCATAATTAAGTACAAGATTGATTCGCAAAACAAAAGTAGAAGATTGCATCCTCCCTTCTTGAGAGTTTTGTAACTCAACCTGACAACCTAACAGGGTAATACTTGCCAAAAAGATGGACTGTGCATTTTGGATCAATTCATTTCCTGATGGTTAAATACAATTGGGTTTAAAAGAGCATATGTAGGCTGACCTGAGCAAAGAAGATCACAAGATGAAAAAATTAATCATCATCACAATAAAATAACTCTTTCTCCTCAATCTGCATAGCAGAGCATGAGTACACCCAAATAGTTACATAATTTGCCTCCTTTCTATATACCTAGATAATTAGATTTCCTTGAAGAAAGAGTCTGTAAGAAAGGAATATGTAGAAATTAGAAAACCAACATAAAGCAAACTGACATTCTTCTATCCTTACCAATTGAGGTGCATTAGTGAGAAAATTGAAACTTCTTACCATGTTGCTTGCGCAAGTAGCAGGCTTCCTAGGTTTGAATCACTCAAAGAGATGAATGGCCAAATTGTTGCAGATGCTCTGTTCTACTAATTGTGCGGGAGGACGAAGTGGTGAAGACACAGATGTGGGGACGGATTGCATCACCAATTCTATAGCCAATAACGACTAATAAATTCCATCTTTCTAAACAACAATATGGGTTTGCACACTCGTAACCTTCGTCCAGTGCGTTGCAACAGGAGAAAAAATAGTTCTTTTCATGTCCCTGCCTCAGTAAATAGATTTAAAATAATGCCTTAATATTCAATCTTGCATATCAAAATAGGGAGAAAAGGTAGTTCCTACCTCCCAGCTGGTAGGGTTGTCAGCACAGACTCCACAAACTTTTTGGGTTTGATTCCAACTTCTAACTGTGCAACTGGCTGAGCATGATCGACATGTCCATTCATTGAGTCATCCTTGCCATAGCGAGTTCGTATGGGCATTCCTTAGAGAACCCAACCTGCTAGTCGTCTTCACTCTTCTCATTCAATTCTTGAATTTCTCATGTCGTGTAATACTCATCAGGCCTAAAAAGTATGACAAAAGATGTAGGATTCAGAGTACAGATCTTTAGAAAGATAAATTTTCTTTCAAAACAAAAGCCATCTATGAACCAAACTCTTCTTTCACAACAAAAGCCATCTAAACCAAGTCTGATGCCCACTAAAAAAACACTATGTTTGATGCATGCAACTCCAAGTGGAACTTATATGAAGATAAACAAAGCAACATGATGATAGAAATCTGGAGATGGCACTAATTGATCTAGTGGGTCTCATATGTAGTTCGTAGGTAAATAAGCGGACCCAAGTGAACTCAATGTCCTAGATAGTTTGTAAAAAAGCTCATATTGCCAGACTGCACCTTTGAACCAGGCCGAAATACATATCACGAATCCATCTGGCTGTACCACTCACATAACATGTGGAATTTAGATGGGCAGAAGAACATCATATAGGCACTTGAAATCAAGATTTCATAAACCATGAACCACGCAACTGATGCGTTGTTATTAGTTACCAAATGGCAGAGGAGAGTAGAGGTAGCAGCAATAATCTGGACTCTAAAATACTCTAGCCACAACACTGCCCCCGCACCTTGCTCATCTTATTAATCATTACAACCATATGGATTCATTTGTCCTAACAACTAGGAAAGCATTGGAATTGGACCAGATGTAATGGAAAACGAAATGCTTAACCATGAATTAGATTCAGTCATAAAAACTTGTTCTTTCTTTCTTAATATATGGGCGCGTAGGTCTCCTGCGTATTCCCAAAAAGAATTTAGATTCAGTCAGACACAGAACATGAAAAAGATAGAGTTGCAAGAATCACAATACCTGGGACTCAATAGTTTCTTCACAAAAGTACCCATCAAACCATGATTTAATATACCATCAAGAATGCCTGCCATAATTTCCTCGGTCATCAGGAATTCCTGCCAATGTCCTGTTATACCATCAAGAGATTTAATAGAGCTATCTTGAGATCAGGGGATGGAGTTTGGAGCCACTGCTCGCTGAAGGTTTATGGTATTATCAGATATTCAGTCATCTCAAGCACATAACCTACTTGTGCGGGGCAGTCTGTGTCTCAAGTCCATGACGTGATGTAGCAGACATCACCGAACGATCTCTGGAGGTGATGGAGTGATGGTAGCTTGCCTAGTTCGGTAGCCCCATGTTATCGGTCTCCGACCACCTTCATTCCTTTGCAGATGTCATCATCTGGCCATCGGTGATAGCTGAACGATGCTACTGAACTTGGCCTCTAATGCTTCATCTAGCCGCCTCCTTTATTTTGGAATATCTGCAGCATATAGACTAACATGATCGTTTACCCCATGTAAACTGCAATTTGGAAGAATGCATATGTGTACACAATTACTTCCATTGTATACATGGAAGTAGTCATGCATTGACTATTGTACCCTGATTAAAAAAGTAATGAGTAGCAGCTCAAATAAGAAATCAAGAACATTGAACCTAATATTCAATAATCAGCAGTGCACATGATTAACTTGTGCTACTTGCGCTCCATCAACAGTGCAATATCATTCTCACCTTCATCAATTACCGGAACACAAACAAATCAAATCTGACCCTAAATCTGCCTTTTTAGCAAATACGAAGAAGCATCATCACTCACCTCGCCAACATCTGCAGCACTTGAGGTCCTCTACGCATCTCTCGTCCATCGACGCCGCCCGTGCACGCTCACATCCACGTTTGACCACCATGGTTGAGCCTGCAGTAGTAGGGGTGGGGGCGGAACAGGGAGTGAGGAGGGAGATGGCGAGGGGAAATATGGAGAAGAGGGGAGTATGGAGCACCGGCGGGCATGTCATCCACTGTCGAATGTTGGGTACCGGCAGATGCTTGAGGTTCGAACTCTAGGGTGCGCGTGAAGATCTTCCCCCTACCAATCCACGTCCAAACGCCTCGCGAGAATCTAAGCTAAATGATGAACAACACGAGGGACACAAGATTTATACTGGTTCGGGTCACCGTTGTGGTGTAATACCCTACTCCAGTGTGTGGTGTGGTGGATTGCCTCAGGGGCTGATGCTGAACCGTACAGGGGAAGAACAACCTTGCGAGAGGTGTTCTTGAGCTGGGGTGGTGCTCTCGTAGGAAGGGATTCGGTCCCCGTTGGATTGGCGAGAACTCGATGCCTTCCTACAGTGGTGGCTATCTCTATATATAGAGGCCCTGGTCCTGTTCCCAAATATTGAGCGGGAAGGGCGCCAACAACGGCCATTTTGAAGGGGAACATCTAGTACAAGCTATCCTGACTAAAGTTGGTCTTCGTCTGCCAAAGGCACTGGCGATGACGCTGTCTTGGGCTCCACGGTGACCTCCATCCTGCCGCTCTGCTGGTCTTGGTCTCGTTGCACCAATATGGAAACCTTTGCCTGATGCCTCGGTACTTCGCGCCTGTGCTTGCCCCCTTTGCACCAAAGGAAACAAGGATACGGTGCAGGCCGGCGCCCGCCTGGTCTCGATCATCATGGCTTGCATCACGGGCACCTCGCGAGGTACCCTTGCCTTGATATCTCCGCCTCCTCGCGAGCCTGCCTGGTGAGGCCGCTCCCGAGGAAGCTTTGCATCGTCCGCCCCGCGAGGCTTGGCCCCTCGCGAGGGTCTTGAGTTTGCATTGACGAAGATGGGCCGTACTAGGCCACCACTTGAGCCACGTCGCAGGCCGCAAGAAGGCAAGTCTGGGGTCCCCTGTTCCCAGAACACCGATAGTAGCCCCCGGGCCCAAGGCGCGCTCGGATTTGGCTTAGCAGAGAAGCGAAGGGGCAAGTGCGGAGCGCCGTGGGCCCCAACAGCCTACAGCCTTGGGCGCCGCGTGGCGGTTGATTGGACGTGGGCGTCTCCGCTTCCCCATGCTACCTCGGCAACTGCCCGACTGACAAAAAGGCTGGCCCGGGGCTAGGATTACTTTCATTACCCTCATTCGCCTTGCTCCAGATCCCCTTTCTTGCTCTTCGCCCTCCTGCTTCCGAAATCTCCAGATCTGTCTCAGCCTTTCATCTCCGGCGAGCAATGGCGCCCCGCAAGACCGCGGCCAGGGCTCCACCGACCTAGTACTCGTCGGCTCTGGATCCTCCAAACATGACGGAGAAGAATCTTGCCCTCACACGCCAGATGGCGGTGGTGCAGGGCAACGAGATGGGGGAGACTGCACTCCGGATCGGCTCCGCCCAGCCGGAGGACAAGGGGAGCACCTTCTACCCCCTCTTCATGAGCGCCGTCATTGTTGATCTCCTTTCTCTGAGTTCTTCCTTGCTGTCCTCCGCCAATATCAGCTGCATGCTCTGCATCTCCACCCCGACTCCGTTCTCCTCCTGTCGATCTTCGCCTACTACTATGAGGCACACGTCGAGGTGATGCCCTCCGTGGCCTTGTTGTGCCACTTCTTCTCCCCCTGGGTCACTGGCGCCAATACCTCGGCGTGCGCAGGCTTTATCGCGTACTCCAAAGCCAACGCGTTCTCGAAGGCCGGGAAGAGGGCCGACGGCTTCCGGAGCAAGTGGGTCATGGTGGACGCCAGATGCAACAACCCCCTGCTGGAGCTACCCACAGAGCAGCCCGAGGCCATCAAGGCGTGGTCTCGCGTGAAGCTCGACGACCGGCTAGCAAAACTGGTGCTGGAGAAGATGAACACTGACCTGAGGCCGGGCAACCTGAGGGCAGCGAAGCTGACCGGGGCCACGCTCCTAAGGGAGTTCCTGTTGCACTGGGTGGCCCCTCTTCAGGCGCACTCGCGCCCATTGTGGAGGCTCGAGGATGCGGACGCCGTCCTCCGCCTGAGCTCGGCTGCCCTGGCTGACGAGGATCTGACCGCAGCCCTCTGCTTCCTGGTCGGAGAGGACGTGGCAAGCCCGGAGGTCGCTCCGGTCCCCTTGTTCCTTTGCGACGACTGGGAGCAGGTGGTGGACACCATGCCGACCTTCGACGGGTTGGCTTGGTGCTGGCGGAGGCCCCTGAGGGCCAGGCGGTGATGGCGACGGTGGACTTGTCCTCTGATGATTCCGACGGGGGATAGGAGGAAGATGAAGAGGAGGAGGAGGAGCGTGACTCGGAGGCGACCATGGAGGAGATGGGGGAGACTTCCCCCTGACGCAGGTCCAGTGCCCTCTGCTCCATGCCGGACGACGACGAGGCCGGCGCCAGGCGAGGGGGAGAGGACCCGCCCTGGATCCTGAAGAAGGACAGGTCTCGGCTGATCTCCCGAGGGTCTACTCCAGCCCTGGTGCCGCCTGGAGCCAGCTCCAGCCCTCCTGGTGCGCCTTCCTCCGCTGCTGGACCTCCCGAGGCTGAGCCCCGCAAGAGGCTCCCGGGCTTCAAGCTTGGCCGGAGTCCATGGGACCCCACGGCAGCCGACCAATAAGTACTTGAACTCCGCTTTGCCCCTGTCTTTGCTGTCGAGGCCTGACATCCCTTATTTGGGTAGGCTGCCACCTGCGGCGAAGAGGCTAAAGGGAGATGCGGCGACCCCGCTTGGGGCGAGCTCACCTGCCGTGGCCGCGCCTTCACTCGCGAGAAAGGGAGGCAGCGGGGCTCGCACTTCCCCTGCCCGATCGTCCTCGCGAGGCCAGGAGGGACGCCCTGGCGGGGAGCCAGCCCCCGTGGCCCCGCTGACTCTGGAGGCGCCTGCGCTTGATGTTGCTGCCGAAGTTGTCAAGGCTCAAGAGGTCCTCGCCTCCCAAGCTATGATCACACTACCATATTCTCCTCCTACTCCGCCGGTTCCCGCCTCCTCTTCCTCCTCCTTTGCCTTGGACCGCGCTACCGATGAGCTAAGTCGGCTGCGAGAGGATCTCCGGGGCACCGACCCCCGCCTGGTGGTCGGGCGCCTGGAGCTGGTCTCCGGCTGGGTTCGCTCTGACGCCTCTGTCCGAGCGGCGCTGAGCCAGGCTGTGACGGCTTCCGAGGAGGAGAAGCAAGTCACCTCCTAGGCCATAGCCGCTCGTGACGTGGCATTGAAGGATGCTTCGACTGTCAAGGGCCACTGCAAGACGCTGGAGGGCAAGCTGCAAGGGCTGCGTGATGAGCTCGCCAAGGAGGTTCACAACCATCAGGCGAAGGAGGAGGAGATGAAGGCTCGGGAGGCTGCCGTCAAGGACCACGACGCCGAACTATCAGCTGATCACGGCCGGCTGAAGACACTGGAGCAAACACTGAAAGCGGAGAGGGTTGAGCTGGACGCCAAGGCGAAGGTCTTGGACGAGGACCGTGCGGCCTTCACGCATTATGAGGAGAGGGCTCGCACGACGCTGAAGACGCTTTATGAAGAGTGTCTGGAGAAACCGCTGGCCGGAGCCACGGAAGGCCCCGCCAAACTGGTTCCCTTCCTGGTCGAGGCGCTTGAGGAGGTCATGACCGGCATCGCCCCCATGGTCAAAGTTGAGGCTCGCATCCTTTCCTCCGCAGCGCTGACGCGGATCCTCAGCCACGTCTACCTCCGCAACCCCGACGCCAATCTTGACGACCTGCTGGAGCCTGTGGATGCCAAGAGCTCCGCCGCTGCTGCCGAGGCCGTGAAGGGCTGAGCGGAGGCCTTGCTGGTGAAGTTCCGCGCCTTCAACGCCGCGCCCAAGCGAAGCGCTGCTAGCTCCGTGGCCTCGGGGGGTGGAGCTGACAAGCGCGACTCCACCACGAGCGGCGGCGTGGCCCAAGGGTGATCTTCTCGCGGCTTCTTTCCTGCTTCGATTCCTGCAACATGCACTGTGCCTCGTGGAGGCGTTTAAACTTATGTTTGGTATTGTGAGAACAATTTATGTTCTGTAATATTTGCTTCTAAATTTGGTAGATTTTGCGGTTTCCTTTCTATTTGCTTGTGTTCTACATCGGCAGGGCCCGGCCCCACGCATACCTCAGCTGCCGTTAGCCCCGACCAGATCACCAGGACGAGACTAAGGAGTGAGGGGCTACGTGGCAAGTTAGGCTCCTGGTCATGATGCTCAAGAGTCCCCCTTGACGTGCAAACAACAAATAGGGAGGGGGTGCAGGAGAGGATCTGTCGTTCTACATCGGCAGGGCCCGACCCCACGCATACCTCGACCGCCGTTAGCCTTTCGGAACTAAGGAGTTAGGGGCTACGTGACTAGTTAGGCTCCTAAGTCGCGATGATCATGAGTCCCCCTTGACGCTCAAACGGTCTTCATACCTTGGTTCCGCTCAGGGAGGGGCGCACGACGGCCAGGTCCGAGGGACCTGGCTAGGTGGCGTGCGCTCGGGCGTGACCCGGGCGCAGCCCCCGTGCCCAGCCCCCTCGTGCGGCGCTCCCAAGGGGAGGCGTTGCGATGAGGCCAGACATTGAGCTCCAGGCTCCCTGAGGTTGATATAGCCGTGGGCTGCCCTCAGTTGTTTATCACCAGCGCGGACCATAGGGCTTCCGTATGTGTATGGGCATAGCCGCTCCTCGGCAGTGTCGTCAGCCAGCGCGGAGCATGGTGCTTCCACTGGTACGTGGGAGGGGGCTCCCCTCCGGCAGGAGCCCCCGGGGCGTGTACAGCCCTGCCCTGACACGTGGCCGGCACGGTACGGCTAGACGAGGTGTATCTGGGCACTCGTGAGCCAGCGTGGGACTCACGAGGACCTACCTCAAGGCGGGTTGCACCTGATCTTGAGCTTTGGGAGGCTCAGTGTTCCTGCATGAGGGTTAGATGCAAATGCTCTACGTCCTCAAGTCCCGGCCCTCGAGCAGGCTCAGCCGCAGCTGGTATGCCAGGTCGCGATGCCGTGGACAAGGCTAGGGGGTGAGGGCTGGAGAGCCAGTAAGAGGTCCTGAGTCACGATGCTCAGGCGCCCCCCTTTTAACATGCAAGCGGTTTGCATGAGGGAGAAAAATGGGCCGCGACGGGCGAGAGGCGATAACCATAGGCAAGTTGAGCATGAAAAGGCAATCCAACTTAGATAGATGCAGGAAAGGCACACACCACTGGGTCAGGCCCGAGCGGCTTGGGGATGATGCTGCCCGAGGGGCGCCCCCAACAAGGTGAGCTAAAGACATAAGCAAAATGGATACATGCCGCGGGGACAGACCCACACGACCTGGGAATGATGCAGCCCTGAGGACGCTCCCAGCTGAAATGAAACTCAAAAGATGTCACCTGATATCATTGTAGAGAGATTGTTGGAGTAGCTGACGGTGCATGGTGAAGAAGCCAATCCTCACGAGCCTTCGGAACTCTGAGCCTCGGGATGCTCTGGAGGTTCGGGCGGCTCGGCGAGGTCCATCTCCATTTCCTCCAGGAACACGCGATGCCTGGGCACCTGAGCCTCCAGAATGCTCCTCATCAGACGCTGGTGAGCAGCAGCCGCGTTCGGCAAGCCGAAGGGCATGCGAACGTAGCTGTGAGGTGGATCCGCGCAACGTCCCACGCGCGAAGGCCAGAAGCGCTCCTGAGACGTGACCGGATTGAGCCCTGGGTAGTCGATGCAGACACACAGCCCGCCATCCTCGCCTGGATGGGGAGCTATTCCGGGAAGGCATCGGTTGCCGCGCATGACTCTCGACTCCTGCAGCTCCTGAGTGACCTTGGTGATGAACTCCTGAGGTTGGGCCCTCCTTGCCTTATGCCTCCTTGAGGGAAGCGTGTCAAGAAGCACGCCTCCAAGTGGTGCCCGAGCGCCTCCCTCATGATCTTGGCAAAGTCAGTGGCCCTCCAGGAGAGAGCCCCTGAGCCTTGCCCGAGGAGGGCGCCGGGCGCGCCTTCATATGCGACGGAGGGTGGCGCCCCTTGGATGGGCGCAAATCCTAATGCGGTGCCACCGGAGGTGCCTGCCTCTTAAGGCCTTGAGTTGGGTGATGTCTTCTTCTTCTTAGGAGCTGCTTCAGGGAGGTTTCCACTCTTGCTGTTTGGGTCCTCGATCGACACGGCTTGGAAGGCATGCTCAAGAGAGCACACCGCATCCTTCTCTTCACAGGGGACCGTGATGACTCCGCCACTTCCTAGCATCTTGAGGACGTTGTAGCCATGGTGAGTCACTGCCATGAACTTGGCCAGGGCTGGATACCCGAGGATGGCATTGTATGGCAGGCCAATGTGGGCAACATCAAAGTCAATGAGCTCGGTACGGTAGTTCTTGCGCTGTCCAAAGGTGACAGGGAGGCGGACCTGCCCTATCGGGACAGTGGAACCATCAGTGACTCCTGAGAAAGGCTTGGTCGGCTGAAGCTGATCGTATGGCACTCGGAGATTGTTGAATGTCTCGACGGATAGGACATTGAGCCCTGCTCCGCCATCGATGAGGGTCCTGGTAACTTGCACATTGCTAATGACTGGGGAACAGAGCATTGGGAGGACACTGGCTGTTGCCGCGCACTTGAGCTGATCCGCCGAGCTGAACGTGATGGCGCACGTGGACCACCTGAGAGGGCGCGTGGCCTCGAGCTTGGGGAGGACTGCATTCACCTCGTGAGCAAACTGCTTGAAGATGCACCGAGAGGCTGGGGCCTGCGCACCACCCAAGATGCAAGCGATAGAACGCGGCTCCTGGAAGCCCCCAGCCCCCTCGTCCTGATGATGGTCATCATTCCTTCTTGGCGGTGGTGGCAGAGGAGGAAGGCCTGCGTTGCCTTGTGGGCGATCCTCACGAGGCTGATCCCACGGTCGTCCCATCATCCTCCACCTCTTCCTCCGCCTTGGTCGTAGCCCCGATCGTTGCGCTCAGGGCGCCGACCGACACGGCCTTCTCGCACGGCCCTGAGCTCTTAGCATTCGTTGGTGTTGTGGGTATGGAGATCATGGTACACGCAGAACCGGCTGCCCTTGGACGACTCCGGATGGTCCCTGCCGTGCTTTGTATCCGGCTCTGCCGCGAGCATAACTGCTCCTTTGTGCTTCTCATCCTTGGCCTTGGCTTTCTTTTCTTCTGGATCTGCAGCTGGGAGCTTGAGTAGGGAGAGGCGTCCCTCCTCAGCCCTTGCGCACTTGGTCGCCAGGTTGAACAGCTCCAGAGACGTGCACAAATCGTCGTGGATCGCCAGTTCCTCCTTCATCCTGACATCGCGGACGCCGTCGGAGAACGCAGAGATGATGGCCTCCTCAGTCACCTTGGGAATCTTGAGGCAAGCGTTGTTGAAGCGCTGGCTTCTGCAAGGTCTCTCCAGGTTGCTGCTTGATGCAGTGCAGGTCATCTACGGTCGGTGGACGGTCGCGAGTGCCCTGAAAGTTGGCGATGAAGCGGGTGCGCATCTCATCCCAGGAGGAGATCGTGCTGGGAGGCAGGTTTAGGAGCCAGGAGCTACGCGGCATGCACGACCGTGGGAGTGCGATGGGCGTGCGACGATGAACCAACTGGAGTCAGGGACGGGGTGGCGGTGCAGCCTTTCCGCTGCACCGAGGGATGCAACGACGAGGCCTGCTGCTCATTCCCCGCCAGGCCGGTGGCAGCGTTGGCGGCAGGCGGCGGGGAACGACGGGGACACCCGCCGACGGGAGCTGTCTGGGCGACGCGGGCGGCGAGAGCAGCTCGACGCTCAGCGCGAGCCCGGTGAGCGTCGGCCATGGACGCGACGGATGATCGAACGCGGAACAGCGGAAGAAAGATTCCGGTGCACCCCCTACCTGGCACGCCAAATGTCGGATGCTGGTTTCCGGCAGACCCTAGAGGTTCGAACTCTGGGGTGTGCACAAAGATCTTCCCCCTACCAATCCACGTCCAAATGCCTCGCAAGAATCTGAGCTAAATGATTAACAACACGAGGGACACAAGATTTATACTGGTTTGGGCCACTATTGTGGTGTAATACCCTACTCAAGTGTGTGGTGTGGTGGATTGCCTCAGGGGCTAATGATGAACAGTACAGGGGAAGAACAGCCTCGCGAGAGGTGTTCTTGAGCTGGGGTGGTGCTCTCGTAGGAAGGGATTCGGTCCCCGTTGGCTTGGTGAGAACTCGATGCCTTCCTATTGTGGTGGCTATCTCTATATATAGAGGCCCTGGTCCTCTTCCCAAATATTGAGCGAGAAGGGCGCCAACAACGACCATTTTGAAGGGGAACATGTAGTACAAGCTATCCTGACTAAAGTTGGTCTTCGTCTGCCAAAGGCACTGGCGATGACGCTGTCTTGGGCTCCACGGTGACCTCCATCCTGCCGCTCTGCTGGTCTTTGTCTCGTTGCACCAATATGGAAACCTTTGCCTGATGCCTCGGTACTCCGCGCCTGTGCTTTCCCCCTTTGCACCAAAGAGGAAACAAGGACACTGCGCAGGTCGACGCCCGCCTGGTGCCCGCCTAATCTCGATCGTCATGGCTTGCGTTACGGGCACCTCGCGAGGTACCCTTGCCTTGATCTCTCCACCTCCTCGCGAGCCTGCCTGGTGAGGCCGTTCCTGAGGAAGCCTTGCGTCGTCCGCCCCGCGAGGTTTGGCCCCTCGCGAGGGTCTTAAGCTTGCATTGATGAAGATGGGCCATACTAGGCCACCACCTGAGCCACGCCGCAGGCAGGCAAGTCCGGGGACCCCCGTTCCCAGAACACCGACATCCACCACAGTTGGGACTGCGGGAGTAGAGGTGGGGGAGAAGATGGAGAAGAGGGGCGGACGGAGCTCCGGTGGGTAGGCCGGAGGGGCGGCGGCTCCAACCCTAGCTTGTACGTGTGTTGGTCAAAGAAGGAGATGGGGGCGAGGAGTAAACAACAAAACGTTTTGTTCAACACGGGCCGATGACAGCAAGGGAGTCGGACCAGCGAAGCGGACAGGACAAGCGGCCCACACGTGAACGGATGAAATTGTAGAATTAAACATTTTTGGATGAATAACACCACCTCAGATGTGAAAAATAATATAGGTGAAAAAAACTGAAAGCGTAAATTCACGAGGATAGGCGTATTGTGATAGTGAACCCACGGAGTCAATCCGTGCTTTATTATTAGGGATAAATTTCCTCACATGGGACAATGCTATAATAATGAAGATCACCCCACTTTTATTTACTTACAACTCAAAAATTACAACTCGATACTAGAACAAAATATGACTCTATGTGAATGCCTTCAGTGGTGTGCCGAGATGTGCAATGAATCAAGAGCGACATGTATAAAAAATGATGAACGGTGGCTTTGACACAAATACGATGTCAACTAAATGATCATGCATAGCAATATGACAATGATGAAGCATGTCATAATAAATGGAATGGTGGAAAGGGTCATGGCAATATATCTCGGAATGGCTATGGAAATGCCATAATAGGTAGGTATGGTGGCTGTTTTGAGGAAGGTATATGGTGGGTGTATGGCACCGGCGAAATTTGTGCGGCACAAGAGAGGCTAGCAATGGCGAAAGGGTGAGAGTGCGTATAATCCATGGACTCAACATTAGTCATAAAGAACTCACATACTTATTGCAAAAATCTATTAGTCATCGAAACAAAGTACTACGCGCATGCTCCTAGGGGGATATATTTGTAGGAAAACACCATCGCTCATCCCCGACCGCCATTCATAAGGAAGACAATCAAAAAAGATCTCATAATCCAACTTTGTTACATAACGTTTCACCATACGTGCATGCTACGGGACTCACAAACCTTAACACAAGTATTTCTCAAATTCACAACTACTTACTAGCATGACTCTAATACCACCATCTTCATATCTCAAAACAATCATAAGGAATCAAACTTCTCATAATATCAATGCACTTTATATGAACGTTTTTATTATATCCCTCTTGGATGCCTATCATATTAGGACTAGTTTTATAACCAAAGAAAATTACCATGATGTTTTTAAAGACTCTCAAAATAATATAAGTGAAGTACGAGAGTTCATCAATTTCTATAAAATAAAACCACCGCCGTGCTCTAAAAAGATATAACTGAAGCACTAGAGCAAAATTGCCTAGCTCGAAAGATATAAGTGAAGCACATAGAGTATTCTAATAAATCATGATTCATGCGTGTATCTCTCTCAAAAGGTGTGTGCAGCAAGGATGATTGTGGCAAATTAAAAATCAAATACTCAAATCATACAAGACGCTCCAAGCAAAACACATATCATGTGGTGAATAAAAATATAGCCTCAAGTAAAGTTACCGATAGACGGAGACGAAAGAGGGGATGCCTTCTGGGGAATCCCCAAGCTTAGGATCTTGTTTGTCCTTGAATATTACCTTGGGGTGCTTTGGGAATCCCCAAGCTTAGTCTCTTGCCACTCCTTGTTCCATAGTCCATCAAATCCTTACCCAAAACTTGAAAACTTCACAACACAAAACACAACAGAAAATCTCGTAAGCTTCGTTAGCATAAGAAAATAAATCACCACTTTTGGTACTGTTGTGAACTCATTCTTTATTTATATTGGTGTAATATCTACTGTATTCTAACTTTTCTATGGTTCATACACCCCAATACTAGCCATAGGTGCATCAAAATAAGCAAACACCACGCGAAAAACAGAATCTGTCAAAAACAGAACAGTCTGTAGCAATCTGGATATTTCGAATACTTATATAACTCCAAAAATTCTGAAAAATTAGGAAGAACTAATAAATTTGTTTATTAATCTTATAAACAATAATCAGGTCAAAATCATGTTTCTGTGAATTATGAAAATTATTTTCCTGGGCGCAAAAGTTTCTGTTTTTTAGCAAGATCAAATCAACTATCACCGTAAGCTATCCCAAAGGTCTTACGGTGCACAAACACAAATTAAAACATGAAACCACATCTAACCAGAGTCTATATGAAATACTTATTGCAAAACAGAACCT
This sequence comes from Triticum dicoccoides, assembly GCF_002162155.2. NCBI lineage: Eukaryota > Viridiplantae > Streptophyta > Magnoliopsida > Poales > Poaceae > Triticum > Triticum dicoccoides. The sequence continues at coordinate 183,746,974 of NC_041381.1, forward strand.
AAAAAGCAAAAACAAAAATAAAATTGGGTTGCCTCCCAACAAGCGCTATTGTTTAACGCCCTTAGCTAGGCATAAAGCACGAATAGATCTAAGTATTATCATCTTTGGAATGCAATCCATAAGTGGCTCTCATAATAGATTCATAGGGAAATTTAATTTTCATTCTTGGAAAGTGTTCCATGCCTTTCCTTAATAGAAATTGAAATCTAATGTTTCCTTCTTTCATATCAATAATTGCACCAATCGTTCTAAGGAAAGATCTACCAAGAATAATAGGACATGTAGGATTGCAATATGTGTCAAGAACAATGAAATCTACGGGCACATAATTCCTATTTTCAACAATAATAACATCATTAATCCTTCCCATAGGTTTCTTAATAGTGGAATCCGCAAGATGCAAATTTTAGGAACAATCATCAAATTCACGGAAAACTAATACATCACATAAACTTTTTGGAATCGTGGAAACACTAGCAACAAATCATAAAAAGCATGGCATTCATAATCCTTAATCTTAATCTTAATAGTAGGTTCCCATTCATCATAAAGTTTTCTAGGGATAGAAACTTCCAATTCAAGCTTTTCTTCGAAAGATTACATCATAACATCAAATGTTTAGTAAAAGCTTTGTTTTGACTATAAGCATGAGGAGAATTCAACATGGATTGCAACAAGGAAATACAATATATTATAATTATCATAATTAAATTCCTTCAAATCCAAAAGAGTGGGTTCATTGCTATCTAAAGTTTTCACCTCTCCAATCCCACTTTTATCAATTTTTGCATCAAGATCTAAAAACTCTGAATCATTGGGACGCCTTCTAACTAAAGTTGACTCATCTCCAGTCCCATCTTTATCAAGATTTATATTAGAAAACAAATATTTAATAGGATTCGCATCAATCACTTTAATATCTTCATCATTATTCTCTTGGAAACTAGAAGAACACACTTTTATAAACCAATCTTTTTTAGCACGCATCTTAGCGGTTCTTTCTTTGCACTCATAAATAGAAATTTTCATGGCTTTGAGAGACTCATTGATATCATACTTAGGTGGAATAGATCTAAGTTTTAAAGAATCAACATCAAGAGAAATTCTATCCACGTTCCTAGCCAAGTCATCAATCTTAAGCAATTTTTCTTCAATCAAAGCATTGAAATTCTTTTGCGAACTTATAAACTCTTTAACACTATTCTCAAAATCAGAGGGCGTCTTATTATAATTTCCATAAAAATTGTTGTAGGAATTACCATAATTATTAGAGGAATTATTAGGGAACGGCCTAGGATTAAAATTACCTCTATACGCATTATTACCAAAATTGTTCCTACCAAAAAAATTCACATCCATAGATTCATTATTGTTTTCAATCAAAGTAGACAAAGGCATATCATTAGGATCAATAGGAGCACTCTTGCTAGCAAATAATTTCAGAAGCTCGTCCATCTTTCCACTCAAAACATTAATCTCTTCAATCACACACACTTTTTTTACTAGTGGAAGATCTTTCAATGTGCCATTGAGAATAATTAACCATAATATTATCTAGGAGTTTAGTAGCCTATCCTAAAGTAATTTCCATAAAAGTGGCTCCCGTGGCCGAATCTAAAAGATTTCTAGAAGCAAAATTCAAGCCAGCATAAATTTTTTGTATGATCATCCATAAATTCAAACCATGAGTGGGGCAATTTCTAATCATTAATTTCATCCTCTCCCAAGATTGTGCCACATGTTCATGATCAAGCTGCTTAAAATTCATAATATCGTTCCTAAGGGAGATGATCTTAGCGGGGGAAAATACTTGGAAATAAAAGCATCTTTACACTTATTCCATGAATCAAGACTGTTTTTAGGCAAAGACGAAAACCAAGTTTTAGCGCGATCCCTAAGCAAGAACGGAAATAGCTTTAATTTAATTATCTCATTATCCACATATTTTTTCTTTTGCATATCACACAAATCAAAGAAATTTTTTAGATGGGATGCGACATCTTCACTTGGAAGGCCAGAAAATTGATCTTTCATAACAAGATTCAGCAAAGCGGCATTAATTTCACAAGATTACACATTAGTAGCGGGAGCAATCAGAGTACTAATAAAATCATTATTGTTGGTGTTGGAAAAGTCACATAATTTGGTATTCTCTTGAGTCATCATGATAAAGCAAGCAATCCAACACACGAGCACACAAAAGGCAAACGAAGAAGATGAATGGAAGAGGGGCGAAGAAAAGGCAAATCTTTTCAAAAATCGTTTTAGAAGTGGGGGAGAGGAAAACGAGAGGCGCATGTCAAATAATGTAATACGAGGGATGAGAGTTTATGATGGGTACTTGGTATGTCTCGGCTTGGCGTATGGTAACCCACAAGTATAGGGGATCGCAACAGTTTCCGGGGGTAGAGTATTCAACCCAAACTTATTGATTCGACACAAAGGGAACCAAAGAATATTCTCAAGTATTAGCAGCTGAGTTGTCAACTCAACCACACCTGAAAGACTTAATATCTGCAGCAAAGTATTTAGTAGCAAAGTAGTATGGAAGTAACGGTAACAGTGGCAAAAGTAACAGTAGCAGTTTTGTAGCAATCGTAATAGTGGCGACGGAGAAGTAACTAAGCAAAGATCAATATGTGAAAAGCTCGTAGGCAATGGATCAATGATGGATAATTACATCAGATGTGATTCCTCATGCAACAGTTATAACATAGGGTGACACAGAACTAGCTCCAGTTCGTCAATGTAATGTAGGCATGTATTTCGAATATAGTCATACATGCTTATGGAAAAGAACTTGCATGACATCTTTTGTCCTACCCTCCCGTGGCAGCGGGGTCCTATTGGAAACTATGGGATATTAAGGCCTCCTTTTAATAGAGTACCGGACCAAAGCATTAGCACTTAGTGTTGAATACATGAACTCCTCAAACTACGATCATCACCGGGAGTGGTCCCGATTATTGTCACTTTGGGGTTACCGGATCATAACACGTAGTAGGTGACTATTGACTTGCAAGATAGGATCAAGAACTCACATATATTCATGAAAACATAATAGGTTCAGATCTGAAATCATGGCACTCGGGCCCTAGTGACAAGCATTAAGCATGGTAAAGTCATAGCAACATCAATCTTAGAACATAATGGATACTAGGGATCAAACCATAACAAAACTAACTCGATTACATGGTAAATCTCATCCAACCCATCACCGTCCAGCAAGCCTACGATGGAATTACTCACGCACAGCGGTGACCATCATGAAATTGGTGATGGAGGATGGTTGATGATTACGATGGCGACGGATTCCCCTCTCTGGATTCCCGAACAGACTCCAGATCAGCCATCCCGAGGAAGATTAGGGCTTGGCGGCGCCTCCGTATCGTAAAGCATGATGAATCCTTCTCTCTGATTTTTTTCTCGCCAAACGTGAATATATGGAGTTGGGGTTGAGGTCGGTGGAGGTCCAGGGGGCCCACGAGGCAGGTGGGCACGCCCTGCACCCTCGTGGATAGGGTGTGGTCCCCCTCATGTTGATTCTTTCGCCAATATTTTTTATTAATTCCAAAACGTATCTGGTGGATTTTTAGGTCATTCCAAGAACTTTTATTTCTGCACAAAAATAACACCATGGGAATTCTATTGAAAACAGCGTCAGTCCGGGTTAGTTCCATTCGAATCATGCAAACTAGAGTCCAAAACAAAGGCAAAAGTGTTTGGAAAAGTAGATACGTTGGAGACATATCAACTCCCCCAAGCTTAAACCTTTGCTTGTCCTCAAGAAATTCAGTTGACAAACTGAAAGTGATAAAGAAAAACTTTTACCAACTCTGTTTGATCTTGTTGTTGCAAATATGTAAAGCCAGCATTCAAGTTTTCAGCAAACATTATGAACTAACCATAATCACAATAACACTTAGGTCTCACATTTACTCATATCAATGGCATAATCAACTAGCGAGCAATAATAATAAATCTCGAATGACAACACTTTCTCAAAACAGTCATAATATGATATAACAAGATGGTATCTCGCTAGCCCTCTCTGAGACCACAAAACATAAATGCAAAGCACCCTTGAAGATCAAGGACTAACTAAACATTGTAATTCATGGCAAAAGAGATCCAGTGACAGTCATACTCAATGTAAATCAATAGCAATGCATGCAAATGACAGTGGTGCTCTCCAACTGGTGCTTTTTAATAAGAGGATGATGACTCATTATAAAAGTAAATAGATAGGCCCTTCGCAGAGGGAAGTAGGGATTTGCAGAGGTGCCAGAGCTCGAGTTTTGAAACAAAGATAAATAATATTTTGAGCGGCATACTTTCATTGTCAACATAACAACCAAGAGATCTCAATATCTTCCATGCTACATACATTATAGGCGGTTCCCAAACAGAATGGTAAAGTTTATACTCCCCCACCACCAACGAGCACATTCCATGGCTGGCCCGAAACAACGGGTACCGTCCTATGAACAACAATCCTGGGGGAGTTTTGTTTGCAATTATTTTGATTTGATTTGAGCATGGGACTGGGCATCCCGGTTACCAGCCGTTTTCTCGTGAATGATGAGCGGAGTCCACTCGTCGTGAGAATAACCCACCTAGCATGGAAGATATAGACAACCCTAGTTGATACATGAGCTATTCGAGCTTACAAAACAGAATTTCAGTTGAAGGTTTAGAGTTTGGCACATACAAATTTACTTGGAATGGCAGGTAATACCGCATATAGGAAGGTATGGTGGACTCATATGGAATAACTACGGGGTTTATGGAAGTGGATGCACAAGAAGTATTCCCGCTTAGTACAAGTGCATGCTAGAAGGAGACTGGGAAGCGACCAACTAGAGAGCGACAACAGTCATGAACATGCATTAAGATTAACCAGCAATGAGTGCAAGCATGAGTAGGATATAAATCACCATGAACATAAATATCATGGAGGCTATGTTGATTTTGTTTCAACTACATGTGTGAACATGTGCCAAGTCAAGCCACTCGAATCATTCAAAGGAGGATACCACCCTATCATACCACATCACAACCATTTTAATAGCATGTTGGCACGCAAGGTAAACCATTATAAAATCCTAGCTATTTAAGCATGGCATGAGCAACCATAATATCTAATTGTCATTGCAAGCATGTTTCATCCATAATAAGCTGAATCAGGAACGATGAACTAATCACATTTACAAAAACAAGATAGGTCAAGTTCATACCAGCTTCTCTCATCTCAATCATTTCATCATATATCGTCATTATTGCCTTTCACTTGCACGACCGAACGGTGTGGATAATAATAATAGTGCACGTGCATTGGACTAAGCTGGAATCTGCAAACATTTAATGCAAAGGAGAAGACAAGGTAATATGGGATCTTGGTTAGATTAACAATAACGCATATGAGAGCCACTCAACATTTTCATCGTGTTCTTCTCCTCTCGACCCCCAAAGAAAAGAAAAGAACTAAAACTATTTACACCGGAAAGCTCCCAACAAGCAAAAGAAGAACAAGAAATCTTTTTGGGTTTTCTTTTAATATTACTACTACAAGCATGGAAAGTAAACTAGCTAAAAGCTACAACTAATTTTTCCTGGTTTTTCTCAAAGTTTTTCAAACACACAATAAGAAAGCAAGAAAAAAATTAAACTAGCATGGATAGTACAATGAAAAAGTACGAGCACCGACAACTGGAATGAGTGTGTGAACATGAATGTAATGTCGGTGAGAAATACGACTCCCCCAAGCTTAGGCTTTTGGCCTAAGTTGGTCTATGCCCATGGATCGAAGCTACCCTCTCCGGTGTACTAAGGAGGGTCCTCGGGGTGCCACTGGTTAGCGAGCTCCTCCGAATCCCACTGATAAACAGACTCTCGATATGGGTCAAGTGGTGGCTCTGGCTTAGGCTCTCTGGCTTGTGTGAGCTTCAAGTATGCATAAATGTCCTCTGGAAGGATGAGGTACGTGCCTGAAAGTATGTTAAACAAAGAGGGTGCAGGCAAGGTAATAGTTTCACAATTAGTTTTAGCAAATATCAAGTCATACTTAAGTATCTTCTTCTTATTTTTAACAATAAAGTCATTTGCTACCATACTCTTATAGTCTAGAAAAATAGTGGGCAGCAGCTTTTCCTCTTTCTCGTGATGCCTAATAGGTATCTCAAAGTGTTTAAGCAAAGATACCTCCAAAGATGGGGCCTTTTGTACGGTTCAGACTTAACCGTTTAGCAACAATGGCGCCTAAACTGAAAGTTGTATCACGAAATAAAGCATGGCGCAAAATAGCAAGGTCTGGAGCACTAAGGTTTCCACTATTCTCACGACCAATTAAGCATCTACTAGCAAATATTGCAAAGTAACGTAGAACAGGAAAATGTATACTAGTACCTTGCATCTGAAATTTTTCTCGTTTCCCTACAGCAATTTGATCAATAAATCCATCCACATCACTAGGATGTGGTTCCTCGATGCTGCCCACAAAGGGAAACTTGCATACCAAACAAAAATCATAGAGTGACATCTCCTTAAACTCATCATATAAATAAAACTCCACTGAAGGTGGTGATTTTCTAGCATGGAAGTAAAAGTTTTGCACAAAAATATTAGTGAGTAGGAGATACTGTTCACACTGGTCATGGAGGAACTCGGCGAGGCCTGCATTTTCAGGCAAATAATAAAAGTCGTCGTGAATTCCGGTGGCCTCAAGAACGCATCACAAGGCCATTCACATGGCTGGACCTTCGCGGTGCGAGGAAGATTGTACTTGGGATTTTTATTCTCCTCATTCTTCTTGTCCTTCGAGCTTCGGCTCAAGGAGCCCCTCAATAATCTCTTCATCATTTTGTTTCTCTGGAAAATTTCTAAATTTTTTAGTGACTCAAAATAAAAGTGAACCAAACTCAACAAGATTGATAGCAACTACTCCCACAAGTGCCTAGAGGCTATATCATGCATTAAAACTACTTTGGACCATATAAATTTGACATGCAAGCTCAAGAACAGGGTCACCTCAGCAACAAAAATTTGCAATAAATAAAGCACTAGAACAAAAACTAATTGGACCATTGGAGGAGTCATATACCGAGAACAATCCCCCAAAGCAGTTTTGTGAATGGAGCTTTGAGAAAGGAGATCAAAAATCGCAACATAACGAGCTAGAACACGGGTTTGAGCTACGAGATGATTTTTTCTGGAGGAAGACAAAGTGTGTGGGTGCTGGAATAAGTGGAGGGGGCCACGTGGGGCCCACAAGGCAAGGGGCGCACCCTGTGCCCTCGTGGCCAAACGCTAGGTCCCCCTGGTGTGTTCTAAGTGCCAGAAATTCTTAAATATTCTACAAAAAATCATACTCCATTTTCAGGGCATTTGGAGAACTTTTATTTTCAGGGTATTTTTTATTGCATGGATAATTCAGAAAACCGACAGAAAATACTAATTTTGCTTTACTTAATCTAAATAACAAAAAGTAAAAGGAGGGTACAGAGAGTTGTGCTTTCTAACTTCATCCATCTCATGCTCATCAAAAGGAATCCACTAATAATGTTGATCAAGTCTTGTTAACAAACTTCTTCTGAATAACATGAAAACGGAGAATTTTTGAATAGCACTAGGTTACCTCAATGGGGATATGCATGTCCCCAACAATAAGAATATCATATTTCTTTTTGACAGTAGGAAGAGGGAATTCAAAACCTCCAATAGTGATAGTTGAAATTTTTCCAATAGAATTTATACTATGAACTTGAGGTTGTTTCTTCGGAAAGTGTACCATATGCTCATTACCATTAACATGAAAAGTGACATTGCCTTTGTTGCAATCAATAACAACCCCTACAGTATTAAAAAAGGGTCTACCAAGGATGATCGACATACTGCCATCCTCGAGGATATCAAGAATAACAAACTCCGTTAAAATGGTAATGTTTGCAACCACAACGGGCACATCCTCACAAATGCCGACGGGTATAGCAGTTGATTTATCAGCCATTTGCAAAGAGAATTCAGTAGGTGTCAACTTATTCAAATCAAGTCTATGATATAAAGAGAGAGGCATAACACTAACACTGGCTCCAAGATCACATAAAGCAGTTTCAACATAGTTTCTTTTAATGGATCATGGTATAGTTGGTACTCCTGGATCTCCTAGTTTCTTTGGTACTCCACCCTTAAAAGTATAATTAGCAATCATGGTGGAAATTTCAGCTTCCCGTATCTTTCTTATATTTGTAACAATATCTTTCATATACTTAGCATAAGGATTCATTTTAAGCATATCAGTCAAACGCATGCGCAAAAAATAGGTCTAATCATTCCAGCAAAGCGCTCAAAATCCTCATCATCCTTTTTCTTGGATGGCTTAGGAGGAAAAGGCATGGGTTTCTGAACCCATGGTTCTCTTTCTTTACCGTGCTTCCTAGCAAAGAAGTCTCCCTTATCATAACGTTGATTCTTTGATTGTGGGTTATCAAGATCAATAGCAGGTTCAATCTCCACATCATTGTTATTACTAGGTTGAGCATCAACATGAACATCATCATTAACCAAATTGTGTTTCAGCATCCGAAATAGAAATATCATTGGGATTCTCAGGTGTGTCAACAACAGGTTCACTAGAAGCATGCAAAGTCCTATCTTTTTCTTTTTCTTTTTCTTAGAAGGACTAGGTGCATCAACATTAGTTCTCTGAGAATCTTGCTCAACTCTCTTAGGATGGCCTTCAGGATACAAAGGTTCCCGAGTCATTCTACCACCTCTAGTCATAACTCTAACATCATTATCATTATTTTTATTATTTAACTCATTGAGCAAATCATCTTGTGCTTTAAGCACTTGTTCTACTTACTGGTAACCATGGATGCATGTTTACTAATAAGCTTAAGGTCACCTTTAACTCTAGACATATAGTCACTCAAGTGTTCAACCATATAAGAATTACATTTTAATTGTCTACCAAAGTAAGCATTGAAGTCTTCTTGTTTAATCATAAAATTATCAAACTCATCCAAGCATTGACTAGCAGACTTATTACGAGGAATATCACCTTCATCAAATCTATAGAGAGAATTTACCTTTACTACCTGTGTCGGGTTATCAAGACCATGTATTTCTTCAATAGGTGGTAAATTCTTAACATCTTCGGCTTTAATACCTTTTTATTTCATAGATTTCTTTGCCTCTTGCATATCTTCGGGACTGAGAAATAGAATACCCCTTTTCTTAGGAGTTGGCTTAGGAGTTGGTTCAGGAAGTGTCCAATCATTATCATTACTCAATATATTATTCAATAGAATTTCAGCTTGCTTAACAGTTCTTTCCCTGAAAACACAACCAGCACAACTATCCAGGTGGTCTCTGGAAGCATCGGTTAGTCCATTATAAAAGATATCAAGTATTTCATTTTTCTTGAGAGGATGATCGGGAAAAGCATTAAGTAATCGGAGAAGCCTCCCCCAAGCTTGTGGGAGACTCTCTTCTTCAATTTGCACAAAATTAAATATTTCCCTTAGGGCAGCTTGTTTCTTATGAGCGGGGAAATGTTTTGTAGAGAAGTAATAAATCATATCCTAGGGACTACGCACACAACCAGGAGCGAGAGAATTAAACCATATCTTAGCATCACCCTTTAATGAGAAAGGAAACAATTTAAGGATGTAGTAATAGCGAATTTTTTCCTCATGAGTAAATAGGGTGGCTATATCATTCAGTTTAGTAAGATGTGGCACAACGGTTTCAGATTCATAGCCATAGAAAGGATCTGATTTAACAAAAGTAATTAACTCAGGATTGACAAAGAATTCATAATCCTTATCAGTAACGCAGATATGTGAAGTAGCAAAAGTAGGGTCATATTTCATTATAGCATTCAAAGACTTTTCTTTCAGCTTAGCTAACAGTTTCTTAAGATCATACCTATCTTTGCAAGCAAAATGGTCTCTAGCAGTTTCTTCATCCATAACATAACCCTCGGGTACAACAGGCAATTCATATCTAGGGGGAGAATCTTCATCATCACTTTCATCAATATTATCAGTCTCAATAATTTCATTCTCTCTAACCCTAGCAAGTTGTTCATCAAGAAATTCACCTAATGGCACAATATTATCAAGCAGAGAAGTAGTTTCAATATAAGCATCATGCATAGTAGAAGTGGCATCATCAATAACATGCGACATATCAGAATCAATAGCAGGTGCAGGTGTAGGTGTCGCAAATTTACTCATAATAGAAGGTGAATCAAGTGTAGAGCTAGATGGCAGTTCCTTACCTCCCCTCGTAGTTGAGGGAAAAATCTTGGTTCTTTCATCTTTCAAGTTCCTCATAGTGATCAACAGATATAAATCCAAGTGACTCAAAGAATAGAGCTATGCTCCCCGGCAATGGCGCCATAAAAAGGTCTTGGTAACCCACAAGTATAGGGGATCGCAACAATTTTCAAGGGTAGAGTATTCAACCCAAATTTATTGATTCGGCACAAGGGGAGCCAAAGAATATTCTCAAGTATTAGCAGCTGAGTTGTCAATTCTACCACACCTGAAAGACTTAATATCTGCAGCAAAGTATTTAGTAGCAAAGTAGTATGGAAGTAACAGTAACGGTGGCAAAAGTAACAGTAGCGGTTTTGTAGCAATCGTAACAGTGGCAACGGAGAAGTAACTAAGCAAAGATCAATATGTGAAAAGCTTGTAGGCAATGGATCAATGATGGTTAATTATGTCGGATGTGATTCCTCATGCAACAGTTATAACATAGGGTGACACAGAACTAGCTCCAGTTCGTCAATGTAATGTAGGCATGTATTCCGAATATAGTCATACGTGCTTATGGAAAAGAACTTGTATGGCATCTTTTGTCCTACCCTCCCGTGGCAGTGGGGTACTATTGGAAACTAAGGGATATTAAGGCCTCCTTTTAATAGAGTACCAGACCAAAGCATTTGCACTTAGTGAATACATGAAATCCTCAAACTACGGTCATCACTGGGAGTGGTCCCGATTATTGTCACTTCAGGGTTGCCGGATCATAACACATAGTAGGTGACTATTGACTTGCAAGATAGGATCAAGAACTCAGATATATTCATGAAAACATAATAGGTTCAGATCTAAAATCATGGCACTCAGGCCCTAGTGACAAGCATTAAGCATGGCAAAGTCATAGCAACATCAATCTTAGAACATAATGGATACTAGGGATCAAACCCTAACAAAACTAACTCAATTACATGGTAAATACCATCCAACCGTCACCGTCCAGCAAGACTATGACGGAAGTACTCACGCACGGCGGTGAGCATCATGAAATTGGTGACGGAGGATGGTTGATGATGACGATGGCGATGGATTCCCCTCTCCGGAGCGTCGAACGGACTCTAGATCAGCCCTCCCAAGGAAGATTAGGGCTTGGCGGCGGCTCCATATCGTAAAATGCGATGAATCCTTCTCACTGATTTTTTTCTCCCCGGACGTAAATATATGGAGTTGGGGTTAAGGTCGGTGGAGGTCCAGGGGGCCCACGAGGCAGGTGGGCGTGCCCTGCACCCTCGTGGACAGGGTGTGGGCCCCCTCATGTTGATTCTTTCTCCAATATTTTTTAGTAATTCCAAAACGTGTCTCCGTGGACTTTTAGGTCATTTCGAGAACTTTTAGTTCTGCACAAAAGTAACACCATGGAAATTCTTCTAAAAACAGCGCCAGTCTGGGTTAGTTCCATTCAAATCATGCAAACTAGAGTCCAAAACAAGGGCAAAAGTGTTTGGAAAAGTAGATACGTTAGAGACGAATCAGCGTAGATCTCCCCGGCAACGGCGCCAGAAATTCTTCCTGTTACCTCTTGAGCTTGCGTTGGTTTTTCCCTTGAAGAGGAAAGGGTGATGTAGCAAAGTAGAGTAAGTATTTCCCTCAGTTTTGAGAACCAAGGTATCAATCCAGTAGGAGACAACGCAGAAGTCACCGATGTCGGGGAAATGAACACCAATGGGATCACAAGAATCCCTTCTATGTTCGGCGGGGAGAGTAGTTGCATGAAGAGCGGGTCTAGCAGTCAGCACAAGGGAATTTTACCCAGGTTCGGGCCACAAATATGCGTAATACGCTAGTCCTGCTTGTTTGGATATATGTGTTCTTGAGCTTTTGAACTAGCTACGGTGCATCCACAGTCCAAAAGGTTCGAATCCTCTCTCTGTATGCCTTGGGCCTCCTTTTATACGTAAATGGGTCGCCACAGTGGCACACAAGAGGTGGAAAGCAAGCTACAGTGTATGAGCTTATCGCTCGGCACTGTCGGACAAACGCATTTAATGTGCTGCCTATGTGCCCTCTTACTTTATCGGGGACTGCAATAGGAGCCATCCCGTCCGTCACCGCTCCTCCTTGCTTCGACACGTGTCTAGGCTGACAAGGCATGCAGTGCCATGCTGGCTAACTAGTTGTTGTGTTGGCATGATGGTAGAGCCTCCATGAAGATCTGCATGCTGCCACGCAGGCGCCTGCTTAGTGGCACACTGGTTGTCGCACTGGAGTGGTGGTGAGGTGGCAAACCCTTGCCGGGCACGGGCCTGGTCGCAACCCAGCAATCGTCCCCGGCAAGGCTTGTCGGGGGCCTCGCAGTTGTCCCCGACAAGGATCTTCTCAGGGGTCTTCGTCTTCTGGTCCCATGTGGACCCGTAGGTTATCAATCTCTATGAAGATCTGGATGCTACCACGCATGCGTTCCCACGTCTTGATCTTAATGTTGTCGATGGTGTCAGAACTCTCAGCCTCAGGGATGATGGGCTTGCTGGTGCTGTGCAGGCTGCCCCAGCAAGGGTGTTGCAGGGGGAGGTCCAGCTCGCCTTCTGCTCCTTGTTCTCTGACTCGAGTATCTGCCTTGGTGGTCTTCTATTCTGTCTTCTGCTGCCCTGCCGGGCCTGGCCACATGCGCGGCTACAACTGCCCGTGCACAAGTAAGGGGTACAAAAAGGACCTTTACTTTTGTACACCGACAGGAGCCCCTGGGACTGGGCAACACGTGAGCGCAAGGCGTAGTTGGGCCAGGCCCAAAGTAGTGCGCGGGCACACGTGGCAGAGACTTAATCTTCCACGATCTATCTACCAGTTGCGCTTCCCCACGATCCGCATCGAGCACGTGACGTGGGGGTTGTGCATGGGATGGCCTCAGCATGCTTGCATCATCCCATAGTCGATAGTAAAGAGGCGGCCCGTGCTTCCCATATTAAAAAGAGGGATTTGCAGGGGCGCTACTCATTTACTAAGTGGACTTGGGTCACAGCCTGCATGGCCCTACACCCCACAATGACGGGGTGGAAAACGGTCACCCCACCTGTTCCCATGCCTCTGACTTGATTGCCATGTGTCCCCCTGCCTTGGGAAGGGCAGGCGATGGATACGGCAGACGTGGGCATTAATGTCGAGGCGGGAAACCAGGCGTCGCTGATTGGGGCAGCGGGTTGGTCCCGATTCCCTGTGCTTCAAAAGGCTGCATTGGTTGTGCGGGGTGGCCACCCCTTGGGTTGGGAGGCCAGGCTCCAGCCCTGCCCTTCTATAAAAAGGGAGAGGGACGGTGCCTTGCCGCACTCGCATTCTTCTCCTCCTTCTGCTTGGCATCTTTCTTCCACTCGCCATGGTGAGAGGGCGTGTTGGCGCTTCGACGGTGGCGATGAGGGCTTCTGCTCGATAGCGCGCTCCTCCTCCTCCAGAGCCTCCGGCGGCAGAGCCTGCCGCGATGGGGAGAGGAAGGGAACGAGGCTGAGGTCATCGTGGTACTCGGGGAAGAGGAGGACGGGCGGTGCACCAGCTGTGCTTCCGCCGGTGGCCCCTCCTCCAATGGTCGGCCATGTCAGAGACTAGCCTTACGAGTTCTTCATTAGGATGTATAAGCGCGTGTGCAGCCATCTCCGCATCCCTACCCCATTCGCTCGGGTGATGGAGCAGGATCCGCCACAGGCTTTCAGGCTACACATGAGGGGCTGCAGGAATGGCAACACGTGGGTTGATGTCGGCTTCCCCACCCTCACATCATGTACCTCCGCCGCGGGTGGAAAACTTTTGCACGCACCCACAGCTTGTCGAAGGGGCACGTTCTCCATTTTAAGTTAATGGAGAATGGCCTGCTCTCCATCAAGGTCTTCGGGAGCTCAAAATCCGCTTAGGGTGCTCCGTGGAGAGTTCCACCAATGACGAAAGCTCCTCCTCGAACGACAGTGGCGAGGAGGATAGTGCCAGCAACGACGATGACAACGTGCGGGAGGATGACGACTCCGACTCCAGCCGACCATAAGTGGCAACACCATCATCTGCTCCGCCTCCTCCCTCGGCAACACGCCTTGCCGGGGGTTGTGTCCTGCTGGCTCTGGCATCGGTGGTTGACGGGCTTCCCCGCCAAGCTCTCCATCGACGTGTTCCCCATGCCCGTCCCCGTCTTCACCTGCTTTATCTGAGAGGAAAGAAGCAAGAACGGGGATTACAGGGCACTTTTCTTTTTTTCAATCTGTAGGCACTTGCCAAATCTTAACTTTCTAAAAAATGTAATCTCCCGAGCCCATGCTCATGTTCTGTAACATTTGTACTTGCATCAGCATATCAATGAAAAGGATGAGCTTTTGCCGGGAACTCATGCATGTACACGTTTGTGCAGGGGCGAAATGCCCCTTTAAGAAAAATAATGAGTTTCCCCAGCAAGCTACCTTGCCGGCGCCCTCTATGCCTGCTGGAGAGTCACATCTGCCGGGTTACAGACACATGGTCCAGCCCCCTGCCTATCTCTTTTTACGAAAGGTTACTACGACCGCCCCGACCGAAGCAGTGTTCGAGTCGGGGATGGGAGCACCTAAGTCTAAACAGAGTGGCGGGGTTTTCTAATTCACAAGTCACAAGTTACGAACATGGATGGGCAGGAGATGAACTTTATCTGGTTGGGTTGTCGGGGATGATGTGCCGGACAGTCTTCTCAATTTCATTGCTGGAGCATTGTCACCGCGGCCGAAAGGAGGAGAGGGCAGGGGCACGGAACCTTGGCGGTTCCTCGGTACCTACTGGGATCTAAGGTAGCACAATATCCTGGGCAAGCATGCATGCATACATATATATATACATAAACATGGAAACTAGCAGAAAACTGTACATACTAAAAGCTATCTGATTGCACATAGGGTCTGCACCTAGCTCTGTACATAGGGTTACATGCCTCGTCGGCAAGGCTAGTACAAAAGGGGGTTGCCGGAGCTCCCGGCAACCGCGCCCTATGGGTAAAACTTGCGAAGATGTTTGATATTCCAGGAGTTGCTCACCGGAATGCCATCTTTGGTCTCCAGGCGGACTGCGCTAGACCTGGTGACTCGTATTACCCGATAGGGGCCTTCCCACTTTGGCGTCAACTTGTTTGAATTCTTGGTGGACTGAACACGCCGAAGAACAAGGTCGCCTTCCTCAAGGCTTTGGGCGTGAACCTTGCAGCTATGATAGCGGCGCAAGGCTTGCTGGTAGCGAGCGGCTCGCACAACAGCTCGAAGACGATCTTCCTCAAGGAGCGTTGGATCATCTTGGTGCAACTGCTCTTGCTCAAGCTCATCATAAGCGAGCACTCGAGGTGACCCGTATATGAGTTCCATGGGGAGAACTGCTTCTGCCCCATATACCAGGGCAAAGGGTGTCTGGCCAGTGGCTCGATTTGGTATCATTCTGATTGACCAAAGAATTGTTGGCAATTCGTCAACCCAACGTCTTCCACATTTGTGCAGTCTGTCGAAAGTTCTTGTTTTGAGGCCTCGCAATACTTCAGCATTTGCTCTTTCTGCTTGGCCACTGCTTCTTGGATGAGCAACAGGAGGAAAGCAAAGTTTGTTGCCAAGGTCTTGGATATACTGCATCAAGGTACGGCTCATGAACTGTGTGCCGTTGTCGGTGATGACTCTATTTGGCACACCAAAACAGCAAACGAGTCCTTTGAAGAACTTGACGGACAACTGCATTGTTACCTTTCTCACTGGCTCCACTTCCAGCCACTTTGTGAACTTGTCAATCGCAGTCTACAAGTACTCAAAGCCCCCCGACGACACGGGGAAAGGGGCCCAGTATGTCGAGCCCCCAGACCGAAAATGGCCAGGAAAGAGGAATTGTTTGAAGAGCCTGGGCTGGTTGATGAAGCTTCTTTGAATGAAACTGGCATGCTTCACACTTGGTTACTAGTGCCATTGCATCCTGGAGGGCAGTGAGCCAGAAGAAACCTTGCCGGAATGCTTTGCTGACAAGGGCTCTTGACCCTATGTGGGAGCCACATATGCCTCTGTGTATCTCTGCCAATAGCTCCAGTCCGTCCTCTCAAGGAATACACTTCAATTTCATGTCATTTGATCTCCTTCTGTATAGGACATCATCCACAAATTGGTACATGCTGGACCGACGGGCTACTTTTTCTGCTTCTTCCTGCTCCTCAGGGAGCTCCCCTGTTTGGAAAAAACAAACTGTATGATGCGCCCATGCTAGAGCCCGAGGCTCGTCGGCAAGGACTAAAGGCATGTCTTCTGCTGTGGGGGCAACTGTCTCTACGGCTAGGGCCGGTGGTCCTGCCGGAGACTGCGGCCCTCCGGGAAGCTTGGGGTACCCGACAACTTCCTTGCCGGCAGCTCCTGGGAGCTCAGCGGGAAAGTACTTGCCAGGGCCCATTTTCCTTCGCTTGTTCTGCCTTGCTGATGGTTCAACAGATGGCTAAGTTAATTGAAGCACAAAGGTACCTGGTTCCACAGATAACTTAAGGGCAGCACGCTTTGACAAGGCATTGGCAATGTTGTTCTCTGCTCGAGGAACATGCTCCGCTTGCAGGCCGTCAAAGTGCTCTTCCAACTTCCTCACTTCATCCATGTAGGCCTCCATCAACGGGCTCTAATAATCCTTGTTGACCTGCTTGACGACGAGTTGCGAGTCTCCTCTGACGATAAGATTCCTAATCCCGAGGTCCGCCGTGATCCTGAGACTGGCAAGTAGCCCCTCGTACTCCACAGTGTTGTTTGTTGACTTCTCCCGGGAAAAATGCATCTGGACTACGTACTTGAGGCGCTCTCCGGTGGGTGCGATGAGCAGCACGCCGGCACCAGCACCTTGCAACAAGAAAGCCCCATCAAAGTACATAATCCAAAGACTACATGCCTCTTTGCCGGGAAGGGTGGTTTCTTGAACTTCTTCTCGGGCGTGGATGTCCATTCTGCTATGAACTCTGCCAAGGCTCTGCTTTTGATCGTTGAAGTACTTTCAAACTTCAGACCAAAGCTCGACAGCTCCAACGTCCACTCCAAAATCATCCCAGTTGCATCTGGGTTGTGCAAGATTAGTTGCAACAGGAGGCGAGTGATGACGGTGATCTCATGTGCTTGGAAGTAGTGGTGCAGCTTTGTTGAGGCCATAAGAAGGCCGAAAAGCAACTTCTGCATGCCAGAATACCTTGACCTAACCCCCTACAAGAGGGAGCTGACAAAATAGACTGGGTGCTACACCACCTTCTTCTTCTGCCTTACTTCGCTTACTTGCGCTGACTCCGCCCTGCCGGAAATGGACTCTGCCGGGGGTTCTACCTTGCTGACATCGGGCCCTGCCAGCCCCGGTTCCTCATCTTACGGCCTTGCCGCTATTGTTGCCTCTTCCTCAACTTCTCTCTCCGCCACTAGCGCATCACTGGCCACTTGATTCGTTGCTGCCCAATACAACACTTGTGGTTTGGGTGCGACTAGTATTGGCGTAGAGGAGAGGTACCTCTTTAAATTTTGCAGCGCTGCCTCTGCCTCCCGAGTCCATTTCATTGGACCCGCCTTTTTCAAAATTTTGAAAAAGGGGAGGGCGCACTCAGCAGACTTAGAGATAAGCCTACTCAGGGCGGCAAGCAGCCAGCAAGCCTACGAACATCCTTAACTCGTCTGGGCGCCTCAATCTGCTCAATGGCTTTGATCTTGTCGGGATTTGCTTCGATTCCGCGTTGAGACACAAAGAACCCAAGAAGTTTGCCGGATGGGACGCCGAACACACACTTCTCTGGGTTGAGCTTGAGGTTCATCTTGCGCAAATTTGCAAAGGTTTCTTCCAGGTCCTGCACGAGTGTGGCCTTGTCTTTGGTTTTGATCACTATATCATCCATGTAAGCTTCCATATTTCTATGGAGCTGGGGCTCAAAACCAATTTGGACTGCTCGGGCAAACGTCGAACCAACGCTCTTCAACCCAAAGGCATTCGTATGAAACAGTACGTACCACATGGGGTGATGAACGCGGTCTTCTCTTCATCTTCCTTCTTCATGAAGATCTGATGATATCCTGAGTAGGCATCAAGGAACTACAGCAGGTCGCACCCGGCAGTGGAGTCCACTATCTGGTCGATACGTGGCAATGGGAAATGATCCTTTGGACATGCTTTATTGATATCAGTATAGTCAATACATAGCCTCCATTTCCCATTCGGCTTACGTACTACCACTGGATTGGCCAACCACGTCGGGTGGAGTACTCCCTGGACCAAGCCTGCCGCCTCCAACTTCTTGATCTCCTCGATGATAAACTCTTGTCGCTCCAAAGCTTGCTTTCTGACCTTCTGCTTGACGGGTCATGCATGGGGGCAGACAGCAAGGTGGTGCTCAATCACCTCCCTGGGAACGCCGGGGATGTCAGATTCTTGCCATGAAAACACGTCGACATTCGCCCGCAGGAAGGCGATGAGCGCGCTTTCCTATTTTCTGTCAAGGGTGGAGCTTATGGTAAAAACTCCGTATGTGCCATCCTCCTTGACGGGCACCTTCTTGGTTTATGGTGGGTCCGCCTTAGACTTCTTGCTCTTGCCGGTAGAGCTCTCTGTCACGTCCTCAGCAAGAATGCAGCACTCTGAAGAGGCGCGTTTGCCGGAGTGAGTGCAGGAACCCTTGCCGGAGCCAGGAGTCTTGCCGGCGGGAGCAGGTGTCTTGGGGGCGAATGCTGCAACCCGCCTCTCGATAGAGCTGATCAGCGTAGATGAGCGTATCCCTCTTGTCGCGGCTGGCGATGATGATGCTCATCGGGTCTGGCATCTTCAGCTTGTTGTACGCATAGTGTGATGCCGCCATGAACTTGGCCAGCGTCGGGCGACCAAGGATCCCGTTATATGGCAACGAGGTCTCGGAAACATCGAAAACAATTCTCTCCATCCTGTAGTTTAGGTCGCCACCAAACGTGACTGGTAGCGTGACCTTTCCCTTGGGTTGGCTCCTCCCCGAATTGATCCCTTGGAACATACCCGTTTCCTCAAGATCTTCGTCAGGGATCTGCAGCCTCTTGATTATGTTGGGCGAGATCAAGTTCAGGCCGGCCCCACCATCAACTAACATCTTCGTCACCTTAAGGTTGCGTATTGTTGGTGATACCAACAACGTCAAACACCCGAACGCAGTTGTGCGATCAGGGTGGTCCTCGACATAAAAAATGATAGGCGTGTGGGGGACCACCTTAGTGGATTCTGGGAGTCGACCATTGGTCCCGTTGCATTAATCTCACGCACCCACTGTTTTAGTTGGTGGTGGGAGGAATGCAACAAGGCACCTCCGTCAACACACATGACCTCTATCGCCTTCTGAAACTCATGCTCGGTGGACTTGTCATCATCATCATGATAGTCATCCTCTTCTTTCTTATCGCGCCCGGGTAGGCCTCTCTTGTTGCTTCTCCTTGTTACCGCGACCTCCTCGGCCACCGCGCTTCTTGTCAGATCTTTCAGTGCTACCTTGGCCCTTCTCCTTGTCTCGTCTCACGTACTCAGCCCTTTGCTTCTCCATTAGCAGCTCCACTTGGCGGCAACTATGGAGGTCGTGGCCCTTGGTACGGTAGATCTTGCAGTACTACTTGTTGGATCCTTCTGACTTGCCGGCAGCCGCCAGGCATTGCACCTGACAACCTCCTTGCCGGGGTCGTCAACCTTGGCCTTCTTTGTGGTGTCGGGTCGCCAGATTCCTCGACGGCAAGCACGGTCTTGCCCTTATGCTTCCTGTTGCGTCGTCGGCCCTGTCGGTATCAAAACCGGTGGATCTCGTGTAGGGGGTCCCGAACTAAGCGTCTAAGGCTAATGGTAACAAGAGGCGGGGGACACAATGTTTACCTAGGTTCGGGCCCTCTCGATGGAGGTAATACCCTACTTCTTGCTTGATTGATCTTGATGATTTGAGTATTACAAGAGTTGATCTACCACGAGATCATAGAGGCTAAACCCTAGAAGCTAGCCTATGATTATGATTGTTGTTGTCCTACGGACTAAACCCTCCGATTTATATAGACACCGGAGGGGGCTAGGGTTACACAGAGTCGGTTACAGAGAAGGAGATCTACATATCCGAATTGCCAAGCTTGCCTTCCACGCAAAGGAGAGTCCCACCCGGACACGGGACAAAGTCTTCATTCTTGTATCTTCGTAGTCCAATAGTCCGGCACAAGTACATAGTCCGGCTGTCTGAGGACCCCCTAATCCAGGACTCCCTCAGTAGCCCCTGAACCAGGCTTCAATGACGATGAGTCCGGCGTGCAGATTGTCTTCGGCATTACAAGGCGGGTTCTTCTCCAAATCCAGAGTACATGTCGTAACTAGCAGTGTCCAGCTTCCCATTAATGTTGCACTCCTCGGCTTCTATACTTTAATAATGGCAGTCTCCACATGCCGAGCGAATGCGAGAAGTCAGGGTGTTTTTACATTTGCCACCCTGACCATGTTAGTAAATCGTCTATTAAAGAGATGGGGATCCTCAGATCCAAATCACACCATCTTCCCCAAGCGAGGATTCATCAGAGCGCGCCCAAAAAAAGCCATCCCATCATGGCCGGCCGCTGCAGCTCCTCCTCTTGCTCCCGTAGCGCTAAGCCAGGGGATTGGGAGAGGTGTTCTGTATCCCATGGCCAACTGGTGGAGTTGCAGACCCAGAGATTTCTCCCACCTGCATACATTGTCCCCGTCCGAGCCGGACTAGCCACTTACGATGGCGGGGAGCAAGCAGAGAGTTTCCCCAACCCATCCAGGGGGGAGCGAGTATGCCTTGTCACTTACTTGCTAAGGGGCCTTGGATTTCCAATCCATCCGTTCCTCCGCGGCCTCCTGGAGTTCTACGGCCTCTAGCTGCATAACTTCACTCCTGCTTCCATACTACACATCGCAGGTTATGTCGCCCTATGCGAGCTATTTCTGGGCTGTGAAGCTCATTTCGAGCTATGCAAGAGGCTATTGTGTCTCGTCCCTCGCAATCAGGAGGGATCAATATATCAAGTGGGCGGAGTCGAAATATGGCGCATTGCCGGATACCTGTCCAGCACTCCGAAGAAGACATCCGGAGATTGGCCTTCGGAGTGGTTTTATATAGATGACGTCCCCCTTCCGGACCCTATTCGAATGGGTCTTCCTGAGCTTACCAATGTCCCACTGACAAAACGCTGCAGCTGGCGTCCCCGGAGCCCCAGGAGGAAGATAGCAGAGAGGTCCTTTATCTGATGAACATGATAAAAAACTGGCCAAATCTAGATTGACAATAATCGAGGTTATGTCAATATGCATAATGCGGGGGGTGCAGCCACTCCAGTACCGGGGGAATCCCATGTGGCACTTCAATGGAGAAGACGACTCCACCCGCTGCGGTCGTAAAGGTCCGAACTCCGCCACCGCTCTGGCAAAAATATTTTCCGATTTGTATAAAGGAGAAGAAGAGGAGTTCACCCGCATTAAGCCACGGGATGGATTTTCCATGTACAACCCCCCTAGCTGGGTGAGCTGTTATCCTTTACTCAACTCTGTTCATTCCCGCATTCTGTCATCACGGATATTAACCTTGCTAATTCATAGCCGGAACTATGAAAATCCATGAGGGAGGTCCACAGCCCGCCTCCACAGCCAGAGGATCATGACCGGGCCCTTGACCCCGGACTTGAAGAAGATCCGGACATATTTGTGGAGCTCGTCGGCAGGATGTTTTACCAGTTAAGCTGTGGTGGTGCCTAGGTAGATATCATAGCTGATTATCCAGGCCTACTCCCCCGCATCACATGGAAGTAAAACCGGAGTCCTATCTTCCGAGAAGGATCCCGTCTTTGCGCCTTACCCACCACACATGTATTGCATTTTACAGGGAAGGCCATCGGGGCGCCGTGCCGAACCCGGGGTGATTCGCCAACAAGGGGCACCGAAGCCGGGTAGGCTTAAAAGGAAGGCGGTCAGGACCGAGATGTCGTCGCAGAGATATGATTAAAAACCTGCTCCATGATTATCGTCTTTAAAATATAACAATGCCCATGGTCCCCTGGCAGAAAAAGCGCTCGCTGGACTGTGTCTGGGGAGCCTGCCGGCCACGCCTCCACTAGCCGGACTCCAGAGCCGGACTCAGGGGTGGAGGCTAACGCGGGGACAACACCGAACGGTCCTCCTATAGAGGACGCAGATAGAATATCCGCTACAAATTCCGAAGTGGAGAGCGCCATGAATCACAGGCGCCGACGGGCCGTACTCCACGACCCTAATTTCTACGAAGAGGCGTTCAATGCTTTCCACTCAGGAGATGCGTACATCCGAGCTTCTCAAGGTGGTCTTGCTAGAGCCACGGACCAGTATTTAAAGGATATATGGGTAAGAAAATATGATAACTATGTATATCAGTAGCCCCTGAGACTTGAAACAGTTGGCACAACTGATTTAAGGATCATTGTATGCATAGGTTCTTATAGAGAAGAACACCCATTTGTCCCAAGAGCTGGAGGAGTGCAAAGCCCAGCTAAGGGCCGCAGTTGCCAGAATGGAGGAATCTAAGAAGGCCTCATATGGTAATACTTGTCTCAAAAGAATGTAATTACGTGTACCAGTTAGTATTCGGCATGCTTGTGAATCTAACAATAGATTCCGTAGATAATCCCAGAGGGAATTCGGGGATCGTACAAGAGGATGAGCAACCAGCTAAACGACAGCTAGAGGCTAGCGAGTGTGTGCTTACGTGGGTTAGGTGGGAGAAAAACGATGTCCAAGATGCCAATACCCGGCTGGGCGTTGAATTAAAAGATGTTCGGGCCCAGCTCGCTGACTCCGTGAAGGAGAATAAGAGGCTCCGACGCGTCATTTTTAGTAAGTGCTTGAACGAACTTTTATACAGTACGGCAAAGAAACAGGCTAACAGAGTTGTGTCTGTAGGTATGCTGACATGTCGTTCCGAAGAGGAGATGCCCGGATCCATAGGCGATCTTCTGCAAGAGCTCTCACAATTGCACGAACAAGTTTGGCAGGTGATGCAGGGTATTGCCCAGGCCTTGTGGCCATCCGCCTCCCTGCCAGGAGGCATGGGGGAGCTTGTAGAGATGCTCAAGGGAGCACGGCGGTGCTTCTGATAATGGAAGATATCGGCCTGCCGACAAGGTGCGAGGGAAGCCTGGGCCATGGTGAAGATGCGGTACACCAAGGTTGACCCGAATCACATGGCCGAGGTCGGACCTGTAGGGTCAGATGGGAAAGAGATCCCCATTAGTCTGGTATATGACCTGGTAGGATTAGCCGCAAAGTATTCCCAATAGGATTATAGGCTAGACAGCCTGTTGGATGGTATAGAAGAAGAATTTAGCCAGTCTAAGTGACTGTGTACTTCAAATGACATATTTTGTCCCTAGCCGGATTGTAAATCATTTGTTATGGCGGACCTTTTTGCTTCAACCTCCAGACCCGACAGTCCAGAGTGTATTCGAATACCCGCTCAGTTATGTAAACCGGGGTACGCATGGAAACCAGGCATAGGGGTCATAAGTGTTTGAACAGACAAGTACCCAACTAGTTATGTTATATTACATGGATAGTAAGAAACATCTTCTAGGGAGAATAGTTCCGTTAAGGGTTTCTTTCCCTGGGTATGCATGCATTAATGCGCATGTCTGAACTGCAAACAGAGACACAGGATATGAAACATCTGGGGGTTTATATTGTAAATATGTAAGAAACATCTTTTGTTCACCGACCGAATATTCCCTTAAGAACACTAGCTTTCGGCTTCACCCAGTCTAAGGTAAACGTCCGGCTGACCTGGCAGTAACAATCGTAGAGGTGCTCCCCTTATGCCCTAGCCGAACTAACAGGAACGTAGGGCATAAACACAGGAGCCAGGCAACCCAGCTTCGCCAAAACTTAAGTCATATCGATGCATATAATGGCGAAAAAAGGGTACACATGAAAAAAGGACACATATGTAGTGGGCATAAAGCCCAGGAGATAATTATATTAAGCTTCTGTGTAAGAAGCCCCTAGGTATAATGAGCGCACGTAGCGCATCAAGGTTGTGTAGTCAAGGCACACTTGAAGCCTTTAAGGCCATAAAAAAAGAAAGAAGGAAAGAGAAAAAGAAGATATATCTTTAAAAAAGAAAGGCGGAGGTAAGGAAACGAACACAGTGTTCGGCACTAGGCGTAGAATCTTCGGAGTCTGGCCACGTTCCATGGGTTTGGCTCGAGTCGATTATCGGATGCATCACACAGACGGTACGCTTCTCCAGCGAAAACTTTATCAATGATGAAGGGCCCTCCCACTTGGGCTTGTGCTTGTCCTTTTTCTTCTCCGGTAGGCGTAGAACTAGTTCGCCAAGATTATAAGTTTTGGCCCATACTTCTTTTCTTTGATACCTTCGAGCTTGTTGCTGATAGAATGCGAAACGGGCTTTTGCGATGTCACGCTCCTCCTCCATGGCATCTAAACCGTCCTACCGATCAAGCTTGGCTTTTCTCTCTTCGTACATACGCACTCGAGGTGAGTCACGAATGATGTCGCAGGGCAATACCGCCTCTGCACCGTACACCATAAAAATGGTGTGTATCCGGTAGTGCGATTCGGCGTGGTCCGCAGCCCCCATACTACGGAGTCAAGCTCCTCGACCCAGTGCAAATCTGATTCCTTCCAGGATCGCACTAGTCTGGGTTTGATGCCGCTCATAATAAGACCATTTGCTCATTTGACTTGACCGTTTGTTTGGGGGTGATAGACGGAGGCGTAATCGAGCTTAATGCCCATGTTGCCGCACCAAGTTTTCACCTCATCGGCTGTGAAGTTGGAGCCATTATCGGTGATGATGCTGTGGGGGACACCGTAATGGTGTATGACCCCTGATATGAAGTCTATCACTGGTCCGGATTCGACCGTTTTAACTGGTTTGACTTCTATCCATTTGGTGAATTTATCCACCATGACCAACAAGTATTTTTTCTTATGGCTTCCTCCTTTAAGGGGTCCAACCATATCGAGCCCCCAGACCACAAAGGGCCAAGTTATGGGGATTGTTTGGAGAGCGGTAGGTGGCATATGGCTTTGATTTGCGAAAAGCTGGCAACCGACGCAATGTTGGACAAGGTCCTATGCGTCTGCTCGAGCTGTCGGCCAGTAGAAACCTGTCCGGAAGGCCTAGTTTACAAGGGCCCGAGCTGCGGCATGGTGGCCGCTGAGTCCAGCATGAATTTTGGCCAAGAGTTGTCGCCCTTCCTCTTCGGAGATGCACCTTTGGAGCACTCTGGTCGCGCTTTTCTTATAAAGCTCTCCCTCGTGGACCTTGTAGGCTTTAGAATGCCGCACAATGCAACATGCCTCGTTTTGGTCCTCGGGGAGTTCTTGCCTATTTAAGTAGGCTAAGAAGGATTCTATCCACGGGGCAATGACAACCATGATCGCGTGGGCAGAAGGTGTTATTTCGGTGGCAGAGCCCCCGATTATGTCAGTGTGTTCGGTATCTGGGGTTGTGGTCGGATCCGGACTGGTATTGCCGGTCTCCCCTTGCCACACCACGGATGGCTTGAACAGCCTTTCCAAGAAGATATTAGGCGGGACGGGATCGCGCTTAGCGCCGATGCGGGCGAGGATATCCGCCGCATGATTGTTTTCTCGGACCACATGATGGAATTCGAGCCCCTCAAATCAAGCTGATATTTTGAGGATGGCATTGTGGTAAGCCGCCATTTTCGGGTCCTTGGCATCAAAGTCTTCATTTATTTCAAATATTGCAAGGTTCGAATCCCCCGCACCTCGAGGCGTTGAATGCCCATGGAGACCGCCATCCGAAGACCGTGCAACAGAGCCTCGTATTCGGCTACATTGTTGGAGTCTGTGTATAGTATTTGTAGTACATATTGGACTGTATCTCCGGTGGGGGATGTCAGGACAACGCCCGCTCCCAGACCAGCCAGCATCTTAGAGCCGTCAAAGTGCATGATCCAATTGGAGTACGCGCCGTACTCTTTAGGGAGTTCGGCTTCTGTCCATTCGGCGACGAAGTTAGCCAGTACTTGCGACTTAATGGCTCGTCGTAGTTTATATATGATGTCGAACGGGAGGAGCTCGATAGCCCACTTAGCAATCCGGCCCATGGCATCGCGGTTATTTATTATGTTGTTAAGTGGTACTTCGGAGGCCACCGTGATTGAACACTCTTGAAAGTAGTGTCGTAGTTTCCGGGATGCCATGAAGACCGCGTATGCTATCTTGTGATAATGTGGGTACCGTGACTTGCACGGAGTGAGGACATTGGATATGTAGTATACCGGCTTTTGAAGCGGGAACTTATGTCCATCCTCCTCTCGTTCAACAACGAGCACTGTGCTTACAACTTGGTGTGTTGCAGCTATATATAACAGCATGGGTTCGCTGATGTTTGGTACGGCCAGGATTGGATTGCTAGCCAAGAGGGCCTTTATTTCTTCCAGTCCGGCCATAGCCGCCTCCGTCCACTCTAAGTGTTTAGTGCGTCGAAGAAGGTGATAGAGAGGTAGTGCCTTTTCTCCCAATCGGGAGATAAAGCGGCTTAAGGCAGCCACACATCTAGTTAACTTCTGGATTTGCTTGAGGTGTGTTGGGGTAGCCAACTGTGGCAGAGCTTGGATTTTAGCCGGATTTGCTTCAATTCCTCTATTGGAAACTATGAAGCCCAGGAGCTTTCCAGCAGGAACACCGAAAACACATTTTTCCGGATTGAGCTTGATGTCATATGTCCGAAGATTGTCGAATGTAAGCCTCAAGTCATCTATTAAAGATTCAACGTGTCTGGTCTTGATGACCACATTGTCTGCCTCAAGTGTTTTGCCGATTTGTTTCTCTAGGCATGTCTGAATCATGCGTTCATAGGTTGCACCGGCATTTTTGAGCCCGAAAGGCATGGTGTTAAAACAGAAGGGGCCGTATGGTGTGATGAATGTCGTTGCGGCTTGATCGGATTCCACCATCTTGATTTGATGGTATCCAGATTACGCGTCGAGGAAGCACAATGAGTCATGTCCTGCGGTGGTGTCGATGATTTGATCAATGCGGGGGAGAGGGAAGGGATCCTTGGGGCAAGCCTTATTGAGGTCCTTGAAATCGACACATAGGCGCCAGGATTTGTCCTTCTTTGGTACCATTACCAGTTTTGCTAGGCAGTCCGGGTGTTTTATTTCTCTGATGAATCCGGCTTCAAGTAACTTGGCTAGCTCCTCTCCCATGGCTTGTCGTTTGGGTTCTGAAAAGCGCTGAAGAGTCTGTTTGACCGGCTTGTATCCCTTCAGTATGTTTAGGCTATGCTCGGCCAGCCTGTGTGGGATACCTGGCATGTCTGAAGGATGCCAGGCGAAGATGTCCCAATTCTCGCGCAGGAACTCTCGTATTGCGGCATCTATTGTGGGGTTTAGCTGTGCCCTGATGGATGTTGTTTTTGTAGAGTTCGTTGGGTGGACTTGGAATTTGACTATTTCATCCGCTGGTTTGAAAGAGGTGGACTTGGATCGTTTGTCGAGTATGACGTCATCCCTGTCCACTGTGGAGCGCATCGCGGTTAGTTCTTCGGCCATGAGGGCTTCAGATAATGCCTCAAGGGCCAGGGTGGCAGTTTTGTTTTCGACGCGGAGTGCGACATCCGGATCACTGGCTAGAGAGATGATTCCATTGGGCCCGGGCATCTTGAGCTTCATGTACCCGTAATGGGGTATAGCTTGGAAGCTCGTGAATGCCTCCCGCCCTAAAAGGGCGTGGTATCCGCTACTGAACAGGGCCACTTGGAATGTGATTTCTTTGGACCAGTAATTCTGCGGTGTGCCGAATACCACATCTAGTGTGATATTTCCCACGCATCGTGCCTCCTGACTAGGGATAATTCCCCTGAATGTCGTGCAGCTTTGCTCAATGCGGCTCTTGTCTATTTCCATTTTGTTGAGAGTTTCCTCATAGATGAGGTTTAATCCGCTGCCACCATCCATGAGCACTTTAGTAAGCTGGAAGCCGTCCACAATTGGACTAAGGACCAAAGCGGCTGGTGCTCGGACTGTTCGGAATTGAGGTTTGTCACTCGCATTGAAGGTTATGGCCGTGTCGTTCCATGGATTTATTGCTGCAATGTGGCAGACTTCTGCGAGGCTGCGGAGTGCTCGCTTGCGCCTGTTATTTGAGGTGAAAGTCTCGAAGACTGTCAATATTGTTTGTTATTTTCTGCGGGATGGTGCTCTGCGGTATTGTTGATGAGGAGATCCTCGCCGCTCTTGGCCACCTGTCGGAGTATCCAACATGCTCTAAGGCTGTATGTTGGTATGGTATCCGGTGTTGTGTGAATTTTTTATTGCCCATTGAGCCATCCCTCCAATACAGTTCCATGCTGTGTAGTGGGATTTGGTTTCTTTGTAATTGGATCGGGTGAGTTGCGAGAGTGCACCCTTTTAGTTCGGATGAGGGGTTTAGTGCGAGCCGGAGGATCCCAGAATTTTGCTTGGGTTTTCCAAGCGCTTTCCATCGCATAGTACTTTTGTACTATGACCGCCAAGTCAGCGAAGTGTTCTATATCACGGCGACTTATGGCGTTGAGGATTCCCTTGTCCGTGCAGTTTTTGCAAAAGAATGAGATTGCGTCTTCCTCACGACAGTCCTTGACCTTGTTCAATACAAGGAGGAATCTGGCCCAAAAGTGATGTACTGTCTCTTGGGGCTCTTGTCTAATGTGGGAAAGATCACTTGTATCTGGGTGGGTGGGTAGATTTAAGTCCAAACCCTGACCCGATCTGAGACCCAGGAGCAAAGGAGCCTCCGAACTTAGCAGTTCGGGTTCCGGGATGTCGTCCAATTTTTCTGGCCTATTGTCCGATTCTAAGTTCGGAGCCTGGGTCATGTCCTCCTGTAGATGGGTATCCGGCTCGAAGAGCTCGAGAATCCGAACATAGTTCGTCCTCAAAATAGAGGAAGAATCGCTGCATTGCTCCTCCATCACCGCTATCTGATGGGTGACCGGCAGAGAGTTAATCTCCCTTTGATCGGGTTTAAAGCCAATCCGATCATAGTCCATGGTGACTCCCAAGGCGGCGATGCGATCCAAGAGCTCGTTCAAGTAGGAGAGCACCATTGGATCCATCTTCTCAGTGAATACCGAGCTGACGTGGAGGCTATTTTTGATGACCTGAGAAGTCATCGTCGGCGCGGCGGCCGAACGGGCGGTCATGACGAAGCCGCCTAGTCGGAGAGTTTGGCCTAAATCCAGGGCTCCCCCATAGGTGATGTTGTCCTTGATAACAAGGCGAGCCATCAAGCCTTACCGTGACGGCACAGTGGAACTCTCAATGTAAGCACCAATGTCGGTGTCAAAACCGGCGGATCTCGGGTAGGGGGTCCCGAACTGTGCGTCTAAGGCTAATGGTAACAGGAGGCGGGGGACACAATGTTTACCCAGGTTCGGGCCCTCTCGATGGAGGTAATACCCTACTTCCTGCTTGATTGATCTTGATGATATGAGTATTACAAGAGTTGATCTACCACGATATCGTAGAGGCTAAACCCTAGAAGCTAGCTTATGATTATGATTGTTGTTGTCCTACGGACTAAACCCTCCGGTTTATATAGATACTGGAGGGGGCTAGGGTTACACAGAGTTGGCTAGAGAGAAGGAGATCTACATATCTGAATTGCCAAGCTTGCCTTCCACGCAAAGGAGAGTCCCACCCGGACACGGGACGAAGTCTTCATTCTTGTATCTTCATAGTCCAACAGTCCGACACAAGTACATAGTCCGGCTGTCCGAGGACCCCCTAATCCAGGACTCCCTCAGGCCCTTCTTTGTCGGGGTAACGACATCTTCGTCTTTAGAGTCACTTCCCATGTCAGCATCTTCACCAGTGTACTTTCTTCCTTCCTCAGCTCAGGCACATCTGTCGGCCAGAACATACAGTTCGGCAACATCTGCAACCTTGTTCATCGCCGGCTCTTCACGCATCTTACGATTGCGCATGTTTTGATGGAATGCGCTGATGACAGCGGCAGGATGAACATCAGGGATGTTGTACTGCACACGGCTAAATCTTTGTATGTACTTGCTCAAGCATTCGCCGTCCCTCTGAGGGATCACATGCAAATCGCTTACCTAGCCAGGAGCTACATGGCCGCCTGTGAAGGCACCAACAAACTCGTGGCACAGATCGGGATGGAATCTATCGGCAAATGCATCAACCATGACCTGAGGTTGGGCTTGAGTGCCAACAGGAAATAGTTGGCAAGTACCTTGTCGTCTCGTGCTCCAGCAGCTTGCATCGCGATGTTGTAAACGCTCAGGAACTCAGACGGATGGGTCTTGCAATCGTACTTCTTCGGGACCTCCGGTTTGAACACGTGGGTGTTGGGCCACTGGAACTGCCGCAGCTCATGGGTGAACACTGGGCAAGTTACTGCATAGGGCAAGTCCTAGCGTCCCCCGGCGCAGGCCTGTACGCAGTAGGCCCAGCACGCCTATCAGATTGGTGACGTGCCTCCCACCGCCGCTCAATAGTGGTCCGGGCGTCTTCCTTGAACCGTTCTTGAAGAACTTGACGTTGGTCGCAACGCGCCCATGGGTCAGACGACGCCATGGACACGTTGTCATAGGCGTCAACCCGACGGGCTGGCCGCAGTGGAGAGGAGTGCACCGTGGTTGTGGCGCCTCCAACCCTTCCACTGCCTATACACGCCGGCTCGTTGGTCCGGCACGGCAAGGGGCTAGCTTCCCGATGGCCATCCCTGTTGGCATGGCCAATAAGGCTTTGGATGGCATCCCTCCACTCTTCTTGCTTCTCCAAGGCGGGAGGAAAGTCGAGGAGTAGTTGCGCCCGCGCCAATGCTTCTGCTCGTGTGGGTGGTAGCGACAGGCGCAAGGAATGGGAGGAACTCAGACTTCTAACCATGTTAGAAGGAGTCCCATCATGATTCTACGGCCGCGCACCCTTTTCGCCAGCATCATGGCATGCCTGTCGGCCCTGCGTCGTCTTGAGAGTGACGCTGAGGGCTTTTGCCGCGGCGACGTCCGGGGTCTTCAACATCGCGACGCTGTTCATCGCGCATGAGCTGAGAGGACCGCGGCGCGTGCACTGGCAGGGTCGTCTTCCTTCCCTTGGAGGTCCCTGTGCCACCCGAAGGTAGCGCAGCTCCATCCTTGGGCGCGGTGGCATGCGGACAGTCGTCGCCGCTGCAGACGATGCCGCTCGCCTGGCTTCTCGTATCTGGGTGACATGGACGGTCTTGATCTCCTCCACCACTGGTATCTGCCACATCGCCCGTCCGTGCGGGCACGGGCGGAGTGGCTCCGGACGGGCCGACTGTCGGTGTCAAAACCGGCGGATCTCGGGTAGGGGGTCCTGAACTGTGCGTCCAAGGCTAGTGGTAACAGGAGGCGGGGGACAGTAACAGGAGGCGGGGGACACAATGTTTACCTAGGTTCGGGCCCTCTCTATGGAGGTAATACCCTACTTCCTGCTTGATTGATCTTGATGAATATGAGTATTACAAGAGTTGATCTACCACGAGAACAGAATAGCTAAACCCTAGAAGTCTAGCCTATGAGGTTATGATTGTTGTGGCTAAACCCTAAAAGTCTAAACCCTCCGGTTTATATAGACATCGGGAGGGGATAGGGTTGTACAAAGTCGGTTACAGAGAAAGGAATCTACATATCCAAATCGCCAAGCTTGCTTTTCATGCAAAGGAGAGTCCCATCCGGACATGGGACGAAGTCTTCTATCTTGTATCTTCATAGTCCAACAGTCCGGCCAAAGTATATAATTTGGTTGTCCGAGGACCCCTTAGTCCAGGACTCCCTCAGTAGCTCCTGAACTAGGCTTCAATGACGATGAGTCCGGCGCGTAGATTGTCTTCGACATTGCAAGGCGGGTTCCTTCTCCGAATACTCCAACATAGCCTTCCGAACATAGAAAACGTGTCCGGCTCTGTGCTACGTCTCGAGCTTGCATTGGTTTTCCCCGAAGAGGAGAGGATGATGCAGCACAGTAGCGTAAGTATTTCCCTTAGTTTTTGAGAACCAAGGTATCAATCCAGTAGGAGGTCACGCGCAAGTTCCTCCTACCTGCACAACACAATAGCAACTCGAAACCAACGCTTAGGGGTTGTCAATCCCTTCACGGTCACTTACGAGAGTGAGATCTGATAGAGATAATATTTTTGGTATTTTTGATAGATAGATGCAAAGTAAAAGGTAAAGGTAAAGAAAAAAAAGCAAGTAATTAAAGTGATATAGATTGATATGATGAGAATAGACCCGGGGGCCATAGGTTTCACTAGTGGCTTCTCTCGAGAGCATAAGTATTCTACGGTGGGTGAACAAATTACTGTTGAGCAATTGATAGAACTGAGCGTAGTTATGAGTATATCTAGGCAATGATCATGTATATAGGCATCACGTCCGAGACAAGTAGATCAAAACGATTCTGCATCTACTACTATTACTCCACTCATCGACCGCTATCCAGCATGCATCTAGAGTATTAAGTAAAAACAGAGTAACGCCTTAAGCAAAATGACATGATGTAGAGGGATAAATTCATGCAATATGATAAAAAACCCATCTTGTTATCCTCGATGGCAACAATACAATACGTGCCTTGCAACTCTTTCTGTCACTGAGTAAGGACACCGCAAGATTGAACCCAAAGCCATGCACTTCTCCCATTGCAAGAACTACCAATCTAGTTGGCCAAACCAAAAGGATAATTCGAAGAGACTTGCAAAGATAACTCAATCATACATAAAAGAATTCAGAGAAGAATCAAATATTTTCCATAGATAATACTGGATCATAAACCCACAATTCATCGGTCTCAACAAACACACCGCAAAAATAAGATTACATCGAATAGATCTCCACAAGAGAGGGGGAGAACATTGTATTGAGATCCAAAAAGAGAGAAGAAGCCATCTAGATACTAGCTATGGACCCGAAGGTCTGAAGTAAACTACTCACACTTCATCGGAGGGGCCATGGTGATGACGTAGAAGCCCTCCGTGGTGGATGCCCCCTCCGGCGGAGCTCCGGAACAAGCCCCAAGATGGGATCTCGTGGATACAGAAGGTTGCGGCGGTGGAATTAGGTTTTTGGCTCTCCTGGGATCATACGGGGATACGTAGGTATATATAGGAGGAAGGAGTACGTCGGTGGAGCTCCGAGGGGCCCACGAGGTAGGGGGTGCGCCCAGGGGGGAGGGGCGCGCCCTCCATCCTCGTGACCGCCTCGTGGCTTTCTTGACGGACGGTCCAAGTCTCCTGGATCTTATCTGATGAGAAAATCACGTTCCCGAAGGTTTCATTCCGTTTGGACTTTGTTTGATATTCTGTTTCTTCGAAACACTGAAAAAGGCAAAAAACAGCAATTCTGGGCTGGGCCTCCGGTTAATAGGTTAGTCCCAAAAATAATATAAAAGTGGAAAATAAAGCCCAATATAGTCCAAAACAGTAGATAAAGTAGCATGGAGCAATCAAAAATTATAGATACGTTGGAGACGTATCAAGCATCCCCAAGCTTAATTCCTACTCGTCCTCGAGTAGGTAAATGATAAAAAAGAATTTTTGATGCGGAGTGATACTTTGGCATAATTTCAATGTAAATCTTCTTAATTGTGATATGAATACTCAGATCCGAAAGATTCAAGACAAAAGTTCATATTGACAAAGAAATAATAATACTTCAAGCATACTAATCAAAGCAATCATGTCTTCTCAAAATAACATGGCAAAAGAAAGTTTATCCCTACAAAATTATATAGTTAGGCTATGCTTCATTTTCGTCACATAAAGATGTTCCCAACTTCTATACCACCGATGACAAGCCAAGCAATTGTTTCATACTTAAATAATCTCAAACTTTTTCAACCTTCACGCAATACATGAGCGTGAGCCATGGATATAGCACTATGGGTGCAATAGAATATGATGATGGGGATTGTGTGGAGAAGACAAAAAGGAGAAAGTCTCACGTTGACGAGGCTAATCAACGGGCTATGGAGATGCCCATCAATTGATGTCAACATGAGGAGTAGGGATTGCCATGCAACGGATGCACTAGAGCTATGAATGCTCAACAAAAGAAAACTAGTGGGTGTGCATCCAACTTGCTTGCTCACGAAGACCTAGGACATTTGAGGAAGCCCATCATAGGAATATACAAGCCAAGTTCTATAATGAAAAATTCCCACTACTATAGAAAGACAACTTATGAGACTCACTACATGAAGAACAAGGTGCTACTTTGAAGCACAATATATGAGACTCACTACATGAAGAACAAGGTGCTACTTTGAAGCACAAGTGTGGAAAAAGATATAGTAGCATTGCCCTTTTTTATTTTCTTTTTTTTGGGCCTTTCCTTTTTTTGCCTTTTTTTTGGGCCTTTCCTTTTTTTTGGCCTTTCTCTTTTTTTGGGCAATGCTCTAATAATGATGATCATCACACTTCTATTGATTACAACATAAGGATTACAACTCGAAACTTAGAACAAGATATGATTCTATATGAATGCCTCCAGCGGTGTACCGGGATGGTGCAATGAATCAAGAGTGACATGTATGGAAAATAATGCATGGTGGCTTTGCCACAAATACGATGTCAACTACAAGATCATGCAATAGCAATATGACAAAAGTAATACATGTCACGATGATGATGATGGAAGTTGCATGGCAATATATCTCGGAATGGCTATGGAAATGCCATAATAGGTAGGTATGGTGGCTGTTTTGAGGAAGATATAAGGAGGTTTATGTGTGATAGAGCGTATCGTATCACGGGGTTCGGATGCATCGGCGATGTTTGCACCAACTCTCAATGCGAGAAAGGGCAATGCACGGTACCGAAGAGGCTAGCAATGACGGAAAGGTAAAAGTGCGTATAATCCATGGACTCAACATTACTCAAAATAACTCATATACTTGTTGCAAAAATTTAGAAGTCATCAAAAATTCAAATACTACGCGCATGCTCCTAGGGGGATAGATTGGTAGGAAAAGACCATCGCTCGTCCCCGACCGCCACTCATAAGGATGCACAAGCCAGGTACACTTCATGTTTCAAATTTGTTACATAACTTTAACCATACGTGCATGCTACGGGATTTGCAAACTTCAACACAAGAAGTGAAGCATGAGAGATCAAGTTTCTTTAAAACAAATCCACCACCGTGCTCAAAAAGATCTAAGTGAAGCACTAGAGCAAAAAATTATCACGCTCAAAAGATATAAGTGAAGCACATAGAGTATTCTAACAAATTTCAATTCATGAATGGCTCTCTCAAAAGGTGTGTACATCAAGGATTATTGTGGTAGACTAACAAGCAAAGACACAAGTAATACAAGACGCTCCAAGCAAAACACATATCATGTTGGTGAATAAAAATATAGCTCCAAGTAAATTACCGATGGAAGTGGACGAAAGAGGGGATGCCTTCCGGGGCATCCCCAAGCTTTGACTTTTTGGTGTCCTTGGATTATCTTGGGGGTTCCATGGAAATCCCCAAGCTTAGGCTCTTGCCACTGCTTGTTCCATAATCCATCAAAAGAATTCACCCTAAACTTGAAAACTTCACAACACAAAACTCAACAGAAATCTCGTGAGCTCCGTTAGAGAAAGAAAACAAAAGACTACTTCAAGGTACTGTAATGAACTCATTCCTTATTTATATTCATGTTAAACTTACTGTATTCCAACTTCTCTATGGTTTATAAACTAATTTACTAGCCATAGATTCATCAAAATAAGCAAACAACACACGAAAAAGAGAATCTGTCAAAAACAAAACAGTCCGTAGTAATCTGTAACTAACGCAAACTTCTGGAACTCTAAAAATTCTACCAAAATAGGAAGTCCTGGACAATTTGTTTATTGATCAGCAGCAAAAAAATCAACGCAAAAGCACTCTCCAGTAAAACATGGCAGCTAATCTCGTGAGCCCTAAAGTTTCTGTTTTTCAGCAGAATCAAATCAACTATCATCGTAGGTTATCCTATAGGTCCTACTTGGCACAAACACTAATTGAAACATAAAACCACATCCAAACAGAATGTAGATGGATTATTTATTCCTAAACAAAAGCAAAAACACAAAATAAAATTGGGTTGCCTCCCAACAAGCGCTATCGTTTAACGCCCTTAGCTAGGCATAAAAGCAAGGATAGATCTAGGTCGTGCCGTAATAATAAGATAGATCTTGAAAGCTCATCTCGTATTCCCTACGTTCGGCAGCAAGTTTCCTTTGAGGCAAGCAAAAATAATCAAAAGGGCTAAATTTAGCAGGGAAAAAATCCCCAAGATCAATCACGGGAAAAACGGGTTCCTCCCTTGGCCCTTCATAGTGCACAAATATTTCATCACTGAAAGCATTCTTTTGGCAAAATCTTGTGAGCTTGTACTCGAGAGAGTATCCTAGCTCATTATTTCTAAGGGCAAAATCATTATTAAGCTCATTAATGCAATCAACCAAGACATTGATAGGGACCTTTTTTCTAAGATTTTCATTGAAAGCGACATAGTCCGAAGATTGAAAACATCTAATTTCCTCTTGATCATAGAGGGCGAAAATATTTCTTTGGCTTCTCTTATGATAAATCTAAATTCATGAGCCAAAAAGATAGTAACAACGCGCTTAATAGAAGAGTGCTCAATATTAGAGAATTCTAAGAAATTTCTCTGTATGCAAGGGTGCATATGCATAAATTGCCTTTCAAGTTCAACCACAAGCATAGCTATAGCATCCGCGAGGCTACTAGTTCTATGAAGAATAGAACAGCCCATGGAAGGTAAAGCACCGGCACAAGTAAAGAAATCTTGAATAACGCCTTTGCCAATAATGTTACCACTACCGATTCGAAACTTTTTGGTATGCAAGATAGGAGGTTCATCGGCCGGAGCCTCGCGATTTTCTGTATTATCATTGTTGTCCATATCGACGATAATCTCCCCAATTTCAGACATAGCGGCAGAAAAAGCAAGGCGGAAGAAAGCGAACAAAAGGGAAAGGAGGAGGAGATTGGGAAAGAGAGGGCGAATAAAACGGCAAGGGTGAAGTGGGGGAGAGGAAAACGAGAGGCAAATGGCAACTAATGTAATGCGAGAGATAGGGATTGTGATGTTGACTTTTGCATAAGCCTCCCCGGCAACGGCGCCAGAAATTCTTCTTGCTATGTCTCGAGCTTGCGTTGTTTTTCCCCGAAGAGGAGAGGATGACGCAGCACAGTAGCATAAGTATTTCCCTCAGTTTTTGAGAACCAAGGTATCAATCTAGTAGGAGGTCACGCGCAAGTCCCTCGTACCTGCACAACACGATAGCAACTCGCAACCAATGCTTAGGGGTTGTCAATCCCTTCGCTGTCACTTACGAGAGTGAGATCTGATAGAGATAATATTTTTGGTATTTTTGATAGATAGATGAAAAGCAAAAGGTAAAGGTAAAGTAAAAACAAAGGAAGTAAATAAAGTGATATAGATTGATATGATGAGAATAGACCCGGGGGCCATAGATCTCACTAGTGGCTTCTCTCGAGAGCATAAGTATTCTACGGTGGGTGAACAAATTACTGTTGAGCAATTGACAGAATTGAGCATAGTTATGAGTATATCTAGGAAATGATCATGTATATAGGCATCACGTCCGAGACAAGTAGATCGAAACGATTCTGCATCTACTACTATTACTCCACTCATCGACCGCTATCCAGCATGCATCTAGAGTATTAAGTAAAAACAGAGTAACGCCTTAAGCAAGATGACATTATGTAGAGGGATAAATTCATGCAATATGATAAAAACCCCATCTTGTTATCCTCGATGGCAACAATACAATACGTGCCTTGTAACTCTTTCTGTCACTGAGTAAGGACACCGCAAGATTGAACCCAAAGCCATGCACTTCTCCCATTGCAAGAACTACCAATCTAGTTG
The DNA here is from genome assembly GCF_002162155.2 of Triticum dicoccoides. NCBI lineage: Eukaryota > Viridiplantae > Streptophyta > Magnoliopsida > Poales > Poaceae > Triticum > Triticum dicoccoides. The sequence goes on from NC_041381.1 coordinate 183,785,162, forward strand.
GCCAAACCAAACGGATAATTCGAAGAGACTTGCAAAGATAACTCAATCATACATAAAAGAATTCGGAGAAGAATCAAATATTTTCCATAGATAATACTGGATCATAAACCCACAATTCATCGGTCTCAACAAACACACCGCAAAAAGAAGATTACATCTAATAGATCTCCACAAGAGAGGGGGAGAACATTGTATTGAGATCCAAAAAGAGAGAAGAAGTCATCTAGCTACTAGCTATGGACCCGAAGGTCTGAAGTAAACTACTCACACTTCATCGGAGGGGCCATGGTGATGATGTAGAAGCCCTCCGTGGTGGATGCCCCCTCCGGCGGAGCTACGGAACAGGCCCCAAGATGGGATCTCATGGATACAGAAGGTTGCGGCGGTGGAATTAGGTTTTTGGCTCTCCTGGGATCATACGGGGATACGTAGGTATATATAGGAGGAAGGAGTACGTCGGTGGAGCTCTGAGGGGCCCACGAGGTAGGGGGGCGCGCCCAGGGGGGAGGGGCGCGCCCTCCACCCTCGTGACCGCCTCGTGGCTTTCTTGACGGAGGGTCCAAGTCTCCTGGATCTTATCTGATGAGAAAATCACGTTCCCGAAGGTTTCATTCCGTTTGGACTTCGTTTGATATTCTGTTTCTTCGAAACACTGAAAAAGGCAAAAAAATAGCAATTCTGGGCTGGGCCTCCGGTTAATAGGTTAGTCCCAAAAATAATATAAAAGTGGAAAATAAAGCCCAATATAGTCCAAAACAGTAGATAAAGTAGCATGGAGCAATAAAAAATTATAGATACGTTGGAGACGTATCACTCTGCAAAACAAGTACCACACACAACCGTAGAGAGTATAATATTTCACGAGTTCAATCCGCTGACAACTTTCTGCAGCGCGACATCACGCCACTGCCCGGTCATTATTCGAACTGTTTTTTAGCCTGCCCCTCCATACTTCGAGGGGCGGTTTCACTGGCACGTCTTGCCGAAGGAGAGATCGTGTCCCCTTATCACGGGATTCTCATCAATACGGGCATGGGTAACCCAACCATGCCATCTGCACGGCGCTTGGGGAATAGGCGAATTTTAAGGCGAGCAGGGAGGCGCATGACTTTTACTACCTTTATAAAGGGATAAGGATTCATGCTTGTCACACCCACGCCTTCTCCTTCCTCTGCCCATCCATTCTCGAGCTCCAGCGCCCAAGCTCTCGCCTTCTCCGCCCAAAAAAGCACTCCAATCATGTCCGGATCCGGAGCTGGAGGCAAGTGGATGGCCTCCTCCGTCAAGAAGAAGGACATCAAGGAGCTCTGGGAGGCCGGGTACCTGGCTAACGAAATCGTTCACCGACTTCCGGCCAAGGGACAGATCGTCCCTACCCTAGAGCCCCATGAGAGGGTTGTGTTCCTCACACACTTCGTCCGCGGGCTGGGATTCCCTATCCACCTGTTTGTCCATGGACTGATGTTTTACTACGAGCTGGACTTCCATGATTTGGCCCCAAACTCTATCCTCAACATCTCGGCATTTATTGTCGTGTGCGAGGCCTTCCTCCGCATCCCACCTCACTTTGGACTATGGCTGAAGACCTTCAATGTGAAGCCGAAGGTGGTGAGCGGCCAACAAGCAGAGTGCAGAGGCGCCATGGTGGGCAAGATGCCCAATGTCACCTGGCCCGAAGGCTCCTTTGTGGAGACTGTCAAAGGGTGGCAGTCGGGGTGGTTCTACATCACCGAGCCATGCGACACCAACTGGGAGGCGGCCGCCGCGTTCCGATCCGTATTTCCGATGCGGCTCACCTCCTGGCAAGAGAAAGGCCTAGCCTGGGGCTCTTCAGACGAGATGACATGGCTCCAGACGTGCGTCCAAAACATGATAAACAAGAGAATCAAGCTCGTCAACGTGATCCAGGTTATGCTTGTTCGCTGGATCCTTCTGTGCCAACGCCGGACTTGCTATCTGTGCGAGTTCGATCCGGCCAAGCTACTAGAGCTCTTAGGCACGACGCACGAAGACATCTGGAAGGTTTTCTTCAAGGTCGGCGAGACACCACCGCCCACGACTGAGGATCGTGGGCTTAGCTTAAAACGCCAGGCTAATCCGGTAAGTTCTTTCATGTTTTTAAGGTATACCCTTCACTCGCATATTTAAGGAAGCAGTTTAAGCCTTCCTACCAATTTTTTCAGGCATGGATAGAGATAGCGGGGCATATTAACTGTCCGGCTCTGCTACCCGAAGACCAAGAAACCCCACTTCTGATGAAGACGGCCAAGGGGACCGGAGATGGTCTCCGTCGTAAGGGCACTCCGGACACAATGTCCGAAGACGTCGAGGGTCACTCCTCCGTTGTCGGAGATGACAAGGAGGAAGAAGAAGAGGAAATCCATTCCCCCCTATTGGGGGAAGAAAGAAGAGGATGGCCTCCACACACGAGGAGGCTGGGGCGTCCAAGAAGGGGAAGACTTCCCTTCCGGACAACTCCGCAGCGGCTACCAATAGCAGCTCAGAGTGGGAGCACAGGGACAAGCCCCTGGCCAAATCGTAAGTGTCCGAACACGGTAATATATCCAGCATTTTTACTTTATTGTTTTTAACATGCTGGATTATGCACCTGCAGTCCGGCACAATCCAACGTCGAGCTATCCTCCTCTTCGGAGGGGTCGCTGGACCCGTCGGCAATGGACAACGGGTCCCTTTCGACGGCCTCCTCACCCAAGGCCCTGGTCAACACCGAGGTGTTGTCTCGAAGGATCCCAGGCCATGGAGAGGCTCAAGAGGCCGTCCCAGTGGTGCCCGAGGGTGAGACCACGGCTGCCGAACACATGGGGGAGCAAACCCCCATGGACACCGATGATGGGGGCCTTATCCAATTCGGCCCCTAGCCGAATACAGCTCTGGAGGTCCATGTGGCTCCGGACTCCGGCAGGCCACCTCTTTCTAAAGAGGGGGGTGAGCCAACTCCATCGCTGACCTCTCTCCATCGAGAGGCACCGGATAGATTGCTGGAAGCGCTGCGAGGAACTTCCATTGTTGAAGAACACCATACTCTTATGAGTACGGTGATTGAGAAGATCCAGTCCACCAAAAGCGGATTGACCGAAGCCTGCACTAGCCTTCTAACAGGCTTTGAGGTAAGTAATATAATTGTAAAAGAATGTCACAGTATAGACAGTAGCCCCTGATGCTCTGTCCGGTGTTCGGAAAGAAAAGCCGAACAGAGGATCAAATTTTTTTTGCAGGAGTCTAATCTAATATGTCTACGTGAATAAACAGGCGTCACTGCTGGCTGCGACCGCTCACGCTGTGGAAGTCTCCGGACTGAAGCATAATCTAGAGCGGGCCGAGGAGGAGCTCGGCCACGTGAAGCAACAGCTGGAGGACAGCCAAGGTATGTAGTAACCTGTGTGTATATTTAGGAAGGATGAATGGTTCGTGCTGATTAAAGTGTCATAAACTTTATTAGGGGCCATGACCGAAGTAGCGGCCCTCAAGAAGGCGTTGGCCGAGGCCGAGGACAAAGCGGCCAAGGAACACGCCACACGTGGGAAGCAGGAGACCCGGGTCAGCGAGGTCCAGCAAGAGCTTCAGGATGCCGTCAAGAAGTACGAGTCCTTGGAGCGTGATTTTAAGGATCGAGAGTCCGAACTTGCAAAGGCCCGCCAGAGCGCACAAGATGCCTGAGGGAGTCCAGGATTAGGGGGTCCTCGGACAGCCAGGTTATATACTTTGGCCAGACTATTGGACTATGAAGATACAAGATTGAAGACTTCGATCTTGTGGGTTAGTCCATAGGGCGACAACAATCATAATCATAGGCTAGATTCTAGGGTTTAGCCTCTACGATCTCGTGGTAGATCAACTCTTGTAATACTCATATCATCAAGATCAGTCAAGCATGAAGTAGGGTATTATCTCCATCGAGAGGGCCCGAACCTGGGTAAACATCGTGTCCCCCGCCTCCTGTTACCATCAGCCTTAGACGCATAGTTCGGGACCCCCTACCCGAGATCCGCCGGTTTTGACACCGACATTGGTGCTTTCATTGAGAGTTCCACGGTGCCGTCACGATAAGGCTTGATGGCTTGCCTTGTTGTCAAGGACAACATCACCTCCGGGGGAGCCCTGGCTGTAAGTCAGACTCTCCGGCTGGGCGGCTTCTTCATGACCGCCCATTCGGCGCCGCACCGACGATGACTTCTCGGGTCATCAAGAACCGCCTCCATGTCAGCTCAGAATTCACCGAGCAGATGGATCCAATGGAGCTATCCTCCCTGAACAAGCTCTTGGATCGCATCGCCGTCCTGGGAGTCGCTACGGGCTATGATCGGATCAGGCTTAAACCTGACCAAAGGGAGATTAACTCTCCGCCGGTCACCCGTTAGATAGCAGTGGTGGAGGAACAATGTAGCAATTCTTCCTCTATTTTGAGGACGAACTATGTCCAGATTCCCGAGCTCTCCGAGCCGGATACCCGTCTTCGGGAGGACATGGCACAGGCTCCGAACCTAGAATCGGACGGCGGGCCAGGAAAATTGGGCAACATCCGGGAGTCCGAGCCGTCAAGCTTGGAAGCTCCTCTGCCCCTAGGTCTCAGATCGGGTCAGGGTTTGGACTTAAATCTACCCACCCACCCAGACACAAGTGATCTTTCCCACATTAGACAAGAGCCCCAATAGACAGTACATCACTTCTGGGCCAGATTCCTCCTTGTAATGAGCAAGGTTAAGGAGTGTTGCGAGGAAGACGCAATCTCATTCTTTTGCAAAAATTGCACGGACAAGGGAATTCTCAACGCCATAAGTCGCCGTGACATAGCACACTTCGCTGACTTGGCGGCCATAGTACAGAAGTACTGTGCGATGGAAAGCGCATGGAAAACCCAAATAAAAATCTGGGGTCCTCCGGCTCTCACTAAACCCCTCGTCTGAACAAAAAGGGTGTACTCTCACAAGTCACCTAAGCCAATTACAAAGAAAACAAAGCCCACTACAGGGCGTGGAACCGTATTTGAGGGATGGCTCAATGGGCAATGCAAAATTCACAGTACACCGGATACCATACCAACACACAGCCTTAGAGCATGTTGGATACTCCAGCAGGTGTCCAAGAGTGGCGAGGATCTCCTCATCAATAATACCGCAGAGCAACATCCCGCAGAAAATAACAATACAGTACTGACAGCCTTCAAGACTTTCGCCTCAAATAATAGGCGTAAGCGAGCACTCCGCAGCCTCGCTGAAGTCTGCCATGTTGCAGCAATAAATCCATGGAACGACATGGCCATAACCTTTAATGCCAGTGACAAACCTCAATTCCGAACAGTCCGAGCACCAGCCGCTTTGGTCCTTAGTCCAATTGTGGACGGCTTCCGGCTTACTAAAGTGCTCATGGACAGTGGCAGCGGATTAAACCTCATCTATGAGGAAACTCTTAACAAAATGGAATTAGACAAGAGCCGCATTGAGCAAAGCAGCACGACCTTCAGAGGTATCATCCCTAGTCGGGAGGCACGATGCACGGGAAAAATCACACTAGATGTGGTATTCGGCACACCGGAGAATTATAGGTCCAAAGATATCACATTCCAAGTGGCCCCGTTCAGTAGTGGATACCACGCCCTTTTAGGGCGGGACGCATTCACGAGCTTCCAAGCTATACCCCATTATGGGTACATGAAGATCAAGATGCCTGGGCCCAATGGAATAATCACTCTAGCTAGTGATCCAGATGTAGCACTCCGCGTTGAAAATAAAACCGCCGCTCTAGCCCTTGAGGCATTATCCGAAGCCGTCGCGGCCGAAGAACTAACTGCGCTGCGCTCCACGATGGACAGGGACAACGTGATACTCGACAAACGACCCAAGTCCACCTCTTTCAAACTAGCGGATGAAATAGTCAAATTCTAGGTCCACCCAACGGACCCTCCAAAAACAGCATCGATCGGGGCACAGCTGAGCCCCACAATAGATGCTGCACTGCCAGAATTCTTGCGCGAAAATTGGGACATCTTTGCCAGACATCCTTCAGACATGCCAGGTATCCCACGCAGACTGGCCGAGCATAGCCTAAACATACTGAAGGGATACAAGCCGGTCAAGCAAACTCTTTGGTGCTTTTCATAACCTAAGCAAAGAGCCATGGAAGAAGAGCTAGCCAAGTTACTCGAGGCCGGATTCATCAGAGAAATAAAACATCTGGACTGGCTAGCAAACCTGGTAATGGTACCAAAGAAGGACAAATCCTGGTGCCTATGTGTCGGTTTCAAGGACTTCAATAAGGCTTGCCCTAAGGATCCCTTCCCACTCCCCCGCATCGACCAAATCATCGACGCTACTACATGACACGACTCATTGTGCTTCCTCGACACATACTCCGGATACCTTCAAATCAAGATGGCAGAGTCCGATCAGGCCGCAACGGCATTCATCACTCCATACGGCCCCTTCTGTTTTAACACCATGCCTTTCGGGCTCAAAAATGCCGGTGCAACCTATCAACGCATGATTCAGACATGCTTGGAAACACAAATCGGCAAAACAGTGGAGGCATACATAGGCGATGTGGTCATCAAAACCAGACACGTCGAATCTTTAATAGACGACTTGAGGCTTACGTTCAACAATCTACGAACATATGACATCAAGCTCAATCCGGAAAAATGTGTTTTCGGCGTACCTGCCGGAAAGCTCTTGGGCTTCATCGTTTCCAATAGAGGCATTGAAGCAAATCCGGCTAAAATCTGAGCTCTGTCACAGTTGGCTACCCCAACAGACCTCAAGCAAATCCAAAAATTAACTGGATGTGTGGCTGCCTTAAGCCGCTTTATCTCCCAATTAGGAGAAAATGCACTACCTCTTTATCGCCTTCTTCACCGCTCCAAACACTTCGAGTGGACGGATGCGGCTACGGCCGGACTGGAAGAAATAAAGGCCCTCTTGGCCACCAATCCAATCCTGGCCGCACCAAATATCGGCGAACCTATGTTGTTATATATAGCTGCAACACACCAGGTTGTAAGCGCAGTGCTCGTCGTCGAACGAGAGCCGGACGGACATAAGTTCCCGCTTCAAAAGCCGGTATACTACGTATCCACTGTCCTCACTCCATGCAAGTCATGGTACCCACATTATCAAAAGATAGCATACGCGGTCTTCATGGCATCCCGGAAACTACGACACTACTTTCAGGAGTGTTCAATCATGGTGGCCTCTGAAGTACCCCATAACGATATAATAAATAACCACGATGCGACGGGCCGGATTGCTAAATGGGCTATCGAGATCCTCCCATTCGACATAACATATAAACCACGGCGAGCCATTAAGTCACAAGTACTGGCTGACTTCATCACCGAATGGACAGAAGCCGAACTCCCTAAAGAGTACGGCACGTACTCCAATTGGATCATGCACTTTGATGGCTCTAAGATGCTAGCTGGTCTAGGGGCAGGCATTGTCCTGACATCCCCCACCGGAGATACAGTCCAATACGTACTCCAAATACTATACACAGACTCCAACAATACAGCCGAATACGAGGCTCTGTTGCACGGTCTTTGGATGGCAGTCTCCATGGGCATTCAACGCCTAGAAGTGTGTGGGGATTCGAACCTTGCAATATCTCAAATAAATGGAGACTTCAACGCCAAGGACCAAAAAATGGCAGCTTACCGCAATACCGTCCTCAAAATGTTAGCTCGGTTCGAGGGGCCCAAATTCCACCATGTGGTCAGGGAAAATAATCAAGCAGTGAATATCCTCGCCCACATCGGCACCAAGCGCGACCCAATCCCACCTAATATCTTCTTGGAAAGGCTGTTCAAGCCATCCGTGGTGTGGGATGGGGAGACCGGCAATACCAGTCAAGATCCGAACACAACCCCAGATCCCGAACACTCTGACGTAATCGGAGGCTCCGCCACCGAAATAACACCTTCGGCCCACGTGATCATGATTGTCATCGCCCCGTGGACTGAACCCTTCTTAGCCTACTTAAAAAGGCAAGAACTCCGTGAGGACCAAAATGAGGCATGTTGCATTGTGTGGCGCTCTAAAGCCTACAAGGTCCACGAGGGAGAGCTTTATAAGAAAAGCGCGACTGGAGTGCTCCAAAGATGCATCTCCGAGGAGGAAGGGCGACAGCTCTTGGCCGAAATTCATGCCGAACTCGGCGGCCACCACGCCGCAGCTCGGGCACTCGTAAGAAAGGCCTTCCGTACAGGTTTCTACTGGCCAACAGCCCGGGCAGACGCACAGGACCTAGTCCAACATTGCGTCGGTTGCCAACTTTTTGCAAATCAAAGCCATATGCCACCTACCGCTCTCCAAACAATCCCCATAACTTGGCCCTTTGCGGTCTAGGGGCTCAATATGGTTGGACCCCTTAAAGCAGGAAGCCATAAGAAGAAATACTTATTGGTCATGGTGGATAAATTCACCAAATGGATAGAAGCAAAACCAAATAAAATGGCCGAGTCCGGACCAGTTATAGACTTCATATCCGGGGTCGTACACCGTTACGGTGTCCCCCACAGTATTATCACCGATAATGGCTCAAACTTCACAGCCGAAGAGGTGAAAACTTGGTGCGGCAAAATGGGCATTAAGCTCGATTGTGCCTCCGTCTATCACCCCCAAACAAACGGTCAAGTCGAATGAGCAAATGGTCTTATTATGAGCGGCATTAAACCCAGACTAGTGCGATCCTTGAAGGAATCAGATACGCACTGGGTCGAGGAGCTCGACTCCGTACTATGGGGGTTGCACACCATGCCAAATCGCACCACCGGATATACACCATTTTCTATGGTGTACGGCGCAGAGGCAGTGCTACCCTGCAATATCATTCATGACTCACCTCGAGTGCGCATGTACGAAGAGAGAGAAGCCGAGATGGATCGGCCGGACAGTTTAGATACCCTGGAGGAGGAGCGTGATGTTGCAAAGGCCCGTTCCACATTCTATCAGCAGCAGGCTCGAAGGTATCAAAGCAGATAAGTACGAGCCAAAACTTATAACGTTGGCGAACTCGTTCTACGCCTACCAGAGAAGAAAAAGGACAAGCTCAAGCCCAAGTGGGAGGGTCCCTTCATCATTGATAAAGTTCTCACCAGGGGAGCGTATCGTCTACGTGATGCATCAGATAATCGACTCGAGCCGAACCCATGGAACGCGGCCAGACTCCAAAGATTTTATGCCTAGTGCCGAACTCTGTGTTCGTCTCCTTACCTCCACATTTCTTTTTTAAGTTATATCCTCTCTCCTTTTCTTTTTTTATATATCCCTAAAAGCTTCAAGTATGCTTCAACAGCACACTCCTGCCACAGTATGCGCGCTCAATATACCCGGGGGCTTCTTATACAGAAGTTAATATAATTATCTTCTGGGCTTTATGCCCACTACATATGCGTCATTCCTCCATATGTACCTTTTTCACCATTATATGCATCGATATGACGTAAGTTTTGGCCAAGCTGGGTTGCCTGGCTCTTGTGTTTATGCCCTACGTTCCCGTTAATTCGGCTAGGGCATAAGGGGAGCACCTCTGTGGTTGTTACTGCCGGGTCAGCTGGATGTGTATCTCAGACTGGGTGAAGCCGAAAGCTAGCGTTCTTAAGAGAATATTCGATCGGTGAACAAAAGATGTTTCTTACTTATTACAATACATGCCCCAAGATGTTTATATCCTGCATCACTTTTTGCAGTTCGGACATACACATTAATGCATGTGTACCTAGGGAAAGGAACCCTTAATGGAACTATTCTCCCTAGAAGATGTTTCTTACTATCCATGTAATATAACATAGCTAGTTGGGTACTTGTCTGTTCAAGCACTTATGACCCCTACGCCTGGTTTCCACGCGTGCCCCAGTTTTTACATAACTGAGCAGGCATTCGGATACACTCTAGACTATCGGGTCCGGAGGTTGAAGCGAAAAGGTCCGCCAAGACAAATGATTTACAATCCGGCTAGGGACAAAATATGTCCTTTGAAGTACAAAGTCACTTAGACTGACTAAATTCTTCTTCTATACCATCCAACAGGCTGTCTAGACTACAATCCTGTTGGGAATACTTAGCGGCTAATGCTACCTGGTCATATACCAGACTTACAGGGATCTCTTTCCCATATGACCCTACAGGTCCGACCTCGGCCATGTGGTTTGGGTCAGCCTTGGTGTATCGTGTCTTCACCATGGCCCAGGCTTCCCTCGCACCTTGTCGGCAGGCCGATATCTTCCATAATCGGAAGCGCCGCCGCGCTCCCTTGAGCATCTCTACAAGCTCCCCCATGCCTCCTGGCAGGGACGTGGATGGCCACAAGGCCTGGGCAATGCCCTGCATCACCTACCGAACTTGTTCCTGCAGTTGTGAGAGCTCCTGCAGAAGATCGCCTGCAGATCCGGGCATCTCCTCTTCGGGATGACCTGTTAACATACCTACATATATAATTCTGTTAGCCCGCTTCTTTGCCGAACTTTATAATGGTTCGTTAGAGCACTTACTAAAAATGCTGCATTGAAGCCTCTTATTCTCCTTCACGGAGTCAGCAAGCTGGGACTGAACATCCTTTAATTCAATGTCTAGTCAGGTGTTCGCGTCCTGGAGATTATTTTTCTCCCGTATAACCTTTGTAAGCACACGCTCGCCAGCCTTCAGCTGTCATTGAGCATGTCGCTCATCCTCTGGTACGATCTCCGGATTGCCTCTGGGATTATCTGCAGAATCTATTGTTAGATTTGCATTCATGTCGAATACTAACTGCTACATGCCATTACATTCTTTTTGATCAAGACAAGTATTACCAGATGGGGCCTTCATGGACTCCTCCACTCCGGCAACTACGGCCCGTAGCTGGGTTTGCACTCCTCCAGCTCTTTAGATAGCTGGGTGTTCTTCTCTGTAAGAACCTATGCATACAATGATTCTTAAATCAGTTGTGCCAACTATTTCAAGTCTCATGGGCTACTGATATACATACTTATAAAATTTCCTTACCCGTATATCCTTTACATACTGGTCCATGGCTCTGGCGAAGCCATCTTGAGCAGCCCGGATGTACGCGTCCCCTGAGTTGAAGGCATTGAACGCCACTTCAAAGAAATTAGGGTCGCGTAGTGTGGCCCGACGGTGCCTGTGATTCATGGCACTCTCCACTTCATAGTTTGTAGCGGATAATCTGTCCGCATCCTCTGTAGGAGGACCATTCGGTGTTGTCCCCGTGTTGACCTCCGCCCTTGAGTCCGGCCTCGGATCCGGCTGGTGGAGGCGTGGCCGGCAGGCTCTCCGGATATAATCCAGCGAGCACTTTTTCTGCCGGGAAAACATGGACATTGTTATATTTCAAAAGACAACAATTACATATCAGGTTTTTAATCATACCTGTGACGGCGTCTTGGTCCTGACCACCTTCCTTTTAAGCCTACCCGGCTTTGGTGCCCCTTGTTGACGAGTCACCGCGGGTTCGGCAGCGCATCCCGATGGCCTTCCATGTAAAACGCAATATACGTGCGGTGGGCAAGGCGCAGAGACAGGGATCCTTCTTGGAAGTTGGGACTCTGGTTTTACTTACATGTGATGCAAGGAGTAGGCCAGGATAATCAGCTGTGATGGCCACCAAGGCACCATCACAGCTTAACTTATAAAATGTCTTGTCGACGAGCTCCACAAATATGTCTGGATCTTCTTCAAGTCCGGGGTCGAGGGCCCGGTCGGGGTCCTCTGGCTGTGGAGACGGGCTGTGAACCTCCCTCATAGCTTTTCGCAGTTCCTACTATGAATTGGCAAGGTAAATATTTGAGCTAAAGAATGCGGAAAAGACTGGAATAAAAGATAGCAGCTCACCTAGCTTGGGGGGTTATACATGGAGAATCCATCCCGTGGCTTAATACGGATGAACTCCTCTTCTTCTCCTTTGTACAAATCGGACAGTATTTTCACCAGTGCGGCAGCGGAGTCCGGGCCTTTACGGCCGCAGCGGGTGGCATCGTCTTCTCCATTGAAGTGCCACATGGGTTTCCCTCGATATTGAAGTGGCTGCACTCCCCGCATTATACATATTGACATAACCTCAATTGTCAGCCCTGATTTGGCCAGCGTCTTTATCCTGTCCATTAGGAAAAGGACCTCTCTGTTACCTTCTCCTGGGGCTCCGGGGACGCCAGCTGTGGCGTTTCTTCAACGGGGCATTTGCAAACTCAGGAAGGCCTAACCGAATAGGATCTGGAAGGGGGACGTCCTCTATATAAAACCACTTCGAAGACCAGTCTTCGGATGTCTTCTTCGGAGTACCGGACATATATCCAGTCCCGGCGATGCGCCATATTTCGGCTCCGCCCACTTGATATATCGATGTCACATCCCTAGCTCCTGGCAATGCACTAGACTAGCACTTGTCTATTGCATCATGTTTAAATTCTTTTGAAACTTGAAATGGGGATTGCCTAAACCCTAGCAACAAAGGAATTCACTAGGTTCAACTAAAATATTTTCAGTGAATCAAAATGGCTTTCAAAAATGTTCATCATTTCTGGAAAATGCTAGAAACCATAACCAGAGGTGTTGCACATTTTTCCAATGACATATTTGGGCTCTGAATTAAATCATATAGTATTTGCATTTGGGCATTTAAATGCTATTAAATATTTTAAATGTCCAAATAATCTTGAACTTAAATGAGGGTTATTGGAAGTAATCCAAACAATGCCACAATTATTTTCAGGAGTTTTAGAAGTGTTCTGGTATTTTAATTAAACCAGAAAAACAAACAACAGAAAAGATAAAAAGAAAACAAGAAAAGAGAGAGAGAGGAAGCCCACCAGGGCCACTTACCTGGCCGGCCCAGCTGGCAGCCCAGCCCACCAGGGGCAGTGCTGTCTTCTTCCTCCTGCTAGGAGGAGAAGCAACTGCGTGCCCGACGCACACCGCGCCACCTCCAGGCTGCCTGCCTGTGCCCCGACTCCTCTGAAGACGCCACGCAGCCACCCGAAGCCGTCTAGCCCTTCCTCTCTTTCCCTGGAGCTCTTCCCCCCTTCCCTGGCTCTCTCTCCCTTGCTATTCCCCCCACCTCACCGAACCGTGCCGACGCCACCGACGAGCACCACCGCGGCCATCACCTCTCCCTCGTCCTCTCGAGCGGTCCAGGAGCTCCGCTGTGTCTCCCTCGACCTCCCCGCTGAGCTACGCAACACCAGGAGCAGCAGAGCGCTGGCCCCATTGTCTCCATCACCGCCCCTGTTTTGTCACCATCATCGTTGATTCGCCGACAACATCACTTCCCCGACCTTGTCGTTGCCTTTGCTGGACTCGCTGTGAGCCCCCGCATCTCTCACCCCTCTCCCCGTCGACGTGTTCTACCTCTAGCCGCCGTCCGTGAGCAACCGAGCGCCGCCGTCCGCCATGGCTGGTGAGCCCGCGCTCCCGAGCCTCTCCTGCTCGCCCAGGGGCACTGGCATGTTCCTGGAGCCTCCAGGAGGCTGTCTAGCCACTCTGCTCGCTCGAGCGCTGCAGCCGCATCCCCACACCTGGCCGAACTTTGGCGGCTGCAAAAGAGCTCGCCGCCGTCAACTCCGGCCGCCTCAGCCCCTGCCGCTTACACCTATGGATGCGGCGCACATCCAGCAACCCGTAGGACCAAACCACGAGCCAAACGGTCGCCGAACGACGAATCCCGAGCGCCTCCGCCACTCCGTTTGGTCGCCGGCAGCTAACCGCCGGTGCGTCTGACGTGGCAAGGTCATTAGTGGCTAATGACGCCCTAACTAACCCCCCTTAGCTCACTGACACCTGGGCCCCACGCCCTAACTAATATAGGTTTTATTTCTGTTTAGATTAGTTTAATAAAGTGGGACCCACCAGTCAGAGTTGACTGTGCTGACGTGTTCGTTGACCCGACCCCACCTGTCAGTGTCACTAAACAACACTGGGTCACTGACCAGTGGACCCCACTGGTCAGGTTTGACCTGGACCGGGTCAGTTGACCTGCTGACATCACACTGACGTCAGGCTGACGCAGTAAGTCATTTTCTGGATTTAATATAATCCAGGAAATTCCAGAAAATAGCTAAAACTTCTAAAATTCATAGAAAATTATATGTAACTCCAAGTATGATAAATTATATATGAAAAATGATCAGAAAAATCCAATCTATCCATCTGTACAATTTTCATGCATGTTAGAACAACTTATAGCTGTTGTTTAGGACAAATCATATAAAGGGAATTTAAACCATCACATATGGAGTTTGAATTTGAATCTTTGATTCAAATCGACTTCATTTAACCTGTCATGATCATGCATCATATTGTGCATTGCATTTATTGTGTTCTTCCTTGTTTGCCGGTGTTTGTTCCCTCTCACTAGACGACATACCGACGACGAGTTCGATGACACTGATGAAGAACTATACTATCTTCAGAAGTGCCAGGCAAGCAAAACCCCCTTGTTCATTCCGATACAATCCCACTCTCTCGCTCCTGCTCTCTTTTAGTGCATTAGGACAACAACGATTCAACTGTTCCATGCTGCGGTAGTTGAACCCCTTTCCTCTGCATGACCTATCATTGCCACAGTAAATAGATGAAACCCACTAGCATGAGTAGGAGTTGTTTGAGTCCTGATGTGCCTACTCATTCATGCTTGTTTGTCATGCCTGCTATGCTTAGAGTTGTGTCAGGTCTGATTCATCGGGGATGAATTGGAACAGTGATGAACATGTCCTACTGTGTGTGAGCTAAGTGTGTGAACACGATTTGGTAAAGGTAGCGGTGAGAGGCCATGTAGGAGTACATGGTGGGTTGTCTCATTGAAACCGTCCTTAGGAACTGAGTTCTGTGTTTGTGATCCATGAACAGCTACTACCACACATTGGGTTCTGGTAACTCGGCCCCTCTCGGCTTATTAATCAACTTGATCTCTGTCCAGGAGTTGCAACTAGTTTTTGGTTTTTGTAGGTAGTGCTAGTAGTCTACCAAGTGGCACCCGCTACAGGTGGGCTTGGGACAGACTAGGCACAGTGGCACGGTGTACCAAGTGGCACCCAGATGGTGGGCTTGGGAACCCTGCTCACATCGTTTGGGGACGTGAGCGACACCCCGGCCGGATCTCCTTGCAGATGGAACCCGAATAGGTGATAAACCTGGACGAGAGACTTGTGTGGTTAGTCAGGTCATGGCCGACACCCTCGCTGGGCTTCTGCTTGAAGGTTGCCGAGTACATGTCGTGTAAACGGCGATAAGTGGTGAGAGAATGTGTGAAGAAGTACACCCTTGCAGGGTTAACATTATCTATTCGAATAGTTGTGTCTGCGGTAAAGGACTTCTGGGTTGCCTATACAGTTCATAGACAAGTGAAAGTGGATACTCTAAAATGCGCAAGATAAGCGTGAGTGCTATGGATGGCATTCTCGTAGGTAGACGGGAGCGGATCCATAGTGGTGTATTGATATGGTGAATATGTGGACTCGTGTGCGCTACCCAAAAGAGTTACTTGCAGTCGTAGTTCAGGATAGCCACCGGGTCAAAGCTGGCTTGCTGTAGTTAAACCCCACCACCCCCTTTGTTGACAATGATGCATATGTAGTTAGTTCTGATGTAAGTCTTCCTGGGTACATTTGTACTCACGTTTGCCTATTTTATGTTTTTGCAGAGACTTCCGTCTCACTAGTAATTCCGCGTGGACTTCGACGTTTAGCTTGTTACCTCAGCTACGATCTTGTGCCCTCGGCAGGATCTGGTAGATAGTCAGGCTTCTCAGCCTTTCCATCTATAGATGTTTGTGCTCAGACATGATGAGCTTCCGCATGTGCTTTGAATTGTATGCTCTGAATGTTGGGTCATGAGACCCATGTTTGTAATATCTCGCTCCTCGGAGCCTAATGAATCAAATACTTGAGTTGTAGAGTCATGTTGTGATGCCATGTTGTATTTGCACATATCGAGCATATTGTGTGCATGTTATTGAAATGCTTGGTATGTGTGGGATCTGACTATCTAGTTGTTTATCCTTGGTAGCCTCTGTTACGAGGAAATGTCTCCTAGTGCTTCCACTGAGCCATGGTAGCTTGCTACTGCTCTGGAACACTTAGGCTAGCCGGCATGTGTTCTTCTTCATTCTTGTGTCTGTCCTTTCAGGGAAATGTCACGCGGTGTCTACCAGAGTCCTGTTAGCCTGCTACAGCCCGGTTTATCGGAGTCCTGCTAGCCCAATTGCTATAGCCCGGATTTACTCGCTGATGACCGACACGTTCGTTGATGGGTCATGTATGCCTTTCCCTGTAAATTAGCGCCACTTTGGGTTCACGACTAGTCATGTCAGCTCGGGCTCCTTGCCATATGGATGCTAGCGTCGCTATCATATACGTGTGCCAAAAGGCGCAAACGGTCCCGGGCCTGGTAAGGCGACACCCGTGGGAATACCGTGCGTGAGGCCGCAAAGTGATATGAGGTGTTACATGCTAGATCGGTGTGGCGTTGAGTCGGGGTCCTGACAATCGACCCCTCCTGAGTGCGGGGTACGAGGCAGAATAACCTCTTCCATAGCTCGAAATGAGCTTCACAGCCCAGAAACAGCTCGCAAAAGGCGACGTAGCCGATGATGTGTAAAACGGAGGCATGGGTGAAGTTATGCAGCTGGAGGCCATAGAACTCCAGGAGCCCGCGGAGGAACGGATGGATTGGAAATCCAAGTACCCTCAGCAAATAAGGGACAAGGCATACCCGCTCCCCCTTGGATGGGTTGGGAAAACTCTCCACTTGCTCCCCGCCATTATAAGTGGCTAGTCCGGCTCGGCCGGGGACCATGTACGCAGGCGGGAGAAACCCCTGGGTCTGCAACTCAACCAAACGGCTATGAAGGATGGAACACTTCTCCCAATCGCCTCCCTTAGTGCTACGGGAGCGAGAGGAGGAGCCGCGCCGGCCGGCCATGATGGGATGGATTTTTCTGGGCGCGCTCTGATGGATAGTCGCTGGGAGGATATGGTGTGATTTGGATCTAAGGATCCCCGTCTCTTTAAATAGACGATTTACTTACATGGTCAGGGTGGCAAATGTAAAAAAGCCCCAACTTCTCGCATTCGCTCGACACATGGAGATGGCCATTATTAAAGCACAGAAGCCAAGGAGTGCAACATTAATGGGAAGCCGGACACTGCTCGTTTCAACAGGTACTCAGGGATTTTGGAGAAGAACCCGCCTTGCAATGCCGAAGACAATCTACGAGTCGGACTCATCGTCATTGAAGCCTGGTTCGGGGGCTACTGAGGGCGTCCAGGATTAGGCAGTCCTCGGACAGCCGGATTATATACTTTGGCCGGGCTATTGGACTATGAAGATACAAGATTGAAGACTTCGTCCCGTGTCCGGGTGGGACTCTCCTTTGCGTGGAAAGAAAGCTTGGCAATTCGGATATGTAGATCTCCTTCTCTGTAACCAACTCTGTGTAACCCTGGCCCCCTCCGGTGTCTATATAAACCAGAGGGTTTAGTCCGTAGGATGACAATAATTATAATCATAGGCTAGCTTCTAGGGTTTAGCCTCTATGATCTCGTGGTAGATCAACTCTTGTAATACTCATATCATCAAGATTAATCAAGCAGGAAGTAGGGTATTACCTCCATCGAGAGGGCCCGAACCTGGGTAAACA
Source organism: Triticum dicoccoides (assembly GCF_002162155.2). Classification (NCBI taxonomy): domain Eukaryota; kingdom Viridiplantae; phylum Streptophyta; class Magnoliopsida; order Poales; family Poaceae; genus Triticum; species Triticum dicoccoides. Next base: position 183,802,802 of record NC_041381.1, read on the forward strand.
TCGTGTCTTCCACCTCCTGTTACCATCACCTTAGACGCACAGTTCGGGACCCCTACCCGAGATCCGCCCGTTTTGACACCGACAATGCCCGAGCCGAAGCCCAGAGTGCCCTCCAGGAGATCCAGGCGGCCAAGAAAATCACAGCGGGTAAGGCTTTTATAATGCAGAGCAAATATGTAAAGGAGAGGTTCCTTTTACTGACCCGGATTTGGAGTTCTCCAGGGGCGTTTGCGGATCTGTCGTGCAGCGTATCAGACGCTGCCGAATTCTATCGAGTCGAAGAGGGGAGCTCTACGGAGAAGCTGTTCTGGTCTCAATACCTTGGGCTAGAACATCCAGTGCCCTTTAGCAATCAGCTGAAACAGCTGGTCGAGCTGCATAAGGCGGCCGAACTAGCCATGAAGGACTTAATAATCCGGCAATGTCCTGCCGAGCCCCTGCCCAGTAGCTACTTCGGACTCGTGAAGCGGCTTGTCAATGCCTGCCCATGGCTTGAAGCCATCAAGCGGTCGGTCTGTATCGAAGGCGCGCGGATAGCCTTTGCCCGCGCTAAGATGCATTGGGCAAAGATGGACGCCACGAAGCTGATGACCGAGGGACCGCCTGAGGGCAAAGAGCATCGCCGACCCGAACTGTATTTTGACAATGTCCTGGAGGGATCCCACCTTGAGGCAGAGCAATGTTCCAAGGATATCATATTCCCATGAATACATTCATGTTATCATGTCCTGTAATATGAAACAAGATCTTTATGTAATATAATGCTTGTTTATTTAAAATTTTACCTCCTGTGCGGCCATTTATGAAATCTGAGAGTTGGCAGTCGTCGGCTTCTGCCCCCACGTAGATAGTACAAGGGTGTTCGGGATAAATCTAAACACTCTTTACTCCAAATTTTGGTCTTTAAAGGAGGTGTTTACGCAACGAACAAGGCAATCAGACTATACGGCTTTATCACCCTCACTTAGCCATAGGAGTTTGACAATGAAATTTTGGCACAGCCCCTGGTGTTCAGAAGTTCGAAATTGGGGCGCTATACACGCCTAATCGGATAAAACCGATTCCTCGCATTATGCGGAAAAAATCTCTAGGGATTTGAAACCTCTCGAACAACTAACCAGCTCTCGCCGCATCATGACAATCAGTTTTCGGCTTTCTCTACTGAGGTGGTCGTCCAAAAGAACCGGGACACAATCGCAGTAGTTCTCCCTTTACTACCCAAGCCGATATAGCAGAACGTAAGGTAGTAAGCACAGGAACCGGGCAACCCAACTATTGATCCAAGACATGATTCGGAGCCGATGCATATAATGCTATAAGTTCGGGGTGCCGAATTGTACTATAAAAGTGTTCGAACTTTATTGTCGTGTTATGGGGTATGATAAAGCCCCTGGCGAATTAAGGCGTACCAGAGTGTACGGGTGCAACTGATAAAAAATACAAAGACAAGGAAAAAATCAAGTAATAAGCTGACGCCGCAAATATTGAGCCGCAAGTTATTTTCCATTGTAATTTGATTAATACGTCAAGGCATATTTGTACAAGTAATGCGATAAGCAAATAAGGCTATTTGACATGCCATGACCAAGGGCGAGTTGCATGCGGGTATTTAAAATAGGTATAATGATCATTAGCAGAGACCACCTGGGGATTCCCTTGTACGTCAAAGCTCCTTGCCTTCTTGGTGTATCCGTCCTGTGATAGGTCCGATGATCGGGTTATCAGAAAAGTCTCGGGAAGACAAGAACATGAAATGAAAAAGAAAAAGTGAAGGTTTGCGGATTCAGGGGCGGCTGAGCCGCGTTATGGACCACGGTCTAGTCGTGCCTCTGTCCATGCCCATGGTATTTTGAGTGCGTAGTTATGTACGTGTGGCACAAATATCACCGCTTGATCAGGACTGGGACGGAGGCCGAATTTCTAGTCAAGCTCTGGACGAGGTGGACAGTCCTGTTGTAGAGTAGTTCAGACTCGCTTGACGGTGTCCGGGAGCTTTACTGCCGAATTGAGGTTCTGCCTAAAAAGGCTACTCTGTACTTCTGTTGCAAGGACCGCGGTGTGCTCCTCAGTATGGAGGGAGCGTTCCGTATTTCTGTTGACCGTTATGACACCGCGTGGTCCGGGCATCTTGAGCTTGAGGTAGGCGTAGTGCTGCACTGCATTGAATCGAGCAAATGTTGTTCGTCCGAGCAGTGCATGTTATCCACTGTGAAAGGGGACGATGTCAAAGATTAACTCTTCGCTTCGGAAATTATCCGGGGATCCGAAGACCACTTCCAGCGTGATTGATCCCATACAGCAGGCCTCTACACCTGGTATGACACCTTTAAAGGTGGTTTTTGTGGGCTTGATCCTTGAGGGATCGATACCCATTTTACGCATTGTATCCTGATAGAGCGGGTTCAGGCTGCTGCCACCATCCATGAGGACTCGCGTGAGGTGGAATCCATTGATAATTGGGCCAAGGACCAATGCGGCTGAACCGCCATGACGGATACTAGTCAGATGGTCCCAACGATCGAAGGTGATCGGACAGGAGGACCATGGTTGAATTTTGGGGCGACTGGTTCCATCGTGTAGACGTCCCTGAGTGCACGCTTGCGCTCCCTCTTGGGGATATGGGTGGCGTATATCATGTTCACTGGTTTGACTAGGGGGGGGGGGATTTCTTCTGTCCCCCTGTGTTCGGTGGTCGGGGTTCCTCGTCATCGTCATCGCTTTGCGACTCTTTCTCCTTATTCTCGGCATTTAACTTGCAGGCCTGTTTGAAGACCCAACATTTCCTGTTGGTATGATTGGCTGGTTTATCAGGAGTGCCATGGATTTGGCATGGTCGTCTAGTATGCGGTCCAGACTAGACGGGCCCGAATTATTTCTCTTGAATGGCTTCTTCCGCTGACCGGACTTAGAGCCACTGAATCCGGCGTTGACCGTCATGTCTTCGGTGTTATCACCGTTGTTTCGATGCTTATGTCTATTGTATCGGGGCTTGCTGTTGCTGTTTCTGGTTTTAGAAGTGCCAGGTTCGCTTGTATTGTTGTTGCTATGTAACATCCCGATTCTCGGAATGTTTATGAAAAAGTTTACCAAAAATCAGGACGAGAAAATTTCATTTATTTTATTTGGTAAAAAGCTTAAATTGGACTTATATAATTTGGAGGATTTAACTTGATCTAATGCAAACTTAAATTTAAATTGAGTTTTGTTCTTCTCTTTTAGTTGGGTTTTGTTTTTCTCTCTTCATCTTATTAAATTATGCGTGTGTGTATATTTCTTTGGAGTTTCCGAAGTCATTTTTTTAGCCTCTATTCTGTTTCTACTTTTTCCATAAAACAAACTCATTTCTTTTTTAGCCTCTATTCTGTTTCTACTTTTTCCATAAAACAAACTCATTTCTTTTCTCCCACACATTATGAAGTCTCTCTCTTCTTAGGTGCAGCCCAAATCTTTGTTTCTTCCATCCAAACTGAATGGGTCTAACCCAATCTGCTCCTCACTTCTTTACTTTTCTCCAAACCGAATTGGCCAAGCCCATTCCTTTTTCCTCTTCTCCCTTTCCACTTTCCCACTTGGGCGTGGCCAAACTGGCCATCTCTCTAGCTAGGGAGCATCTGCTCTCCTTCCTTCTACGTTCACAATGACATGAAGAGAAACAACCACCTACACGTACATAGGAAGCTCCTGCATCCTTCTTTAATTCCTCTTTCCTTCCTTATTTCTCTCCACTTTCCATCTTCCAATGCCAACCCAAGCGCTTCTCCTTCCTCACGGCTCCACCCACACTTGAACGTACATGCGCACAAGAAGCTGAAACGTACAGGCACTAGCACCCCTGATTCTCTCCACCGTTCTCAAATCGGTGAGTATATATATGTGTGCCCCTTGCTCCTCTTCCACACCCATATCAACTCCTCCCTTCTCCCTTCCTCAATCTCTCCAAAACTCTCTCCGAACTGCTGTTGTTCCATGGATGCCAGTGCTCGTTTCCAGTGGCGTAGAAAATCTCCATCAGCACCCTTGCGCCCCAAGGTCCCTCTCCACACCACGGATCCATTCAGAGAAGAACGAGCACGTTCCGTCGATCACACATGAAGAATTCCGCATGTTCGTCTACACTGTTCTTCAAGTTCTTCGCGTCGTTCTGTCAAACTCGGTGAGTCTCTATCAAATTCATGTTGCACGCGTACTCACCATCATCTACTCTATCCCGTAGACATCATCGTTCATCCTATCTATAGCGTTGCTCGCGTTGATGCATGAATGGATGCCATCAACATGTCCGCGTACTTTTTAGTTTCTCGGATGATGTTGTGTTCAACATATGATTTGTTTCTCATACCCATAGTAATCCTATGGTGGGGTTCGATTGCTAGTTTTATCAATACAATTTTAGTATACATTTTGTAATAATCATTTTTCTGCCAAGATTGAAGTGGGTTTGTTCGTCGGTTAAATTTTGTGTAAATATTTATGCTTGTGATATGCCTAGGAGTGTACGATATTTGCCCCATAATTTTTGTGTGTCATATGACTTGCTTGATTTATTTATTTTACCTATTATAGTTATATATTTTCTTTCGTGTGGTACGTAGTCGTATGATATAGCTATATACAGGTTTATGAGAATTATTATCATGGGTAGTAGTTGTTCCATGAACTTTTGTGTTGGTTCGATAATTTTTATAAGTTCATGACATGCCTAGGAGTCGTTCCTAATTATTTTATAATTGTAGGAGTTAGTTGTGACTGACTAGATTTATTGTATGTATTTGTTTTGTTACCCATTATAGTTTTGTACGTTGTCTTGTCTTGTTAGTTTTTTTTTGTACATCATGTAGTCCTCTCTTGTGCATGCCTACAATTTTCGTAAAGGTTCTTAATGCTTATAATTTAATAGGATTATTCTAGACTTTGCTTTGTTTATCGAATCATGAAATACTTCATGTCTTATTTTATTTTTATTTAGCATGGCAATGTTTTAGATATGTTTTCAATATCCATTTACATCCATGTAGTATGTGTGTTTTATATATTTGAAATCATGCCATGCCTATGATAGTGGTCCGCCAGTCTATTCTATTGTTGTTTGGTTTCTTAAAAATAGTTGTCATGAAATGGTATGATAACTTAAAACATAGTCTTGCTTGCAGCAAATTGCTTGTTGATGCATCATGGTTCGAGATGTTGTATTACTTGTGCTAGCCCATATTTAGTGTGACATGTCATGTTTCACGGATCATTTAAGTAGAAACTTTTGAGTAGTCTCTAACTCTATATGTAAATGTTGTTATGCAAGATTGCATGGTTGGTTTCTTTATGTCATGTTTTAAATTTGTATTCCTACATATAGTTTACTTATGTGACATAGAACTTAAGTTATTACATATTGTTATTTATCCTAAGTGTTTTATTTAGGATGATAACTATGCATGCTTAGTTGATTGTTAGGTCGCGCTAGCATATTCTTAAAGTAGAATACATGTTTTGAGTGTGTCTGTAACGCCCCGGATTCGATGCGCCAGGTGTCTGTCAGTTATTCGTCGTTGTTGCCATGTCATTTGCTTGTGTGTTGCATTTTATCATGTCATCATGTGCATTCCATTTTGCATACGTGTTCGTCTTATGCATCCGAGCCTTTTCCCCATTGTCCGTTTTGTAATCCGGCACTCCTATGCTCTCCGGCGTTCCCCTTTTGCCTCTCGTTGTGAGCGGGTGTTAAACGTTCTCGGAATGGCCCGAGGTTTGCCAAATGGCCTTGGTATAGCATCGGTAGACCGCTTGTCCAGTTTCGTGCCATTTGGATGTCGTTTGGTACTCTAACGGTTAACCGGGTAACCGTAAAAGCCCCTCTCTCTTTGCAGCCCAACACCCCTTCAAAGTGGCCCAAAACCCATCTAACTCTCCTCCATGCTCTCGGTCGTTCGATCACGATCGTGTGGGCGAAAACCGCTCCTCATTTGGACTCTCCTAGCTCCCTCTACCTATAAAACTAGACCTCCCCCGAAATTCGCGGTCAAATCCCCTCGAAACCCTAGCTTCTTCCTCCTCCAGCCGCCGGACATGTCCGCGCCCCACCGGACATGTCCGCCTCCGCCGCCCGCAGCAAACCCGTGCTCGCCACATCACCTCCCGCGCCAGACCCCGCCGCCGGGCCCGCTCGGCCCACCCGCGGCCCGCCCCA